>NW_027507903.1:44504752-44794752 GCF_037356315.1 Lithobates pipiens
CTATACATACACCCCCATACATTATATATACACCCCCTCCCCCACCATACACCCCCATACACTATATATACACCCCCTCCACCACCATACACTATACATACACCCCCATACACTATATATACACACCCCCATCCCCCCACCATACACTATACACCCCCCTCCCCACCATACACCCCCATACACTATATATACACCCCTCCCCCCACCATACACTATACATACACCCCCATACACTATATATACACCCCTCCCCCCACCATACACTATATATACACCCACCATACACTATATATACACCCCCCCCACCATACACCCCCTCCCCCCCCACCATACTCTATACACCCCCCTCCCCCACCATACACCTAACACCCCCCCTCCCCCACCATTCTCCACCCCTCCCCCCACATACACTATACACCCCCCTCCCCCACCATACACCCCCATACACTATATACACACCCCCTCCCCCCACCATACACTATACACCCCCCTCCCCCCACCATACACTATACACCCCCCATCCCCCCACCATACACCCCCCTTCCCCATACACCATCCATATGTACAGTTTTCACCGGGTGACACTGTCCACTGCCCTACCGACACCATCCACTGCCCTACTGACACCGTCCACTGCCCTACTGACACCGTCCACTGCCCCACAGACACCGTCCCCTGCCCCACTGACACCGTCCCCTGCCCCACTGACACCGTCCCCTGCCCCACTGACACCGTCCCCTGCCCCACTGACACCGTCCCCTGCCCCACTGACACCGTCCCCTGCCCCACTGACACCGTCCCCTGCCCTACTCACACCGTCCACTGCCCTACTCACACCGTCCACGACCCCTTAGACACCGTCCCCTGCTCTACTGACACCGTCCCCTGCCCCACTGACACCGTCCCCTGCCCTACTGACACCGTCCCCTGCCCTACTCACACCGTCCACTGCCCTACTCACACCGTCCACGACCCCACAGACACCGTCCCCTGCTCTACTGACACCGTCCCCTGCTCTACTGACACCGTCCCCTGCTCTACTGACACCGTCCCCTGCTCTACTGACACCGTCCCCTGCTCTACTGACACCGTCCCCTGCTCTACTGACACCGTCCCCTGCCCTACTGACACCGTCCCCTGCCCTACTGACACCGTCCCCTGCCCTACTGACACCGTCCCCTGCCCTACTGACACCGTCCCCTGCCCTACTGACACCGTCCCCTGCCCTACTGACACCGTCCCTTGCCCTACTGACACCGTCCACTGCTCTACTGACACCGTCCACTGCTCTACTCACACCGTCCACTACCCCACAGGCACCGTCCCCTGCTCTACTGACACCGTCAGTAGCTCGTCAGGCACCCGCCGTCAGCGAGAGGGCCGCGCAGCAGCAGCAGCTCGTTAGGCACCCGCCGTCAGCGAGAGGGCCGCGCAGCAGCAGCTCGTCAGGCACCCGCCGTCAGCGAGAGGGCCGCGCAGCAGCAGCAGCTCGTCAGGCACCCGTCAGCGAGAGGGCCGCGCAGCAGCTCGTCAGGCACCCGCCGCCAGCGAGAGGGCCGCGCAGCAGCAGCTCGTCAGGCACCCGCCGTCAGCGAGAGGGCCGCGCAGCAGCAGCAGCTCGTTAGGCACCCGCCGTCAGCGAGAGGGCCGCGCAGCAGCAGCTCGTCAGGCACCCGCCGTCAGCGAGAGGGCCGCGCAGCAGCAGCAGCTCGTTAGGCACCCGCCGTCAGCGAGAGGGCCGCGCAGCAGCAGCAGCTCGTCAAGCACCTGCCGTCAGCGAGAGGGCCGCGCAGCAGCTCGTCAGGCACCCGCCGTCAGCAAGAGGGCCGCGCAGCAGCAGCTCGTGAGGCACCCGCCGTCAGCGAGAGGGCCGCGCAGCAGCTCGTCAGGCACCCGCCGTCAGCGAGAGGGCCGCGCAGCAGCTCGTCAGGCACCCGCCATCAGCGAGAGGGCCGCACAGCAGCAGCAGCTCGTCAGGCACCCGCCGTCAGCGAGAGGGCCGCGCAGCAGCAGCTCGTCAGGCACCCGCCGTCAGCGAGAGGGCCGCGCAGCAGCTCGTCAGGCACCCGCCGTCAGCGAGAGGGCCGCGCAGCTAGGGTTGCCACCTGTCCGGGATTCACCCGGACAGTACGGTTTTTGAAACTTGTGCCCGGGTCTCTGACCACCTGAGACCCGGGCACATTATTCACTTCAGACCCGCTAGTGTCATTACTGCAGTGGCGGCCGTGTCTCCTCGATTTCGGGTCCGCTCGGGTGCAGCACTGCTTGACTTCTGCTAGTACTCAGCTGTCTGAGTGCGGGACAGGAGTCGGGGATGCAGAGGCGGAGCCTCCATGGTGCTCTCCTCCAATCCCCGGCTGGCTGCAGAAGGGACAAGGAGGTGGGCGGAGCCTCCCTATTCCCTGCTGCTCTGAAATGTGTGAAGAGATCACGCTGGGACTGCAGACAAGCTTGTAAGGTAAGTTTTTCCATGTCAGAATACAAAGTAATCTAACCCCCCCCTCCTTCCACCATACACTATACACCCCCCTCCCCACCATACACTGTACACCCCCCTCCCCCACCATACACTGTACAGCCCCCTCCCCCACCATACACCCCCATACACTATATACACACCCCCCTCCCCCACCATACATTGTACACCCCCCCTCCCTCACCATACACCTTCCTCCCCCACCATACACTGTACACCCCCCTCCCCCACCATACACTATACACCCCCCATCCCCCCACCATACACCCCCCATCCCCCCACCATACACCCCCATACACTATATATACACCCCCTCCCCCCACTATACACCCCACTCCCCACCCACCCCCTCCCCCCCCACCATACACTATACACCCCCCATCCTCCCACCATACACTATACACCCCCTCCCCCACCACCATACACTATACACCCCCCATCCTCCCACCATACACCCCCAAACACTATATATACACCCCCTCCCCCCACCATACACTATATATACACCCCCTCCCCCCACCATACACTATACACCCTCCATACACTATATATACACCCCCCTCCCCCACCATACACCCCCCTCCCCCACCATACACTATACACCCCCATCCCCCACCATACACCCCCATACACTATATATACACCCCCTCCACCACCATACACTATACATACACCCCCATACACTATATATACACCCCCCATACACTATATATACACCCCCATCCCCCCACCATACACCCCCCTCCCCACCATACACCCCCATACACTATATATACACCCCTCCCCCCACCATACACTATACATAACAACCCCCATACATTATATATACACCCCCCTCCCCCATCATACACTATATATACACCCCCCTCCCCCACCATACACTATACACCCCCCATCCCCCCACCATACACCCCCATACACTATATATACACCCCCTCCTCCCACCATACACTATACATACACCCCCATACACTATATATACACCCCCCTCCCCCCACCATACACTATACACCCTCCATACACTATATATACACCCCCCTCCCCCCACCATACACCCCCATACACTATATATACACCCCCTCCACCACCATACACTATACATACACCCCCATACACTATATATACACACCCCCCATCCCCCCACCATACACTATACACCCCCCTCCCCACCATACACCCCCATACACTATATATACACCCCCTCCCCCCACCATACACTATAAATACACCCCCATACATTATATATACACCCCCCTCCCCCACCATACACCCCCATACACTATATATACACCCCCTCCACCACCATACACTATACATACACCCCCATACACTATATATACACACCCCCATCCCCCCACCATACACTATACACCCCCCTCCCCACCATACACCCCCATACACTATATATACACCCCCTCCCCCCACCATACACTATACATACACCCCCATACACTATATATACACCCCTCCCCCCACCATACACTATACATACACCCACCATACACTATATATACACCCCCCCCACCATACACCCCCCTCCCCCCACCATACTCTATACACCCCCCTCCCCCACCATACACCTAACACCCCCCCTCCCCCACCATACTCCACCCTCCCCCCACCATACACTATTCACCCCCCTCCCCCACCATACACCGTCCTCTGCCCTACTGACACCGTCCCCTGCCCTACTGACACCGTCCCCTGCCCTACTGACACCGTCCCTTGCCCTACTGACACCGTCCCCTGCCCTACTCACACCGTCCCCTGCTCTACTCACACCGTCCACTGCTCTACTCACACCGTCCACTACCCCACAGACACCGTCCCCTGCTCTACTGACACCGTCAGTAGCTCGTCAGGCACGTCAGGCACCCGCCGTCAGCGAGAGGGCCGCGCAGCAGCAGAAGCTCGTTAGGCACCCGCCGTCAGCGAGAGGGCCGCGCAGCAGCAGCTCGTCAGGCACCCGCCGTCAGCGAGAGGGCCGCGCAGCAGCAGCAGCTCGTCAGGCACCCGCCGTCAGCGAGAGGGCCGCGCAGCAGCTCGTCAGGCACCCGCCGTCAGCCAGAGGGCCGCGCAGCAGCAGCTCGTCAGGCACCCGCCGTCAGCGAGAAGGCCGCGCAGCAGCAGCTCGTCAGGCACCCGCCGTCAGCGAGAGGGCCGCGCAGCAGCAGCAGCTCGTCAGGCACCCGCCGTCAGCGAGAGGGCCGCGCAGCAGCAGCTCGTCAGGCACACGCCGTCAGCGAGAAGGCCGCGCAGCAGCAGCAGCTCGTCAGGCACCCGCCGTCAGCGAGAGGGCCGCGCAGCAGCAGCAGCTCGTCAGGCACCCGCCGTCAGCGAGAGGGCCGCGCAGCAGCAGCAGCTCGTCAGGCACCCGCCGTCAGCGAGAGGGCCGCGCAGCAGCAGCAGCTCGCCAAGCACCTGCCGTCAGCGAGAGGGCCGCGCAGCAGCTGGTCAGGCACCCGCCGTCAGCGAGAGGGCCGCGCAGCAGCAGCAGCAGCAGCTCGTCAGGCACCCGCCGTCAGCGAGAGGGCCGCGCAGCTGCAGCAGCTCGTCAGGCACCCGCCGTCAGCGAGAGGGCCGCGCAGCAGCAGCTCGTCAGGCACCCGCCGTCAGCGAGAAGGCCGCGCAGCAGCAGCAGCTCGTCAGGCACCCGTCGTCAGCGAGAGGGCCGCGCAGCAGCTCGTCAGGCACCCGCTGTCAGCGAGAGGGCCGCGCAGCAGCAGCTCGTGAGGCACCCGCCGTCAGCGAGAGGGCCGCGCAGCTGCAGCAGCTCGTCAGGCACCCGCCGTCAGCGAGAGGGCCGCGCAGCAGCAGCTCGTCAGGCACCCGCCGTCAGCGAGAAGGCCGCGCAGCAGCAGCAGCTCGTCAGGCACCCGTCGTCAGCGAGAGGGCCGTGCAGCAGCTCGTCAGGCACCCGCCGTCAGCGAGAGGGCCGTGCAGCAGCTCGTCAGGCACCCGCCGTCAGCGAGAGGGCCGCGCAGCAGCAGCTCGTCAGGCACCCGCCGTCAGCGAGAGGGCCGCGCAGCAGCAGCTCGTCAGGCACCCGCCGTCAGCGAGAAGGCCGCGCAGCAGCAGCAGCTCGTCAGGCACCCGCCGTCAGCGAGAGGGCCGCGCAGCAGCAGCAGCTCGTCAGGCACCCGCCGTCAGCGAGAGGGCCGCGAAGCAGCTCGTCAGGCACCCGCCGTCAGCGAGAGGGCCGCGCAGCAGCAGCAGCTCGTCAGGCACCCGCTGTCAGCGAGAGGGCCGCGCAGCAGCAGCAGCTCGTCAGGCACCCGCCGTCAGCGAGAGGGCCGCGCAGCAGCAGCAGCTCGTCAGGCACCCGCCGTCAGCGAGAGGGCCGCGCAGCAGCACCAGCTCGCCAAGCACCTGCCGTCAGCGAGAGGGCCGCGCAGCAGCTGGTCAGGCACCCGCCGTCAGCGAGAGGGCCGCGCAGCAGCAGCAGCAGCAGCTCGTCAGGCACCCGCCGTCAGCGTGAGGGCCGCGCAGCTGCAGCAGCTCGTCAGGCACCCGCCGTCAGCGAGAGGGCCGCGCAGCAGCAGCTCGTCAGGCACCCGCCGTCAGCGAGAGGGCCACGCAGCAGCAGCTCGTGAGGCACCCGCCTTCAGCGACAGGGCCGCGCAGCAGCTCGTCAGGCACCCGCCGTCAGCGAGAGGTCCGCGCAGCACCAGCAGCTCGTCAGGCACCCGCCATCAGCGAGAGGGCCGCGCAGCTGCAGCAGCTCGTCAGGCACCCGCCGTCAGCGAGAGGGCCGCGCAACAGCAGCTCATCAGGCACCCGCCGTCAGCGAGAAGGCCGCGCAGCAGCAGCAGCTCGTCAGGCACCCGCCGTCAGCGAGAGGGCCGCGCAGCAGCAGCTCGTCAGGCACCCGCCGTCAGCGAGAGGGCCGCGCAGCAGCAGCTCGTCAGGCACCCGCCGTCAGCGAGAGGGCCGCGCAGCAGCAGCTCGTCAGGCACCCGCCGTCAGCGAGAAGGCCGCGCAGCAGCAGCAGCTCGTCAGGCACCCGCCGTCAGCGAGAGGGCCGCGCAGCAGCAGCTCGTCAGGCACCCGCCGTCAGCGAGAGGGCCGCGCAGCAGCAGCAGCAGCTCGTCAGGCACCCACCGTCAGCGAGAGGGCCGCGAAGCAGCAGCTCGTCAGGCACACGCCGTCAGCGAGAGGGCCGCGCAGCAGCAGCAGCAGCTTGTCAGGCACCCGCCGTCAGCGAGAGGGCCGCGCAGCAGCTCGTCAGGCACCCGCCGTCAGCGAGAGGGCCGCGCAGCAGCTCGTCAGGCACCCGCCGTCAGCGAGAGGGCCGCGCAGCAGCTCGTCAGGCACCCGCCGTCAGCGAGAGGGCCGCGCAGCAGCAGCTCGTCAGGCACCCGCCGTCAGCGAGAAGGCCGCGCAGCAGCAGCAGCAGCTCGTCAGGCACCCGCCGTCAGCGAGAGGGCTGCGCAGCAGCAGCAGCAGCTCGTCAGGCACCCGCCGTCAGCGAGAGGGCCGCGCAGCAGCAGCAGCTCGTCAGTCACCCGCCGTCAGCGAGAGGGCCGCACAGCAGCAGCAGCTCGTCAAGCTTCCGCCGTCAGCGAGAGGACCGCGCAGCAGCTCGTCAGGCACCCGCCGTCAGCGAGAGGGCCGCGCAGCAGCAGCAGCTCGTCAGGCACCCGCCGTCAGCGAGAGGGCTGCGCAGCAGCTCGTCAGGCACCCGCCGTCAGCGAGAGGGCCGCGCAGCAGCTCGTCAGGCACCCGCCGTCGGCGAGAGGGCTGCGCAACAGCAGCTCGTCAGGCACCCGCCGTCAGCGAGAGGGCCGCGCAGCAGCAGCAGCTCGTTAGACACCCGCCGTCAGCGAGAGGGCCGCGCAGCAGCTCGTCAGGCACCCGCCGTCAGCGAGAGGGCCGCGCAGCAGCAGCTCGTCAGGCACCCGCCGTCAGCGAGAGGGCCGCGCAGCAACTCGTCAGGCACCCGCCGTCAGCGAGAGGGCCGCGCAGCAGCTCGTCAGGCACCCGCCGTCAGCGAGAGGGCCGCGCAGCAGCAGCAGCAGCTCGTCAGGCACCCGCCGTCAGCGAGAGGGCCGCGCAGCAGCAGCTCGTCAGGCACACGCCGTCAGCGAGAGGGCCGTGCAGCAGCAGCTCGTCAGGCACCCGCCGTCAGCGAGAGGGCCGCGCAGCAGCTCGTCAGGCACCCGCCGTCAGCGAGAGGGCCGCGCAGCAGCTCGTCAGGCACCCGCCGTCAGCGAGAGGGCCGCACAGCAGCTCGTCAGGCACCCGCTGTCAGCGAGAGGGCCGCGCAGCAGCTCGTCAGGCACACGCCGTCAGCGAGAGGGCCGTGCAGCAGCAGCAGCAGCTCGTCAGGCACCCGCCATCAGCGAGAGGGCCGCGCAGCAGCTCGTCAGGCACCCGCCGTCAGCGAGAGGGCCGCGCAGCAGCTCGTCAGGCACCCGCCGTCAGCGAGAGGGCCGCACAGCAGCTCGTCAGGCACCCGCTGTCAGCGAGAGGGCCGCGCAGCAGCTCGTCAGGCACACGCCGTCAGCGAGAGGGCCGTGCAGCAGCAGCAGCAGCTCGTCAGGCACCCGCCGTCAGCGAGAGGGCCGCGCAGCAGCTCGTCAGGCACCCGCCGTCAGCGAGAGGGCCGCGCAGCAGCTCGTCAGGCACCCGCCGTCAGCGAGAGGGCCGCACAGCAGCTCGTCAGGCACCCGCTGTCAGCGAGAGGGCCGCGCAGCAGCAGCAGCTCGTCAGGCACCCGCCGTCAGCGAGAGGGCCGCGCAGCAGCAGCTCGTCAGGCACCCGCCGTCAGCGAGAGGGCCGCGCAGCAGCAGCTCGTCAGGCACCCGCCTTCAGCGAGAGGGCCGCGCAGCAGCAGCTCGTCAGGCACCCGCCGTCAGCGAGAGGGCCGCGCAGCAGCAGCTCGTCAGGCACCCGCCGTCAGCGAGAGGGCCGCGCAGCAGCAGCAGCTCGTCAGGCACCCGCCGTCAGCGAGAGGGCCGCGCAGCAGCTCGTCAGGCACCTGCCGTCAGCGAGAGGGCCGCGCAGCAGCTCGTCAGGCACCCGCCGTCAGCGAGAGGGCCGCGCAGCAGCAGCTCGTCAGGCACCCGCCGTCAGCGAGAGGGCCGCGCAGCAGCAGCAACTCGTCGGGCACCCGCCGTCAGCGAGAGGGCCGCGCAGCAGCTCGTCAGGCACCCGCCGTCAGCGAGAGGGCCGCACAGCAGCATCAGCTCGTCAAGCTTCCGCCGTCAGCGAGAGGACCGCGCAGCAGCTCGTCAGGCACCCGCCGTCAGCGAGAGGGCCGCGCAGCAGCAGCAGCAGCAGCTCGTCAGGCACCCGCCGTCAGCGAGAGGGCTGCGCAGCAGCTCGTCAGGCACCCGCCGTCAGCGAGAGGGCCGTGCAGCAGCTCGTCAGGTACCCGCCGTCGGCGAGAGGGCCGCGCAACAGCAGCTCGTCAGGCACCCGCCGTCAGCGAGAGGGCCGCGCAGCAGCAGCAGCTCGTCAGGCACCCGCCGTCAGCGAGAGGGCCGCGCAGCAGCTCGTCAGGCACCCGCCGTCAGCGAGAGGGCCGCGCAGCAGCTCGTCAGGCACCCGCCGTCAGCGAGAGGGCCGCGCAGCAGCAGCTCGTCAGGCACCCGCCGTCAGCGAGAGGGCCGCGCAGCAGCAGCAGCTCGTCAGGCACCCGCCGTCAGCGAGAGGGCCGCGCAGCAGCAGCAGCAGCTCATCAGGCACCCGCCGTCAGCGAGAGGACCGCGCAGCAGCTCGTCAGGCACCCGCCGTCAGCGAGAGGGCCGCGCAGCAGCAGCTCGTCAGGCACCCGCCGTCAGCGAGAGGGCTGCGCAGCAGCTCGTCAGGCACCCGCCGTCAGCGAGAGGGCCGCGCAGCAGCTCGTCAGGCACCCGCCGTCGGCGAGAGGGCCGCGCAACAGCAGCTCGTCAGGCACCCGCCGTCAGCGAGAGGGCCGCGCAGCAGCAGCAGCTCGTTAGGCACCCGCCGTCAGCGAGAGGGCCGCGCAGCAGCAGCAGCTCGTCAGGCACCCGTCGTCAGCGAGAGGGCCGCGCAGCAGCTCGTCAGGCACCCGCCGTCAGCGAGAGGGCCGCGCAGCAGCTCGTCAGGCACCCGCCGTCAGCGAGAGGGCCGCGCAGCAGCTCGTCAGGCACCCGCCGTCAGCGAGAGGGCCGCGCAGCAGCAGCAGCTCGTCAGGCACCCGCCGTCAGCGAGAGGGCCGCGCAGCAGCAGCTCGTCAGGCACCCGCCGTCAGCGAGAGGGCCGCGCAGCAGCAGCAACTCGTCAGGCACCCGCCGTCAGCGAGAGGGCCGCGCAGCAGCAGCAGCAGCTCGTCGGGCACCCGCCGTCAGCGAGAGGGCCGCGCAGCAGCTCGTCAGGCACCCGCCGTCAGCGAGAGGGCCGCACAGCAGCATCAGCTCGTCAAGCTTCCGCCGTCAGCGAGAGGACCGCGCAGCAGCTCGTCAGGCACCCGCCGTCAGCGAGAGGGCCGCGCAGCAGCAGCAGCAGCAGCTCGTCAGGCACCCGCCGTCAGCGAGAGGGCTGCGCAGCAGCTCGTCAGGCACCCGCCGTCAGCGAGAGGGCCGTGCAGCAGCTCGTCAGGTACCCGCCGTCGGCGAGAGGGCCGCGCAACAGCAGCTCGTCAGGCACCCGCCGTCAGCGAGAGGGCCGCGCAGCAGCAGCAGCTCGTCAGGCACCCGCCGTCAGCGAGAGGGCCGCGCAGCAGCTCGTCAGGCACCCGCCGTCAGCGAGAGGGCCGCGCAGCAGCTCGTCAGGCACCCGCCGTCAGCGAGAGGGCCGCGCAGCAGCAGCTCGTCAGGCACCCGCCGTCAGCGAGAGGGCCGCGCAGCAGCAGCAGCTCGTCAGGCACCCGCCGTCAGCGAGAGGGCCGCGCAGCAGCAGCAGCAGCTCGTCAGGCACCCGCCGTCAGCGAGAGGGCCGCGCAGCAGCTCGTCAGGCACCCGCCGTCAGCGAGAGGGCCGCGCAGCAGCAGCTCGTCAGGCACCCGCCGTCAGCGAGAGGGCTGCGCAGCAGCTCGTCAGGCACCCGCCGTCAGCGAGAGGGCCGCGCAGCAGCTCGTCAGGCACCCGCCGTCGGCGAGAGGGCCGCGCAACAGCAGCTCGTCAGGCACCCGCCGTCAGCGAGAGGGCCGCGCAGCAGCAGCAGCTCGTTAGGCACCCGCCGTCAGCGAGAGGGCCGCGCAGCAGCAGCAGCTCGTCAGGCACCCGTCGTCAGCGAGAGGGCCGCGCAGCAGCTCGTCAGGCACCCGCCGTCAGCGAGAGGGCCGCGCAGCAGCTCGTCAGGCACCCGCCGTCAGCGAGAGGGCCGCGCAGCAGCTCGTCAGGCACCCGCCGTCAGCGAGAGGGCCGCGCAGCAGCAGCAGCTCGTCAGGCACCCGCCGTCAGCGAGAGGGCCGCGCAGCAGCAGCTCGTCAGGCACCCGCCGTCATCGAGAAGGCCGCGCAGCAGCAGCAGCTCGTCAGGCACCCGCCGTCAGCGAGAGGGCCGCGCAGCAGCTCGTCAGGCACCCGCCGTCAGCGAGAGGGCCGCGCAGCAGCTCGTCAGGCACCCGCCGTCAGCGAGAGGGCCGCGCAGCTAGGGTTGCCACCTGTCCGGGATTCACCCGGACAGTACGGTTTTTGAAACTTGTGCCCGGGTCTCTGACCACCTGAGACCCGGGCACATTATTCACTTCAGACCCGCCAGTGTCATTACTGCAGTGGCGGCCGTGTCTCCTCGATTTCGGGTCCGCTCGGGTGCAGCACTGCTTGACTTCTGCTAGTGCTCAGCTGTCTGAGTGCAGGACAGGAGTCGGGGATGCAGAGGCGGAGCCTCCATGGTGCTCTCCTCCAATCCCCCCGGCTGGCTGCAGAAGGGACAAGGAGGTGGGCGGAGCCTCCCTATTCCCTGCTGCTCTGAAATGTGTGAAGAGATCACGCTGGGACTGCAGACAAGCTTGTAAGGTAAGTTTTTTCCATGTCAGAATTACAAAGTAATCTACCCCCCCCCCCCTCCTTCCACCATACACTATACACCCCCCCTCCCCCACCATACACTGTACACCCCCCTCCCCCACCATACACCCCCATACACTATATACACACCCCCCCCCCCCACCATACATTGTACACCCCCCCTCCCCCACCATACACTATACACCCCCCATCCCCCCACCATACACCCCCCTCCCCCACCATACACCCCCTCCCCCCCACCATACACTATACACCCCCCATCCTCCCACCATACACTATACACCCCCCTCCCCCACCATACACCCCCTCCCCCCCCCCACCATACACTATACACCCCCCATCCTCCCACCATACACTATACACCCCCCTCCCCCACCATACACCCCTATACACTATATATACACCTCCTCCTCCCACCATACACTATATATACACCCCCTCCCCCCACCATACACTATACACCCTCCATACACTATATATACACCCCCCTCCCCCACCATACACCCCCCTCCCCCACCATACACTATACACCCCCATCCCCCCACCATACACCCCCATACACTATATATACACCCCCTCCACCACCATACACTATACGTACACCCCCATACACTATATATACACCCCCCATCCCCCCACCATACACTATACACCCCCCTCCCCACCATACACCCCCATACACTATATATACACCCCTCCCCCCACCATACACTATACATACACCCCCATACATTATATATACACCCCCCTCCCCCACCATACACCCACCATACACTATATATACACCCCCTCCCCCAGCATACACTATACACCCCCCATCCCCCCACCATACACCCCCTTACACTATATATACACCCCCTCCTCCCACCATACACTATACATACACCCCCATACACTATATATACACCCCCTCCCCCCACCATACACTATACACCCTCCATACACTATATATACACCCCCCTCCCCCACCATACACCCCCATACACTATATATACACCCCCTCCACCACCATACACTATACATACACCCCCTCCCCCACCATACACCCCCATACACTATATATACACCCCCTTCACCACCATACACTATACATACACCCCCATACACTATATATACACCCCCCATCCCCCCACCATACACTATACACCCCCCTCCCCACCATACACCCCCATACACTATATATACACCCCCTCCCCCCACCATACACTATACATACACCCCCATACACTATATATACACCCCTCCCCCCACCATACACTATACATACACCCACCATACACTATATATACACCCCCCTCCCCCACCATACACCCCCCTCCCCCCCACCATACTCTATACACCCCCCTCCCCCCCACCATACACCTAACACCCCCCCTCCCCCACCATACACCTAACACCCCCCCTCCCCCACCATACTCCACCCTCCCCCCACCATACACTATACACCCCCCTCCCCCACCATACACCCCCATACACTATATACACACCCCCTCCCCCCACCATACACTATACACCCCCCATCCCCCCACCATACACCCCCCTTCCCCATACACCATCCATATGTACAGTTCTCACCGGGTGACACTGTCCACTGCCCTACCGCCACCGTCCACTGCTCTACCGACACCGTCCACTGCCCTACCGACACCGTCCACTTCTCTACTGACACCGTCCCCTGCCCCACAGACACCGTCCCCTGCCCCACAGACACCGTCCCCTGCCCCACAGACACCGTCCCCTGCCCCACTGACACCGTCCCCTGCCCCACTGACACCGTCCCCTGCCCCACTGACACCGTCCCCTGCCCTACTGACACCGTCCCCTGCCCTACTGACACCGTCCACTGCTCTACTCACACCGTCCACTACCCCACAGACACCGTCCCCTGCTCTACTGACACCGTCCCCTGCTCTACTGACACCGTCCCCTGCTCTACTGACACCGTCCCCTGCTCTACTGACACCGTCCCCTGCACCGTCCCCTGCACCGTCCCCTGCTCTACTGACACCGTCCACTGCCCTACTGACACCGTCCACTGCCCTACTGACACCGTCCACTGCCCTACTGACACCGTCCACTGCCCTACTGACACCGTCCACTGCCCTACTGACACCGTCCCCTGCCCTACTGACACCGTCCCCTGCCCTACTGACACCGTCCCCTGCCCTACTGACACCGTCCACTGCTCTACTCACACCGTCCACTGCTCTACTCACACCGTCCACTACCCCACAGACACCGTCCACTGCCCTACTGACACCGTCCTCTGCTCTACTAGCCGACAGTGTCCACTTTTAAGGTAGGCTATTTTCACTGACAGTTCTTTTATTAATCAAATCATATTTTATGTATACGCTAATGCTTTTGTTTTTTACCATGCCCCTTTAAGTCTTCTCCCCCACTGTTAATGCAATTTGGCTACAGCCACTGTTCACCATAGCATACCTTCTTACTACTCCTTTTGGGTAACGCAAGATATTTTACAATCCTATAGTGCAGGGGTCATCAACCCCTGGTTCGCAGCCCACTACCGGGCCGTAGCGTCTATGTAGCCGGACTGCGGCAGGCTGTAAGGCACCGGTGGATCAGAGAGGAAAGCGGGCGGGCGATTAAGAGAAGCGGGCTGGTGAGCAGAGATGACATCTCTCTCCGCCCACCTAGCATCCCTACTCTTCCGCCCTCACAGCATACAGAATGTCAGAGGTGCGGCTGGGAGCAGAGAGATGACATCATCTCTCACTGTCCACCCCGCATCTCTGCTCTCCTGCCCTCATTTAAGAAAGACCACTGAACCAGTGTCACCAATGCAGTGACAATCCTCATCTGGTGGCACTGGCGGGTGATGTGGCAAGTGGCATTCCTCAACTGGTGACAGGCAGCCTGACAAGTGGCATTTCTAATCCGGTAGCAGGCGACATGGAAGGTGACACACTCAGGGCTCCCACTGATTCTGCATTATGGTGAGTTGAACTATTTCATTCATATTACAATGTAATATAAGAAATAATGCGCTTCAGTCATTCTGACACCATACCAACCATGGTGCCATGATGATGGAAGTACCAACAGCCGAACACCAGCTATTGTCCGATAAATTGCCAGCAAAATTCGCTTACCCCCCCCCACGCGTGTGCGTACATCACCCCCAGTCCCTCGCTGGGCCTTGGCACAATATTCTTCCACGCAGCCGGTCCCCAGTGGCAAAAAGGTTGGGGACCACTGCTATAGTGTGTACTACAAAAAAATTGCTGTGCACCGCAAAAATGTTCGGGTTTGGCTTGAAGAAAAGGTGGCAACCCTACGCGCAGCAGCAGCTCGTCAGGCACCCGCCGTCAGCGAGAGGGCCGCGCAGCAGCAGCAGCTCGTCAGGCACCCGCCGTCAGCGAGAGGGCCGCGCAGCAGCAGCAGCTCGTCAGGCACCCGCCGTCAGCGAGAGGGCCGCGCAGCAGCTCGTCAGGCACCCGCCGTCAGCGAGAGGGCCGCGCAGCAGCAGCTCGTCAGGCACCCGCCGTCAGCGAGAGGGCCGCGCAGCAGCAGCTCGTCAGGCACCCGCCGTCAGCGAGAGGGCCGCGCAGCAGCAGCTCGTCAGGCACCCGCCGTCAGCGAGAGGGCCGCGCAGCAGCAGCAGCTCGTTAGGCACCCGCCGTCAGCGAGAGGGCCGCGCAGCAGCAGCTCGTCAGGCACCCGCCGTCAGCGAGAGGGCCGCGCAGCAGCAGCAGCTCGTCAGGCACCCGTCGTCAGCGAGAGGGCCGCGCAGCAGCTCGTCAGGCACCCGCCGTCAGCGAGAGGGCCGCGCAGCAGCTCGTCAGGCACCCGTCGTCAGCGAGAGGGCCGCGCAGCAGCTCGTCAGGCACCCGCCGTCAGCGAGAGGGCCGCGCAGCAGCAGCTCGTCAGGCACCCGCCGTCAGCGAGAGGGCCGTGCAGCAGCTCGTCAGGCACCCGCCGTCAGCGAGAGGGCCGCACAGCAGCTCGTCAGGCACCCGTCGTCAGCGAGAGGGCCGCGCAGCAGCAGCTCGTCAGGCACCCGCCGTCAGCGAGAGGGCCGCGCAGCAGCAGCTCGTCAGGCACCCGCCGTCAGCGAGAGGGCCGCGCAGCAGCAGCTCGTCAGGCACCCGCCGTCAGCGAGAGGGCCGCGCAGCAGCAGCAGCTCGTCAGGCACCCGCCGTCAGCGAGAGGGCCGCGCAGCAGCAGCTCGTCAGGCACCCGCCGTCAGCGAGAGGGCCGCGCAGCAGCAGCTCGTCAGGCACCCGCCGTCAGCGAGAGGGCCGCGCAGCAGCAGCTCGTCAGGCACCCGCCGTCAGCGAGAGGGCCGCGCAGCAGCAGCTCGTCAGGCACCCGCCGTCAGCGAGAGGGCCGCGCAGCAGCAGCTCGTCAGGCACCCGCCGTCAGCGAGAGGGCCGCGCAGCAGCAGCTCGTCAGGCACCCGCCGTCAGCGAGAGGGCCGCGCAGCAGCAGCTCGTCAGGCTCCCGCCGTCAGCGAGAGGGCCGCGCAGCAGCAGCAGCAGCTCGTCAGGCACCCGTCGTCAGCGAGAGGGCCGCGCAGCAGCTCGTCAGGCACCTGCCGTCAGCGAGAGGGCCGCACAGCAGCAGCAGCTCGTCAGGCACCCGCCGTCAGCGAGAGGGCCGCGCAGCAGCAGCAGCTCGTCGGGCACCCGCCGTCAGCGAGAGGGCCGCGCAGCAGCAGCTCGTCAGGCACCCGCCGTCAGCGAGAAGGCCGCGCAGCAGCAGCAGCTCGTCAGGCACCCGCCGTCAGCGAGAGGGCCGCGCAGCAGCAGCAGCTCGTCAGGCACCCGCCGTCAGCGAGAGGGCCGCGCAGCAGCAGCAGCTCGTCAGGCACCCGCGGTCAGCGAGAGGGCCGCGCAGCAGCTCGTCAGGCACCCGCCGTCAGCGAGAGGGCCGCGCAGCAGCAGCTCGTGAGGCACCCGCCGTCAGCGAGAGGGCCGCGCAGCAGCTCGTCAGGCAACCGCCGTCAGCGAGAGGGCCGCGCAGCAGCTCGTCAGGCACCCGCCGTCAGCGAGAGGGCCGCGCAACAGCTCGTCAGGCACCCGCCGTCAGCGAGAGGGCCGCGCAGCAGCAGCAGCTCGTCAGGCACCCGCCGTCAGCGAGACGGCCGCGCAGCAGCAGCTTGTCAGGCACCCGCCGTCAGCGAGAGGGCCGCGCAGCAGCAGCTCGTCAGGCACCCGCCGTCAGCGAGAGGGCCGCGCAGCAGCAGCTCGTCAGGCACCCGCCCTCAGCGAGAGGGCCGCGCAGCAGCTCGTCAGGCACCCGCCGTCAGCGAGAGGGCCGCGCAGCAGCAGCAGCTCGTTAGGCACCCGCCGTCAGCGAAAGGGCCGCGCAGCAGCAGCTCGTCAGGCACCCGCCGTCAGCGAGAGGGCCGCGCAGCAGCAGCAGCTCGTTAGGCACCCGTCGTCAGCGAGAGGGCCGCGCAGCAGCTCGTCAGGCACCCGCCGTCAGCGAGAGGGCCGCGCAGCAGCAGCTCGTGAGGCACCCGCCGTCAGCGAGAGGGCCGCGCAGCAGCTCGTCAGGCAACCGCCGTCAGCGAGAGGGCCGCGCAGCAGCTCGTCAGGCACCCGCCGTCAGCGAGAGGGCCGCGCAGCAGCAGCAGCTCGTCAGGCACCCGCCGTCAGCGAGAGGGCCGCGCAGCAGCAGCTTGTCAGGCACCCGCCGTCAGCGAGAGAGCCGCGCAGCAGCAGCAGCTCGTCAGGCACCCGTCGTCAGCGAGGGGGCCGCGCAGCAGCTCGTCAGGCACCCGCCGTCAGCGAGAGGGCCGCGCAGCAGCAGCTCCTCAGGCACCCGCCGTCAGCGAGAGGGCCGCGCAGCAGCAGCTCGTCAGGCACCCGCCGTCAGCGAGAGGGCCGCGCAGCAGCAGCAGCTCGTTAGGCACCCGCCGTCAGCGAGAGGGCCGCGCAGCAGCAGCAGCTCGTCAGGCACCCGCCGCCAGCGAGAGGGCCACGCAGCAGCAGCAGCAGCTCGTCAGGCACCCGCCGTCAGCGAGAGGGCCGCGCAGCAGCTCGTCAGGCACCCGCCGTCAGCGAGAGGGCCGCGCAGCAGCTCGTCAGGCACCCGCCGTCAGCGAGAGGGCCGCGCAGCAGCTCGTCAGGCACCCGCCGTCAGCGAGAGGGCCGCGCAGCAGCAGCAGCTCGTCAGGCACCCGCCGTCAGCGAGAGGGCCGCGCAGCAGCAGCTCGTCAGGCACCCGCCGTCAGCGAGAGGGCCGCGCAGCAGCAGCAGCTCGTCAGGCACCCGTCGTCAGCGAGAGGGCCGCGCAGCAGCTCGTCAGGCACCCGCCGTCAGCGAGAGGGCCGCGCAGCAGCAGCTCGTCAGGCACCCGCCGTCAGCGAGAGGGCCGCGCAGCAGCAGCTCGTCAGGCACCCGCCGTCAGCGAGAGGGCCGCGCAGCAGCAGCAGCTCGTTAGGCACCCGCCGTCAGCGAGAGGGCCGCGCAGCAGCTCGTCAGGCACCCGCCGTCAGCGAGAGGGCCGCGCAGCAGCAGCTCGTCAGGCACCCGCCGTCAGCGAGAGGGCCGCGCAGCAGCAGCTCGTCAGGCACCCGCCGTCAGCGAGAGGGCCGCGCAGCAGCAGCAGCTCGTTAGGCACCCGCCGTCAGCGAGAGGGCCGCGCAGCAGCTCGTCAGGCACCCGCCGCCAGCGAGAGGGCCGCGCAGCAGCAGCAGCAGCTCGTCAGGCACCCGCCGTCAGCGAGAGGGCCGCGCAGCAGCAGCTCGTCAGGCACCCGCCGTCAGCGAGAGGGCCGCGCAGCAGCAGCAGCAGCTCGTCAGGCACCCGCCGTCAGCGAGAGGGCCGCGCAGCAGCAGCTCGTCAGGCACCCGTCGTCAGAGAGAGGGCCGCGCAGCAGCTCGTCAGGCACCCGCCGTCAGCGAGAAGGCCGCGCAGCAGCAGCTCGTCAGGCACCCGCCGTCAGCGAGAGGGCCGCGCAGCAGCTCGTCAGGCACCCGCCGTCAGCGAGAGGGCCGCGCAGCTAGGGTTGCCACCTGTCCGGGATTCACCCGGACAGTACGGTTTTTGAATCTTGTGCCCGGGTCTCTGACCACCTGAGACCCGGGCACATTATTCACTTCAGACCCGCCAGTGTCATTACTGCAGTGGCGGCCGTGTCTCCTCGATTTCGGGTCCGCTCGGGTGCAGCACTGCTTGACTTCTGCTAGTGCTCAGCTGTCTGAGTGCGGGACAGGAGTCTGGGATGCAGAGGCGGAGCCTCCATGGTGCTCTCCTCCAATCCCCCGGCTGGCTGCAGAAGGGACAAGGAGGTGGGCGGAGCCTCCCTATTCCCTGCTGCTCTGAAATGTGTGAAGAGATCACGCTGGGACTGCAGACAATCTTGTAAGGTAAGTTTTTCCATGTCAGAATTACAAAGTAATCTAACCCCCCCCTCCTTCCACCATACACTATACACCCCCCTCCCCCACCATACACTGTACACCCCCCTCCCCCACCATACACCCCCATACACTATATACACACCCCCCTCCCCCACCATACATTGTACACCCCCCCTCCCCCACCATACACCTTCCTCCCCCACCATACACTGTACACCCCCCTCCCCCACCATACACTATACACCCCCCATCCCCCCACCATACACCCCCCCATCCCCCCACCATACACCCCCATACACTATATATACACCCCCCTCCCCCACTATACACCCCCCTCCCCCACCATACACCCCCTCCCCCCCACCATACACTATACACCCCCCATCCTCCCACCATACACTATACACCCCCTCCCCCCCACCATACACCCCCTCCCCCCCACCATACACTATACACCCCCCATCCTCCCACCATACACTATACACCCCCCTCCCCCACCATACACCCCCATACACTATATATACACCCCCTCCTCCCACCATACACTATATATACACCCCCTCCCCCCACCATACACTATACACCCTCCATACACTATATATACACCCCCCTCCCCCACCATACACTATACACCCCCATCCCCCCACCATACACCCCCATACACTATATATACACCCCCTCCACCACCATACACTATACATACACCCCCATACACTATATATACACCCCCCATCCCCCCACCATACACTATACACCCCCCTCCCCAACATACACCCCCATACACTATATATACACCCCTCCCCCCACCATACACTATACATACACCCCCATACATTATATATACACCCCCCTCCCCCACCATACACCCACCATACACTATATATACACCCCCCTCCCCCACCATACACTATACACCCCCCATCCCCCCACCATACACCCCCATACACTATAAATACACCCCCTCCTCCCACCATACACTATACATACACCCCCATACACTATATATACACCCCCCTCCCCCCACCATACACTATACACCCTCCATACACTATATATACACCCCCCTCCCCCCACCATACACCCCCATACACTATATATACACCCCCTCCACCACCATACACTATACATACACCCCCATACACTATATATACACACCCCCCATCCCCCCACCATACACTATACACCCCCCTCCCCACCATACACCCCCATACACTATATATACACCCCCTCCCCCCACCATACACTATACATACACCCCCATACATTATATATACACCCCCCTCCCCCACCATACACCCCCATACACTATATATACACCCCCTCCTCCCACCATACACTATATATACACCCCCTCCCCCCACCATACACTATACACCCTCCATACACTATATATACACCCCCCTCCCCCACCATACACTATACACCCCCATCCCCCCACCATACACCCCCATACACTATATATACACCCCCTCCACCACCATACACTATACATACACCCCCATACACTATATATACACCCCCCATCCCCCCACCATACACTATACACCCCCCTCCCCAACATACACCCCCATACACTATATATACACCCCTCCCCCCACCATACACTATACATACACCCCCATACATTATATATACACCCCCCTCCCCCACCATACACCCACCATACACTATATATACACCCCCCTCCCCCACCATACACTATACACCCCCCATCCCCCCACCATACACCCCCATATACTATATATACACCCCCTCCTCCCACCATACACTATACATACACCCCCATACACTATATATACACCCCCCTCCCCCCACCATACACTATACACCCTCCATACACTATATATACACCCCCCTCCCCCCACCATACACCCCCATACACTATATATACACCCCCTCCACCACCATACACTATACATACACCCCCATACACTATATATACACACCCCCATCCCCCCACCATACACTATACACCCCCCTACCCACCATACACCCCCATACACTATATATACACCCCCTCCCCCCACCATACACTATACATACACCCCCATACATTATATATACACCCCCCTCCCCCACCATACACCCCCATACACTATATATACACCCCCTCCACCACCATACACTATACATACACCCCCATACACTATATATACACACCCCCATCCCCCCACCATACACTATACACCCCCCTCCCCACCATACACCCCCATACACTATATATACACCCCCTCCCCCCACCATACACTATACATACACCCCCATACACTATATATACACCCCTCCCCCCACCATACACTATATATACACCCACCATACACTATATATACACCCCCCCCCCACCATACACCCCCTCCCCCCCACCATACTCTATACACCCCCCTCCCCCACCATACACCTAACACCCCCCCTCCCCCACCATACTCCACCCTCCCCCCACATACACTATACACCCCCCTCCCCCACCATACACCCCCATACACTATATACACACCCCCTCCCCCCACCATACACTATACACCCCCCTCCCCCCACCATACACTATACACCCCCCATCCCCCCACCATACACCCCCCTTCCCCATACACCATCCATATGTACAGTTCTCACCGGGTGACACTGTCCACTGCCCTACCGACACCATCCACTGCCCTACTGACACCGTCCACTGCCCTACTGACACCGTCCACTGCCCCACAGACACCGTCCCCTGCCCCACTAACACCGTCCCCTGCCCCACTAACACCGTCCCCTGCCCCACTGACACCGTCCCCTGCCCCACTGACACCGTCCCCTGCCCCACTGACACCGTCCCCTGCCCCACTGACACCGTCCCCTGCCCCACTGACACCGTCCCCTGCCCCACTGACACCGTCCCCTGCCCCACTGACACCGTCCCCTGCCCTACTCACACCGTCCCCTGCCCTACTCACACCGTCCACTGCCCTACTCACACCGTCCACGACCCCACAGACACCGTCCCCTGCTCTACTGACACCGTCCCCTGCTCTACTGACACCGTCCCCTGCTCTACTGACACCGTCCCCTGCCCTACTGACACCGTCCCCTGCCCTACTGACAACGTCTCCTGCCCTACTGACACCGTCCCCTGCCCTACTGACACCGTCCCCTGCCCTACTGACACCGTCCCTTGCCCTACTGACACCGTCCCTTGCCCTACTGACACCGTCCCCTGCCCTACTGACACCGTCCACTGCTCTACTGACACCGTCCACTGCTCTACTCACACCGTCCACTACCCCACAGGCACCGTCCCCTGCTCTACTGACACCGTCAGTAGCTCGTCAGGCACCCGCCGTCAGCGAGAGGGCCGCGCAGCAGCAGCAGCTCGTTAGGCACCCGCCGTCAGCGAGAGGGCCGCACAGCAGCAGCTCGTCAGGCACCCGCCGTCAGCGAGAGGGCCGCGCAGCAGCAGCAGCTCGTCAGGCACCCGTCAGCGAGAGGGCCGCGCAGCAGCTCGTCAGGCACCCGCCGTCAGCGAGAGGGCCGCGCAGCAGCAGCTCGTCAGGCACCCGCCGTCAGCGAGAGGGCCGCGCAGCAGCAGCAGCTCGTTAGGCACCCGCCGTCAGCGAGAGGGCCGCGCAGCAGCAGCAGCTCGTCAAGCACCTGCCGTCAGCGAGAGGGCCGCGCAGCAGCTCGTCAGGCACCCGCCGTCAGCGAGAGGGCCGCGCAGCAGCAGCAGCAGCAGCAGCTTGTCAGGCACCCGCCGTCAGCGAGAGGGCCGCGCAGCAGCAGCTCGTCAGGCACCCGCCGTCAGCGAGAGGGCCGCGCAGCAGCAGCTCATCAGGCACCCGCCGTCAGCGAGAGGGCCGCGCAGCAGCAGCTCGTCAGGCACCCGCCGTCAGCGAGAGGGCCGCGCAGCAGCAGCTCGTCAGGCACCCGCCGTCAGCGAGAGGGCCGCGCAGCAGCAGCAGCTCGTCAGGCACCCGCCGTCAGCGAGAGGGCCGCGCAGCAGCTCGTCAGGCACCCGCCTTCAGCGAGAGGGCCACGCAGCAGCAGCTCGTCAGGCACCCGCCGTCAGCGAGAGGGCCGCACGTCAGGCACCCGCATTATGGTGAGTTGAACTATTTCATTCATATTACAATGTAATATAAGAAATAATGCGCTTCAGTCATTCTGACACCATACCAACCATGGTGCCATGATGATGGAAGTACCAACAGCCGAACACCAGCTATTGTCCGATAAATTGCCAGCAAAGTTCGCTTACCCCCCCCCCACGCGTGTGCGTACATCACCCCCAGTCCCTCGCTGGGCCTTGGCACAATATTCTTCCACGCAGCCGGTCCCCAGTGCCAAAAAGGTTGGGGACCACTGCTATAGTGTGTACTACAAAAAAATAGCTGTGCACCGCAAAAATGTTCGGGTTTGGCTTGAAGAAAAGGTGGCAACCCTACGCGCAGCAGCAGCTCGTCAGGCACCCGCCGTCAGCGAGAGGGCCGCGCAGCAGCAGCAGCTCGTCAGGCACCCGCCGTCAGCGAGAGGGCCGCGCAGCAGCAGCTCGTCAGGCACCCGCCGTCAGCGAGAAGGCCGCGCAGCAGCAGCAGCTCGTCAGGCACCCGCCGTCAGCGAGAGGGCCGCACAGCAGCAGCAGCTCGTCAGGCACCCGCTGTCAGCGAGAGGGCCGCGCAGCAGCAGCTCGTCAGGCACCCGCCGTCAGCGAGAGGGCCGCGCAGCAGCAGCTCGTCAGGCACATGCCGTCAGCGAGAGGGCCGCGCAGCAGCTCGTCAGGCACCTGCCGTCAGCGAGAGGGCCGCACAGCAGCGGCAGCTCGTCAGGCACCCGCCGTCAGCGAGAGGGCCGCGCAGCAGCTCGTCAGGCACCCGCCGTCAGTGAGAGGGCCGCGCAGCAGCGGCAGCTCGTCAGGCACCCGCCGTCAGCGAGAGGGCCGCGCAGCAGCGGCAGCTCGTCAGGCACCCGCCGTCAGCGAGAGGGCCGCGCAGCAGCGGCAGCTCGACAGGCACACGCCGTCAGCGAGAGGGCCGCGCAGCAGCAGCAGCTCGTCAGGCACCCGCCGTCAGCGAGAGGGCCGCGCAGCAGCTCGTCAGGCACCCGCCGTCAGCGAGAGGGCCGCGCAGCAGCAGCAGCTCGTCAGGCACCCGCCGTCAGCGAGAGGGCCGCACAGCAGCAGCAGCTCGTCAGGCACCCGCCGTCAGCGAGAGGGCCGCGCAGCAGCAGCTCGTCAGGCACCCGCCGTCAGCGAGAGGGCCGCGCAGCAGCAGCTCGTCAGGCACATGCCGTCAGCGAGAGGGCCGCGCAGCAGCTCGTCAGGCACCTGCCGTCAGCGAGAGGGCCGCACAGCAGCGGCAGCTCGTCAGGCACCCGCCGTCAGCGAGAGGGCCGCGCAGCAGCTCGTCAGGCACCCGCCGTCAGTGAGAGGGCCGCGCAGCAGCGGCAGCTCGTCAGGCACCCGCCGTCAGCGAGAGGGCCGCGCAGCAGCGGCAGCTCGTCAGGCACCCGCCGTCAGCGAGAGGGCCGCGCAGCAGCGGCAGCTCGTCAGGCACACGCCGTCAGCGAGAGGGCCGCGCAGCAGCGGCAGCTCGTCAGGCACCCGCCGTCAGCGAGAGGGCCGCGCAGCAGCAGCAGCTCGTCAGGCACCCGCCGTCAGCGAGAGGGCCGCTCAGCAGCAGCAGCAGCTCGTCAGGCACCCGCTGTCAGCGAGAGGGCCGCGCAGCAGCAGCAGCAGCTCGTCAGGCACCCGCCGTCAGCGAGAGGGCCGCGCAGCAGCAGCAGCTTGTCAGGCACCCGCCGTCAGCGAGAGGGCCGCGCAGCAGCAGCAGCTCGTCAGGCACCCGCCGTCAGCGAGAGGGCCGCGCAGCAGCAGCAGCTCGTCAGGCACCCGCCGTCAGCGAGAGGGCCGCGCAGCAGCAGCTCGTCAGGCACCCGCCGTCAGCGAGAGGGCCGCGCAGCAGCAGCTCATCAGGCACCCGCCGTCAGCGAGAGGGCCGCGCAGCAGCAGCTCGTCAGGCACCCGCCGTCAGCGAGAGGGCCGCGCAGCAGCAGCTCGTCAGGCACCCGCCGTCAGCGAGAGGGCCGCGCAGCAGCAGCAGCTCGTCAGGCACCCGCCGTCAGCGAGAGGGCCGCGCAGCAGCTCGTCAGGCACCCGCCTTCAGCGAGAGGGCCACGCAGCAGCAGCTCGTCAGGCACCCGCCGTCAGCGAGAGGGCCGCACGTCAGGCACCCGCCGTCAGCGAGACGGAAATTAAGGAAATTTTCCCGCACAATATTTACTGAGTAATTTTTAAACAAAGATATTTTTAAGATACAGAATCAGTCTATATGACACAGTCTATATATGTGAAACGTATTCACGGAGACGAGTGATCATACAAAATAGTTACATTTATTGGTTGACAAAAGACAAATATTTACATGAAATATTAAAAATTATAGTTACGCTTACCGGTAACGTCTTTTCCAGTAGTCTTTCAGGACAGCCACTATGAGAGATAGACTCCTCCTCTTCCTCTGGAAACACTGCGCCAGCCCATAAATTCTTACTTCCCCTGCCGGACCTCAGTTTATATCGAGAATACCTCCGGCCAGCTGGGGAGACACAAGAACACATTAATAACATATTTATCAAATACCATTATCTTGCTGCGCTCTGGTCTTTTGTAAGACTCCCCCCAATTTTCGGGTGGGAACTAGGGCTGTCCTGAAAGACTACTGGAAAAGACGTTACCGGTAAGCGTAACTCTAATTTTCCCTAATCGTCTTTCAGGACAGCCACTATGAGAGGATAAGCGAGCACTTACCAGTTAGGGTGGGACTACAGCTTGCAAAACCTTTCGCCCAAAGGTCTGCTCACCTGCCGACACCAGATCCACTCTGTAGTGTTTTACAAAAGTGGAATAGCTGGACCATGTTGCTGCTCTGCAAATCTGCTCTGGCGTTGCTCCCGCTCTTTCTGCCTGGGAGGCTGCCATAGCTCTAGTGGAGTGTGCTTTAATACCCACTGGGATTTCTTTCCCTGCAACTAAATAAGCCTGCTCGATGGCTACTCTGAGCCACCTAGCAATAGTGCGCCGGGACGCCTTACAACCTTTCCTGGCCCCGGAAAACAAAACAAATAAGGAATCTGACCTTCTAAATGACTTGGTCAGTTCCAGATAGTGTAGGATACATCTCCTAACATCCAAATAATGGAATTTTAGTTCCTTCTCACCGGAGGGATTGGGACAAAAAGAGGGCAAAACAATTTCCTGGCTTCTATGAAAGCTGGATGCCACTTTCGGCAAGAAGGCTGGATCGGTCTTTAAAACTATCCGATCCGGAAAAATAACGCAAAAGGGAGCCCTGACTGATAAGGCCTCCATCTCACTGACCCTCCTGGCAGTTGTTACTGCTACCAGAAACACTGTCTTCAGAGTAAGCTCTCTCAGAAAACACTCCTTTAAAGGCTCAAAGGGGGGTCCAGTTAAACTCTGCAAAACTAAAGATAAATCCCATCTGGGAAAGGACAGACCCTGGACCGGTCTCTGTCTGGACAGGGCCCTAAAGAACCTGACTACCCATGGGTTGGCAGCCAAATGATCTTCTAAATAAACACTGAGGGCTGATACTTGACCCCTAAGGGTACTAATGGATAAGCCCTTATCTGCCCCACATTGTAAAAATTCCAACACTGCGGAGGAGCTCCGTACTGGGAAAGAGCTCTCTGCGCACCACTTGTTGAAACGCAACCAGACCTTTTCATAGATCTGGCGAGTTTCCTTTTTCCTACTGTCCAGGAGGGTAGAAACTAGTCTCTGAAAGTCCCTAATGCCCCGTACACACGAGCGGACTTTTCAACATCCAAAGTCCGAAGGACCGAGTCCGTCAGACTATCTGATCGTGTGTGGGCTGCAACGGACTTTTGATTCGCCAAAGTCTGACGGACTTTAGAAATTAAGCATGCTTCAAATTTTCCCGAAGGAACTCCGCCGGACCCGGTCCCCTTCGAAAACTCCGCTCGTGTGTATGCTACTCCGACGGACTAAAACCGACGCTAGGGCAGCTATTGGCTACTGGCTATGAACTTCCTTATTCGAGTCAGGTCGTACGTCATCACGTTCGAATCCGTCGGAGTTTAGTGTGATCGTGTGTGGCCAAGTCCGTTCGGCCGAAAAGTCTGTCAGAACTCCGGCGGAACTCCGGCGGAACTCCTTTGGAAGTCTGTCGGACATAAGTCCTCTCGTGTGTACGGGGCATTAGACTTTAATAAACCCTCCTCAGTAGCCAGGCCGCTAACTTCCACTGGCGTACCTGTGGGCAGAGGACTGGCCCCTGAGAGAGGAGATCGTCCCGAGAGGGCAAGAGTAAGGGAGGTTCTACCGCCAACTGCTTTAGCATTGAAAACCATGCTCTCTTGGGCCAATGTGGAGCCACCAGAATCAGAGATGTGCTTTCCATCTGAAACTTTCTCAGAACTGCTGGCAACAACGCTGGAGGTGGGAAGGCATAGCAAGTTCTGAAGTGCCAATTCTAGCTCAAAGCATCCACCCCTAAGGCTCCCTCTCCCCTTTTTAGGGAGAAAAAACAGGGGGTTTTTGCATTGTTTTTGGACGCGAACAGGTGCACCTCCGGAGACCCCCATCTCTTTATTATGAGATTGAAGACCTCCTGGTTGAGAACCCAATCGCCCTCCCTCAGCCTCTTTCGGCTGAGAAAGTCTGCTACCACGTTTTTCTCTCCCCTCAGAAAAACTGCTGAGAGCGAAAGGGTGTAGGTTTCGGCCCAGGACAGGATCTCTGTCGCTAAAGACAACAGGGCTCCGCTTCTCGTGCCACCCTGTTTGTTCAAATAGGCCACTACGGAAGAGTTGTCCGACCGCACCTGAATGTGGTGACCCCGGAGCTCTTTTTTGAAGAATTTGAGGGCTAGTCCCACTGCCCTTAATTCTTTCCAGTTGGACGATCGAGTCAACTCGCCGTCCTCCCAAGTGCCCTGGGCTAGAAGGGAACCCAAATGTGCCCCCCAACCTTTTCCACTTGCATCTGTGGTTACTACCCGAGAAATCGGGATGAGCCACAGACGACCTTGCGACAGATTTGTCACTTTCCTCCACCACCAGAGGGATCTCTTTACCTGGTGTGGAATATGTACTAGGGTGTCTAGGGCCTCCTGACTAGGGATGAGCTTCGTGTTCGAGTCGAACGTACGTTCGACTCGAACATTGGCTGTTCGGGCGTTCGGCGAATTCCGAACGTTTGGGCCGTTCGCGTCAAAATTCGAGTGACGCGCGCGCGGACCACAATGCACTGCGGTGGCGCAGTGCATTGCTGCCCCATGATTGGCCAAGCATGCACTGTGACCCCGCATGCTTGGCCAATCGCAGCGCCGGCAGCGAGGAGAGCCATGATTGGCCACAGGCATCCTGCCTGTGGCCAATCATAGCTCAGGCTGTGTAGTGCACGCCCCACACTATATAAGGCCGCCTTTGAGGCGGCCTCGTGTAGTGTGTTACTTAGCATCTGAAGCAGTGGGTGTTCTGTGTACCTTCAACACAGTACACACCGATCGTTTTTGGCTGATTTCCTATCTTGCTGCTGTGTAGTGGTTGTTGTCTGTGCCCTGACTGCAGTATACACCACTATATTCACCTCACCTATATAGCTAGTGATCTAGCTTTAACCACTTAACAACTGCCCATTGCCGATTAACGGCTTCAGGGCGGTTGTTTAACTCTGAGAGGCCGTTAATTAACGGCCTCCCAGAATTCTGCTCTCGCGTGCCCCGAGGTGCGCGCACTCGAGAGCATCCACAGGACCCGGCGCATCACGGATCACGGTAAACGGCCGCTCATAGCGGCCGTTTACCACGTGATTGCTCCGTCAAATGACAGAGTGATCACTTGGAAACAAACCGGCGTCATGTTATGACGCCGGTTCCTCCCTCCCCTCTCTGTACCGATCGGTACAGCAGAGGGGAAAGAGATCGGTGTCAGCAGCGATGTGGGCTGCATCTGCAGTGCCCACATCGCTGCTCACCGAATTTAACCCCTCAATTCCCTGCCAATACTCTGCAATACCAGTGCATACTCTGCAGTACCCCGCCATTACTCTGCAGTACCCCGCCATTACTCTGCAGTGCAGTACCCCGCCATTACAGTGCAGTAACCCCCATTACTCTGCAGTAACCCCCATTACTCTGCAGTAACCCCCATTACTCTGCAGTAACCCCCATTACTCTGCAGTAACCCCCAATACTCTGCAGTACCCCCAATACTCTGCAGTACCCCCAATACTCTGCAGTACCCTGCCATTACTCTGTAGTACCCCCCAATACTCTGCAGTACCCTGCTATTACTCTGTAGTACCCCGCCAATACCCCGCCAATACTCTGTAATACCCTGCCATAAATTGCCATACCCAGCCATACTCGGTGATACCCTGAAATACCCAGCCATAGACGCCCCCCACCCCTCACCGCCCTCCGGTGCTTCTACCAACTCGCCAGTACGATCAAAGCCAGAATCTTTTTTTTATTTTTTATTTCAGGCTTCCCAGCCTAGAGGTGAGATGTGGGGTCATATTGACCCCCCCAGATTTCACTGTAAAGAGGACCTGTCACCCCATATTCCTATTACAAGGGATGTTTACATTTCTTGTAATAGGAATAAAAGTGATCAAAAATATATTTTTGGGGAAAAAAATGTCAAACTAAAATAAATAAAGTAAAATGAACAATAAAAAAATAAAATAAAAATTAAAGCGCCCATGTCCCCATGTGCTCGCATGTGCCACACATGTGAGGTATCGCCGAGAATGTTAGAGTGAGAGCAATAATTCTAGTCCTAGACCTCCTCTGCAACTCAAAACATGTAACCAGTAAAAAAAAAATTAAAGCGTCGCCTATGGGGATTTTTTAAGTAGCGACGTTTGGCGCCATTCCACGGGCATGTGCAATTTTGAAGAGTGACATGTTTGATATCTATTTACTCAGCATAACTTCATCTTTCACTTTATGCAAACATTGGGCTAACTTTACTGTTTTTTTTGTTTGTTTTTTAAGCACAAAAATGTTTTTCCCCCCAAAAAACGCGTTTGAAAAATTGCTGTGCAAATACCGTGTGAGATAAAAATTTGCAATGACCACCATTGTATTCGCCAGGGTCTTTGCTAAAAAAATATATATATATATATAATGTTTTGGGGTTCTCTGTAATTTTCTAGCAAATAAATGATGATTTTTACATGTAGGAGAGAAATGTCAGAATTGGCCTGGGTGCTCCAGAACGCCTGATGGCGTTCCCTGCATGTTGGGCCTCTGTATGTGGCCACGCTGTGTAAAAGTCTCACACATGTGGTATCGCCGTACTCAGGAGTAATAGCAGAATGTGTTTTGGGGTGTAATTTGTGGTATGCATATGCTGTGTGTGAAATAACCTGATAATATGACAATTTTGTGGGAAAAAAAAAAAAGGAAATAGGCCGTCAGTACTTCAGGTGTGATCAATTTTCAGATATTGGCACCATAGCTTGTGGACTCTATAACTTTCACAAAGACCAAATAATATCCACCAATTTGTACTTATTTTTACCAAAGATATGTAGTAGTATGAATTTTGGCCAAAATTTATGAAGAAAAAATGACTAATCTGCTAAATTTTATAACAGAAACGAAGAAAAATTCATTTTTTCGCAGAATTTTCGGTCTTTTTTCTTTTATAGCACAAAAAATAAAAAACCCAGCAGTGATTAAATACCACCAAAAGAAAGCTCTATTTGTGTGAAAAAAGGACAAACATTTCCTATAGGTCCAGTGTTGCATGACTGAGTAATTGTCATTCAAAATGTGAGGGCACCGAAAGCTGAAAATTGCTCTCGTTATTAAGGGTGTTTAAGTGCCCAGTGGTCAAGTGGTTAATAATAGAGCTTGCAGTCAGTAGTGTTAGGAGATAGTGCGTGCTATCTGCGTGCTCTGTACCCAGTACATACCGCTATAATATAGGGCAGGCCGCTACTTTCAAACATCCAACTTACAAACATCTCCTACTTGCAAACGCAAGGAGACAGCAGCAAGTGAGATGAAAAAAGATGGACGACAAAACAAATTATACAGGGGTGATAACCCTTCCCTATGTTTTCCAAAAAGCTTAAAAATCGTTTTTTTGACTGGAGCTACATTTTAAAAATGTACCGGTTGAAAATGACAAACAGATTCAACTTAACACAACAAACCTACACAGTCCCTGTCTTGTTTGCACCGCCTGTATACTGCTGTTCTGAGTATATAGGGCCTGGGGGCCACACGCATTTCCTTTTTTTAATATGGGTACGGGGTTCCCCTTAATAGTGATGGACGAACTTCCGACGGGACGTTTCGCGAACGCGAAATGCGAACGGACCCAAACGTTCGCGAAACCGAACGTTCGCCGCGGGCCCCATTGACTTCAATGGGAGGCGAACTTTGCAAACCTTCATGTCGAATTTGCGGCCACGTGGTAATTATTAGGGGGTAAAACGTAGTCCCACCATCTGGACAATGACATAATACATGTATGAGGTGAATTTGGGATCGATAACTACAAGCATTTTTATTTTATTTGGGAAATTGTTCTAACAATTCAGGACTATGGAGCTAATGAAGGCAATGGAGGAGAGGGAAGGTCAGGGACCAGGGTAGGCAAAGAAGAGGGTGCAGGAGATGATCACCAGCAGCGTGACATACCGGAATGACACATGCACCGTGATAGAGGCATCTGACAGCAGCACCGTAATACAGAGCACTGACAGCAGCACCGTGACATACAGCGCTGACAGCAGCACCGTGACATACAGCGCTGACAGCAGCACCGTGACATACAGCGCTGACAGCAGCACCGTGACATACAGCGCTGACAGCAGCACCGTGACATACAGCGCTGACAGCAGCACCGTGACATACAGCGCTGACAGCAGCACCGTGACATACAGCGCTGACAGCAGCACCGTGACATACAGCGCTGACAGCAGCACCGTGACATACAGCGCTGACAGCAGCACCGTGACATACAGCGCTGACAGCAGCACCGTGACATACAGCGCTGACAGCAGCACCGTGACATACAGCGCTGACAGCAGCACCGTGACATACAGCGCTGACAGCAGCACCGTGACATACAGCGCTGACAGCAGCACCGTGACATACAGCGCTGACAGCAGCACCGTGACATACAGCACTGACAGCAGCACCGTAAGCAGCCCCAGGAGGAAGTCAGCACAGCACAGGGATGGTGTGATCCCCTCATAATAAGAACCCCCAGGAGGAAGTCAGCACAGCACAGGGATAGTGTGATCCCTTCATAATAAGAACCCCCAGGAGGAAGTCAGCACAGCACAGGGATATCATAAGCAGCCCCAGTAGAAATATGACACCGCTCAACCTCTTCAAAGAGGAGGGTAGGGGCATATAGTACGGTGTGCTTTTTTGGGTCAAGGAAGTGAGCCAAATGAATTAAGAAGGTCTGTGTGCTTGATTAAAAAAATAGTTTATAGACATATACATGGTCTACTGGTCACATGTGTTGAATTCCTCCGAGATCCATGCCTCATTGATTTTTAGAAATGTGAGGTAGTTAACACTGTGGTGAGCTAGGCGAGTACGCTTATCGGTCACAATCCCCCCTGCTGCGCTGAACGTCCTTTCGGACAGGACACTGGATGAGGGGCAAGCCAACAGTTCGATTGCAAATTGGGCAAGCTCTGGCCAGAGGTCAAGCCTGCCCACCCAGTAGTCTAGGGGTTCATCACTCCTCAGAGCGTCCACATCGGCCGTTAACCCAATGTAGTCGGACACCTGACGGTCTAGGCGTTCCCTGATGCTGGATCCGGATGACACCTGTCGATGGGTCGGCTGAAAGAATGACCTCATATCCGAAGTCACCAACACATCTTCAAACCGGCCTCTTCTTGCAGGCGCTGTTGGATTGGTACCCGCAAATCCTTCTCTGGGAGTGGGAATTGCTCCTCTGCCAGCGCACGCAAAAGCAGAATGCAGCATTTCTCGAAGCAAGGCCTGGAAGTGCTGCATTCTGACAGCCCTCTGCGACGGCGGTAACATTTCCGCCATTTTGTGTTTGTACCGGGGGTCTAAGTACGTTGCCACCCAGTACTGGTCCTTGACCCTCATGCTTTTTATACGGGGGTCCCTATTAAAACACTGGAGCATGAAGGCCCCCATTTGCACTAAAGTGGAAGCGGTGTGGTGGCCTGGCTCCTGCTCATCATCCAGGATAATGTCGTCCTCTTCATTCTCCTCTCCCCATCCTCGCACAACAGGGATCCCAGAAAGGTTTAAAGCATGCTCTTCTTGCTCCTGCTCATCCGCCCCGGCACCATCCTCCTCTGACTCCTCATCAGACTCCTGTTGTTGACTTGTCTCAGATAGAGTAGCCCCCCCTGGGAATTCATCCAGCATTGCGACTTCCTCATCTTCCCGCTCCTGCTCCTCCACAGCCTGATCAATGACACGACGCAATGCACGCTCCAGAAAGAAGGCATAAGGTACCATGTCACTGATGGCGCCATGGCTGCGACTGACCAGTTTGGTGATCTCCTCAAATGGCTGCAGAAGTCTGCATGTGTCGCGCATGAGCAGCCACTGGCGCGGTGAAAAAAAACCCAGCTCCCCAGAACCGTTTCTTTCGCAGAGTTCATACAGGTAGACGTTAACTGCACGTTTCTGCTGGAGCAGCCTATCAAGCATATAGAAGGTTGAGTTCCATCGCGTCGGGCAATCGCAAATAAGACGTCTGACCGGCAGATGGTGTCGCCGCTGAATGTCAGCAAGGCGAGCCATGGCCGTGTAAGATCTTCTGAAATGGGCCGAGATTTTCCTTGCCTGCCGCAAGATGTCCTGGACCCCAGGGTATTTGACAAGGAATCGCTGCACGACCAAGTTTAAGACGTGTGCCATGCACGGCACGTGCGTGATTTTGCCCTGTTTCAATGCGCTAAGCAGATTGGCACCGTTGTCACACACCACTTTACCAACTGTCAAATTGAGCGGTGTTAGCCACTCATCTGCCTGTGAACGCAAAGCTGAAAGGAGTGCCGGGCCAGTGTGGCTCTTTGCTTCCAGGCACAACAGACGCAGCACGGCATGGCAACGTCTCACCTGGCATGTGGAATAGGTTCTGGGGAGCTTGGGCGGTGCAGTGGAAGAGACGCTAGCAGCGGAAAAGGAGGAGGCAGCTGAGGAGGAGAGGGAGGAGGATGGAGTAGGAGGAGGAGAAGAAGAGTCAGGCCTGCATGCAATCCGTGGCGGTAAAACCAAATCTACACGGGTGCCACGGGTTACATGCTTGACGGCCGTCAGAAGGTTCACCCAGTGGGCAGTAAAACTGATATACCTTCCCTGCCCGTGTTTGCTAGACCACGTGTCTGTGGTCAGATGTATCTTGGCACCGACACTGTGTGCCAGAGATACATTCACTTGCCGCTGAACATGGCCATATAGCTCTGGGATGCCCTTCTCTGAGAAATACTTCCTTCCTGGGACCTTCCATTGTGGTGTTCCAATGGCCACAAATTTGCGAAAGGCCTCCGAGTCCACCAGTTTATATGGCAGTAGTTGGCGGGCTATGAGTTCTGACAAGCCAGCCGCCAACCGTTGGGCAAGAGGGTTATCCGGCGTCATCATTTTTTTACGCTCAAACATTAGGCCCACGGAAGCCTGCCTTTTTGCAGAAAAATGTGAGCTTGGCGTGATGGAAGGTGGAGTGGAGGACAATTGTGAGGAGAGAGGAGAAGGAGAAGTAGAAGACGAGGCTGGACGGTGAGAGCCTGCAGTGTGGCTTTGTGTGTTCCGTTGCTCCCACTGGGCTCGGTGATGGCTGCTCATGTGCCTTCTTAAGGCGGTCGTCCCTAGGTGAGTATTGGGCTTACCGCGACTAACGCGTTGACTGCAAAGATTGCAGATGGCAACGCTATTGTCAGCAGCGGACACGTTAAAAAAAGCCCACACTGCGGAGCCATGTGCCGGTGTCCTGGGAGCGCCAGATGTGACCGTACATGGTCGATGACTCGCTCCTGATACATTTGCAGTCTGCTTTGTCCCTGCTGTGCAATGTAAGTCATTGCTGCTTCTCCTCCCTATCTGCTGGTCCATATCTCCCTCTGAACTCCCCTCCTCTTCCTCTCTTGTGGGCACCCACGTGACATCACTAGACACGTCATCATCAACGTCACCTTCCCCACCGCTATAAGTAGAGATCTCGGAGTAGGCAGCAACACCGGGGACCAACCTCCTCCTTGGGCTGATCTGGGTACTGGCGTCAGACTGCTGAGTAGCGCTTGTTGCTACCTCCTCTTCCTGATCCAATACCAAGAGTGGCTGCGCATCAGAAATGTCCTCTTGATATGGATCGGAAAATAATTCCAGTGACTCAAGCGGAAGGTATGTGGTGGTGGTGGTGGTGGTCGTGTTGTTGGTGGTAGTGTCTTTGGGGGTGCACATAGCAGAGAGTGAAGAAGAGGGTGCAGATCGAGAGGATGAGGAGGGTGCAGAAGAGTAAGGCTGAGCGAGCCACTCAACCAAGTCTGGTGCATCCTTTAAAGTAATTGAACGCACCTTCTGCAACTTCCCACTTTGGCTCAAGCCTGTTGCTCCTGCCCTACCCCTACCACCCCTGCGGAAGGGCCTGCCTCTTCCTCTGCCTGTCATTTTTTAAATGACCCTGTGACAAAACTCTTAGTCCCTATACCGCTGAAGGACTGCTGCAGTATAGGTGAGCGGTCAGCAGTGGTGCACGTCAACCCTATCTATTGTGGACCGATAGCGGTCCTTACAGAACAGCAGACTGTACCGCACTCAAGCCTATGTACCGTAGCACCCTATACCAAGTTACCAGTCCTTATAAGAACTTTTGTGGACCAAGCAGGTTGTGTATTAGTGTTTAGCAGACTGTACGTCAGTCCCTATACCGCTGAAGGACTGCTGCAGTATAGGGCAGCGGTCAGCAGTGGTGCACGTCAACCCTATCTATTGTGGACCGATAGCGGTCCTTACAGAACAGCAGACTGTACCGCACTCAAGCCTATGTACCGTAGCACCCTATACCAAGTTACCAGTCCTTATAAGAACTTTTGTGGAACAAGCAGGTTGTGTGTTAGTGATTAGCAGACTGTACGTCAGTCCCTATACCGCTGAAGGACTGCTGCAGTATAGGTGAGCGGTCAGCAGTGGTGCACGTCAACCCTATCTATTGTGGACCGATAGCGGTCCTTACAGAACAGCAGACTGTACCGCACTCAAGCCTATGTACCGTAGCACCCTATACCAAGTTACCAGTCCTTATAAGAACTTTTGTGGACCAAGCATGTTGTGTATTAGTGTTTAGCAGACTGTACGTCAGTCCCTATACCGCTGAAGGACTGCTGCAGTATAGGGCAGCGGTCAGCAGTGGTGCACGTCAACCCTATCTATTGTGGACCGATAGCGGTCCTTACAGAACAGCAGACTGTACCGCACTCAAGCCTATGTACCGTAGCACCCTATACCAAGTTACCAGTCCTTATAAGAACTTTTGTGGACCAAGCAGGTTGTGTATTAGTGTTTAGCAGACTGTACGTCAGTCCCTATACCGCTGAAGGACTGCTGCAGTATAGGGCAGCGGTCAGCAGTGGTGCACGTCAACCCTATCTATTGTGGACCGATAGCGGTCCTTACAGAACAGCAGACTGTACCGCACTCAAGCCTATGTACCGTAGCACCCTATACCAAGTTACCAGTCCTTATAAGAACTTTTGTGGAACAAGCAGGTTGTGTGTTAGTGATTAGCAGACTGTACGTCAGTCCCTATACCGCTGAAGGACTGCTGCAGTATAGGTGAGCGGTCAGCAGTGGTGCACGTCAACCCTATCTATTGTGGACCTATAGCGGTCCTTACAGAACAGCAGACTGTACCGCACTCAAGCCTATGTACCGTAGCACCCTATACCAAGTTACCAGTCCTTATAAGAACTTTTGTGGACCAAGCAGGTTGTGTATTAGTGTTTAGCAGACTGTACGTCAGTCCCTATACCGCTGAAGGACTGCTGCAGTATAGGGCAGCGGTCAGCAGTGGTGCACGTCAACCCTATCTATTGTGGACCGATAGCGGTCCTTACAGAACAGCAGACTGTACCGCACTCAAGCCTATGTACCGTAGCACCCTATACCAAGTTACCAGTCCTTATAAGAACTTTTGTGGAACAAGCAGGTTGTGTGTTAGTGATTAGCAGACTGTACGTCAGTCCCTATACCGCTGAAGGACTGCTGCAGTATAGGTGAGCGGTCAGCAGTGGTGCACGTCAACCCTATCTATTGTGGACCGATAGCGGTCCTTACAGAACAGCAGACTGTACCGCACTCAAGCCTATGTACCGTAGCACCCTATACCAAGTTACCAGTCCTTATAAGAACTTTTGTGGACCAAGCAGGTTGTGTATTAGTGTTTAGCAGACTGTACGTCAGTCCCTATACCGCTGAAGGACTGCTGCAGTATAGGGCAGCGGTCAGCAGTGGTGCACGTCAACCCTATCTATTGTGGACCGATAGCGGTCCTTACAGAACAGCAGACTGTACCGCACTCAAGCCTATGTACCGTAGCACCCTATACCAAGTTACCAGTCCTTATAAGAACTTTTGTGGACCAAGCAGGTTGTGTATTAGTGTTTAGCAGACTGTACGTCAGTCCCTATACCGCTGAAGGACTGCTGCAGTATAGGGCAGCGGTCAGCAGTGGTGCACGTCAACCCTATCTATTGTGGACCGATAGCGGTCCTTACAGAACAGCAGACTGTACCGCACTCAAGCCTATGTACCGTAGCACCCTATACCAAGTTACCAGTCCTTATAAGAACTTTTGTGGAACAAGCAGGTTGTGTGTTAGTGATTAGCAGACTGTACGTCAGTCCCTATACCGCTGAAGGACTGCTGCAGTATAGGTGAGCGGTCAGCAGTGGTGCACGTCAACCCTATCTATTGTGGACCGATAGCGGTCCTTACAGAACAGCAGACTGTACCGCACTCAAGCCTATGTACCGTAGCACCCTATACCAAGTTACCAGTCCTTATAAGAACTTTTGTGGACCAAGCAGGTTGTGTATTAGTGTTTAGCAGACTGTACGTCAGTCCCTATACCGCTGAAGGACTGCTGCAGTATAGGGCAGCGGTCAGCAGTGGTGCACGTCAACCCTATCTATTGTGGACCGATAGCGGTCCTTACAGAACAGCAGACTGTACCGCACTCAAGCCTATGTACCGTAGCACCCTATACCAAGTTACCAGTCCTTATAAGAACTTTTGTGGAACAAGCAGGTTGTGTGTTAGTGATTAGCAGACTGTACGTCAGTCCCTATACCGCTGAAGGACTGCTGCAGTATAGGTGAGCGGTCAGCAGTGGTGCACGTCAACCCTATCTATTGTGGACCTATAGCGGTCCTTACAGAACAGCAGACTGTACCGCACTCAAGCCTATGTACCGTAGCACCCTATACCAAGTTACCAGTCCTTATAAGAACTTTTGTGGACCAAGCAGGTTGTGTATTAGTGTTTAGCAGACTGTACGTCAGTCCCTATACCGCTGAAGGACTGCTGCAGTATAGGGCAGCGGTCAGCAGTGGTGCACGTCAACCCTATCTATTGTGGACCGATAGCGGTCCTTACAGAACAGCAGACTGTACCGCACTCAAGCCTATGTACCGTAGCACCCTATACCAAGTTACCAGTCCTTATAAGAACTTTTGTGGAACAAGCAGGTTGTGTGTTAGTGATTAGCAGACTGTACGTCAGTCCCTATACCGCTGAAGGACTGCTGCAGTATAGGGCAGCGGTCAGCAGTGGTGCACGTCAACCCTATCTATTGTGGACCGATAGCGGTCCTTACAGAACAGCAGACTGTACCGCACTCAAGCCTATGTACCGTAGCACCCTATACCAAGTTACCAGTCCTTATAAGAACTTTTGTGGAACAAGTGAGTTGTGAATGTTTAGCAGACTGCAGCAGAAGGGCAGCAGTCAAGTATAATATCCTTTCTATATTTGGAAGAAAGAATATTATACATGTACAAGCCTATTACTGTACCACTGATACCAGTCCTGAAAAGAACCTTTGTGGAACTAATAATAACAGCAAGTCTTTAAAATTACCCTCACTGCCTGACAACACTGCTTCCTTCCTGTCCCTATACAAATTGGCAAAAAAAGAGAACGATTAGTGGTTACTGGAACAGCTCTTTTGTGGACCTTGATAGTAACAGCTAATGATGATGATGATGATGATGATGATGAAAGACTAATCTGGCTGTCCCTGTAGCATACACCGTCCTTTCCCTTTCTCTAAACTAACAAAAGACACTCAGGCTGCTGCAAGAATCAGCAGCACAGCAAACCTATCAACACCTAACACCTATACCAGTCCTGAAAAGAACTTTTGTGTACCAAATAGCTAGTGGTTTATCTCTCCCTACTCCACACAGGAACCTGTCCCTATCGTAACAGAAGAAAGAATGTAAAATGGCCACCGGATCGGGTGTATTTATAGGTTAGGGGGAATGTACAAGTGTCCATGTGCTGTCATGTCTCAATTGGCTGTCCTGTATCACATGATAAACGTGTCACCAAAGGTTAAAGTTCTTGTATACATTAAACACGTAAGTCCGCCGCGGCGAACGACGGAAAAAGGCGTTCGAACGTGCGGACCGCGAATGTCGGAAATTCGCCGCGAAACGACCGCCGGGCGAAACGTTCGTCCATCACTACCCCTTAATATGCGTACAAGACCCAAATAGGCTGGTAATGGGCAGGGAGGGCTACCCATGCCATGTTTCTCAAAGATTTTCAACCATATTGCAGGAACCAGATATAACATTAAAACCGCAAGCAGTTTTAAATGGTGTTATTTCCGTTTAATGTCATTTTGTGCAGGGACTGTTCTAAACACAGGAAACACGTGGCACTTCACAGGTATACTACAGACACCCCCCAGGCACCATATTTAAAGGAATATTTCACTTTTTTTTTCTTCACTTTAATCGTCATTAAAATCCGTGCTCCCGCCAAAACGGCAGTTTTTAAAACTTTTTTTTGCAGTGACCCATGTCCCCTGAGGCAGGAGGCAGGTCCCCAAACCCTTTTTAGGACACTATCTTGCATATTAGCCGTTAAAATTAGCACTTTCCATTTCGAACGTTCGAGTCCCATAGACTTCAATGGGGTTCTAACGTTCGTATCGAACGCGGGGGTCGTTCGCAAGTTCTGGTGCGAACCGAACCGGGGGGTGTTCGGCTCATCCCTACTCCTGACTGTGGTCCCACACCCCTAGGATGAAGGTCTGTAGGGGACGAAAGTGTAGCCCTGCCCACTGCACTGCTGGAAGGGTGGATGTAAGGAGACCCAGTACTGACATCAGAACCCTTATGGAAACCAGCTGGTTGCTCTGAAGAGAGGCCACCGCACTGTCCAGTTTTTGTACCTTTTCTCTTGGTAGAAAAACTCTCAACAGTGTTGAGTCCAACAGGAAACCTAGATAGGAGATCTGTTGTGAGGGGATCAGGCTGGACTTTTCCAAGTTCAGAAGCCACCCCAGGTCTGTAAGGACCCCTTTGGTTAGATCGAGATCCTTGACCAACTGTGTTGGGGATGCTGCAAATAAAAGCAGGTCGTCCAGGTAGGCAATTATACATATCCCCTGGAGCCGAAGAAAGGCCATGGCTTCTGCCAGGACTTTGGTAAAAATGCGGGGTGCAGAGGATAGCCCGAATGGCAGGGCCTGAAACTGAAAGTGTACTGTTTCTCCGCCCAGATCTATGGCAAGGCGTAGAAACCTCTGCGAGGCTTCCGCTATAGGGATGTGTAAATACGCGTCCCTTAGGTCCAGAGATACCATGAAACAGTTGTGGGGCAGAAGTGCCTTTACTGAAAAGATCGATTCCATGCGGAATCTTTTGTATGTCACTGAAGCGTTCAGGGGCTTTAAGTTCAGAATCAACCTGAACTTCCCTGAGGGTTTTTTCACTATGAAGATGTGAGAATAAAACCCCCTTCCCTCTTCTGCTTTTGGGACCCTGAGAATAACATCCTGATTCTCCAATTTCCTCAGAGCTTCTAGCAAGGCCTCGGCCTTTACCATGCACCTGGGTAGATGCGTGACAAGGAGCCTTTGAGGGGGTGGTCGTAGGAATTCCAAGAGGTACCCCCTTCTTATTACCCCTAAAATAAATTGATTGGGGGATATTGTCTCCCACTGTGGAAGAAAGGCCCCCAGTCTTCCTCCCACTGTAGCTGGAAAGTCACTGGGTTTTACGGGGCTGGATAGGAGGGCGAAAAATCGCCCCTCCTCTGCCCCTGCCTTTTTGGGGCCAGGTTTTCTTTTTCCCCTCTGGTTTAGAGGTTTCCCTACGCCCTTGCGGACGAAACCCCTTTTTAGTTGGTACGGGGGTTTTCCGTTTAAGAGGAAAGGATTTTTTCCTCTCCGCTGTCCGGTCAAGAACAGTCTCTAGCCCTGGGCCAAAAAGGAGGTCCCCCGTCAGGGGTATCCCACACAGCTTTATCTTGGAGGCATTATCCCCTGGCCATGTTTTTAACCAGAGGGCCCTTCTGGCCGAATTGGCTAGAGCCGCCGTTCTGCCCGACATGCGGACGGACTCAGCAGAGGCATCGGCTATGTAAGTGATCCCTCGCAGCATAGTAGGGAAGGATGACAGAATGGTTTCCTTATCTGTGCCTGCCTCAATATGTTGTTGGATCTGTGAGAGCCAGTGCTCTAAATTGCGAGCCACAACTGTAACTACCATTTCAGGCTTTAAATTGCCGATAGCCGAGTCCCACGTCTTTTTAAGCAGAGAGTCAATCCTTTTGTCCATGACATCTGCCAAGGCCCCCATGTCTTCAAACACCAGATCTGTGTGTCTGGAGACCTGGGAGAAAGCGGCATCCAATTTGGGATTTTTATTCCAAAGGCATGCCGGGTCCTCTGAAAATGGGAACCTTCTTTTGAGGGATCTAGATAAAAAGGGTTTTCTCTCTGGATCCTGCCACTCCTTTTTAACTGTTTCCATTAAAACTTCGTGCACTGGAAACACCCTTCTTTTTGGCTCCCCCAAACCTGAATACATTTGGTCATGCAGGGTTAGGGGCTTTTTATCCGTCTGGATACCGAGGGTTGCATAAATTGCCTTTAAGAGGTCCTCTACCTCATCAAGGGATAATTTATATCTGGAGGCTTTCCTGGACCCGTCCTGGTCCTCCCCCTCGGAACCCTCCTGGGAATCAGAAGAGGAACTGTCTGGAAGTTCCCTACCTGTCCCTGAAGGGCCTGCAACCTCTGTCCCCCCTGTACTAGCAGGTTGGACTGGAGCAGAACTCTGTGCTAGAGGTGGGGTTGTATCCTGGGGAAATGGACCCGTGGGAAGCTGAAATTTTTCAAAAAGGGACCTAAAAGAAGAGAAGGTGGACGAGAGCTCTTTGACTGAAGCTGCTAGTCCTGACTCCTGTTCAGATTCCCTTTCCCTAACGAGGGAGTCAATACAGCCTTTGCACAACACTTTGGTCCAAGATTCCCCTAAAATGTCCCTACAGGAGGCACACTTCTTTTTAGAGCTATGCGTAGACCTAGTTTTTTCTGTAGCTTTCTAAAAAAAAAAAAAAGGAAAAAAGAAAAACAGAAAAAGACAAAGTCAATCAAAAGCTCGGGATACAACCCTGGGAGTGCACTAGACCCTTTTTTTAAAACGAAGGGATCTGAGCCTCCCCTCCCCCCTGGCCACCCAGGGGGTCTGCCCCCCCACCCATGATAGAACCATACATTGGGGTGGGGGGATCCTAGATAGAGAGTACCCCTTCCCCAGGGTGCTCTTACCTTAGGAATGCTGGAGATAGAGTCTGTCGTTTGAGCCTCAGCTTCCGACATGACTGCAGGTGGCTGCTTACTACAGAGTTCCACGCTGCATGTGCACGTTCTGAACTCATCTCCAGCTTGTGCCCGGCCCTCCTATCAGCTCCACGACCCGGAACCGGAAGTCGATCGTATTTCGAGGTCAAGCCTTCGTTTCCGCCGGATACGACGTCGCCCGTCGTTTGGCCCGCTCGGTTCAAAGAAAAAAAGGGGCGGACTGTACCCATGTACAGGGAAATCTTCCGAACGGCTTGCCAGCTGCGTCCCTGTAGACGCGATAGGAGTCCCCCACGACCTGAAGCCGCGCTCGACTCGGAAGGGGTGGCAGTACCTGGTGAGGTAAGTAAACCGTTCGACCCGTCCGACACGCGGACGTTGGTTTAGAACGGTTTGAACCCAGCTTTCTCCAAACGAAGACCCTGCTTCTTTCAACTGGGTTCTTTTAACGACAAAACGGCCACAGCCTCCCCGACTGATCGGCCTGGTTCCTTGCACAGTGTCTCCCCGCCGGAGGAAACACTAATAACTGAGGTCCGGCAGGGGAAGTAAGAATTTATTGGCTGGCGCAGTGTTTCCAGAGGAAGAGGAGGAGTCTCTCTCATAGTGGCTGTCCTGAAAGACGATTAGGGAAATACAGATTGCATTACTTGATCATTTTGATAATTACTGGAAACACCCTCAAACTGGGCGTAGTAGTACCTTGGACACAATTATCACCATTATCACTTCTCGGTAGAATCAATAACCTTTTGATAATTGACAATTAAACAGAATGTCTGTATTTCACACGTCCAACCATTACTATACTGCAGGTAAGTAAGTGGTTAACAATGTGAAATAAATTAGACATTTGTTTGTCAATAAAATTGGCATCTATGCAAAAATAAATTTATAATGAAAAATTAAATTTAGGGAAAAATCTAACAGGCAGTTATTGATTCGGGAGAAATATTTTCAATAATAGAATATTCAGAAAAAAAAATCAATATTTAAGAGAACATAGAATAGATGATAAACATACTTATCAATGTGGTATATTTACCCATTCCCATTGGCTACTAGTGTGGATTGTTGGTTACCAGGAATTTTAAGATGGCTGCCGTGGCTTTCAACATGGATTCTCTTGGAGGTCACACAAAGTAATTCCTCTGAGTTCCAAGAAGTTCCACTTCCGGGATAGCTCTCTGCGGAAAGGGGCGTAGATTACGCCCCTTTCCGCAAGTGCCCGCCCCTTTCCGCAAGTGCCCTGCTGCCTGCTGGGAAACACACAGATCCCAGAGGCAGCGGGGACTGTCCTTATTGCGCAGTGCGACTCGCGCATGCGCAGTAGGGAACCGGGAAATGAAGCCGAAAGGCTCCATTTCCTGATTCCCATACCCAGGATGGCGGCGGCAGCACCCGAGAGATGATCCAGAGATCGGCTTCGGGTGCCGACATCGTGGGCGCGCTGGACAGGTAAGTGTCACTATTTTAAAAGTCAGCAGCTGCAGTATTTGTAGCTGCTGGCTTTTAAAAAAATAAATAAAAAAATATGCAGAGTCCCGGCGGACTCCCGCTTTAAGTTAATATTTTTATTTCTATAATATGCCTTCGTTGTTTATATATGTTCTAACGAATATATCTCGAGTGTTCAGGAATGGTAGTATAATATAAAATACGCTTAACATAATTTTGAATAATCACTTGCATAAAATGGTGATATAATATGTATATCAATGTATATCTGTTAATCTTTAGTCCATTCATAAAGGACACAGGTTATATTATATCAAACAAGATCACATACAATTATCTATATGGATACATGTATAATTCGGGTATCCAATATTTGTTTATCTAAACATAGGTTAAATTCTTATACAGTTATAATCATGATTATATGTTTTTCATAATACTAATTTGTTGCTAAAACACTTCTACTTATGATCACACTTTCATATATAATCTCTCCATGACAAAGTTCCCCAGATCACTAGATACCAAACCACAATATCTCCTTGTTGTGACCTATATAGAATTTGAATGGTTTAGAAAAATATGGATGATACTGGTATATGAATCTTACTCCAACATTGTGACACAACACCTCAGATATATGCAGAGGGCCGCGCAGCAGCAGCAGCTCGTCAGGCACCCGCCGTCAGCGAGAGGGCCGCGCAGCAGCTCGTCAGGCACCCGCCGTCAGCGAGAGGGCCGCGCAGCAGCAGCAGCAGCTCGTCAGGCACCCGCCGTCAGCGAGAGGGCCGCGCAGCAGCTCGTCAGGCACCCGCCGTCAGCGAGAGGGCCGCGCAGCAGCAGCAGCTCGTCAGGCACCCGCCGTCAGCGAGAGGGCCGCACAGCAGCTCGTCAGGCACCCGCCGTCAGCGAGAGGGCCGCGCAGCAGCTCGTCAGGCACCCGCCGTCAGCGAGAGGGCCGCGCAGCAGCTCGTCAGGCACCCGCCGTCAGCGAGAGGGCCGCGCAGCAGCAGCTCGTCAGGCACCCGCCGTCAGCGAGAGGGCCGCGCAGCAGCAGCTCGTCAGGCACCCGCCGTCAGCGAGAGGGCCGCGCAGCAGCAGCAGCTCGTCAGGCACCCGCCGTCAGCGAGAGGGCCGCGCAGCAGCAGCTCGTCAGGCACTCGCCGTCAGCGAGAGGGCCGCGCAGCAGCAGCTCGTCAGGCACCCGCCGTCAGCGAGAGGGCCGCGCAGCAGCAGCAGCTCGTTAGGCACCCGCCGTCAGCGAGAGGGCCGCGCAGCAGCAGCAGCTCGTTAGGCACCCGCCGTCAGCGAGAGGGCCGCGCAGCAGCAGCAGCTCGTCAGGCACCCGTCGTCAGCGAGAGGGCCGCGCAGCAGCTCGTCAGGCACCCGCCGTCAGCGAGAGGGCCGCGCAGCAGAAGCTCGTGAGGCACCCGCCGTCAGCGAGAGGGCCGCGCAGCAGCTCGTCAGGCACCCGCCGTCAGCGAGAGGGCCGCGCAGCAGCAGCAGCAGCTCGTCAGGCACCCGCCGTCAGCGAGAGGGCCGCGCAGCAGCAGCTCGTCAGGCACCCGCCGTCAGCGAGAGGGCCGCGCAGCAGCAGCTCGCCAGGCACCCGCCGTCAGCGAGAGGGCCGCGCAGCAGCAGCTCGTCAGGCACCCGCCGTCAGCGAGAGGGCCGCGCAGCAGCAGCTCGTCAGGCACCCGCCGTCAGCGAGAGGGCCGCGCAGCAGCAGCTCGTCAGGCACCCGCCGTCAGCGAGAGGGCCGCGCAGCAGCAGCTCGTCAGGCACCCGCCGTCAGCGAGAGGGCCGCGCAGCAGCAGCAGCTCGTCAGGCACCCGCCGTCAGCGAGAGGGCCGCGCAGCAGCAGCTCGTCAGGCACCCGCCGTCAGTGAGAGGGCCGCGCAGCAGCTCGTCAGGCACCCGCCGTCAGCGAGAGGGCCGCGCAGCAGCAGCAGCAGCTCGTCAGGCACCCGCCGTCAGCGAGAGGGCCGCGCAGCAGCTCGTCAGGCACCCGCCGTCAGCGAGAGGGCCGCGCAGCAGCAGCTCGTCAGGCACCCGCCGTCAGCGAGAGGGCCGCGCAGCAGCAGCTCGTCAGGCACCCGCCGTCAGCGAGAGGGCCGCGCAGCAGCAGCTCGTCAGGCACCCGCCGTCAGCGAGAGGGCCGCGCAGCAGCAGCAGCTCGTCAGGCACCCGCCGTCAGCGAGAGGGCCGCGCAGCAGCAGCTCGTCAGGCACTCGCCGTCAGCGAGAGGGCCGCGCAGCAGCAGCTCGTCAGGCACCCACCGTCAGCGAGAGGGCCGCGCAGCAGCAGCAGCTCGTTAGGCACCCGCCGTCAGCGAGAGGGCCGCGCAGCAGCAGCAGCTCGTTAGGCACCCGCCGTCAGCGAGAGGGCCGCGCAGCAGCAGCAGCTCGTCAGGCACCCGTCGTCAGCGAGAGGGCCGCGCAGCAGCTCGTCAGGCACCCGCCGTCAGCGAGAGGGCCGCGCAGCAGAAGCTCGTGAGGCACCCGCCGTCAGCGAGAGGGCCGCGCAGCAGCTCGTCAGGCACCCGCCGTCAGCGAGAGGGCCGCGCAGCAGCAGCAGCAGCTCGTCAGGCACCCGCCGTCAGCGAGAGGGCCGCGCAGCAGCAGCTCGTCAGGCACCCGCCGTCAGCGAGAGGGCCGCGCAGCAGCAGCTCGCCAGGCACCCGCCGTCAGCGAGAGGGCCGCGCAGCAGCAGCTCGTCAGGCACCCGCCGTCAGCGAGAGGGCCGCGCAGCAGCAGCTCGTCAGGCACCCGCCGTCAGCGAGAGGGCCGCGCAGCAGCAGCTCGTCAGGCACCCGCCGTCAGCGAGAGGGCCGCGCAGCAGCAGCTCGTCAGGCACCCGCCGTCAGCGAGAGGGCCGCGCAGCAGCTCGTCAGGCACCCGCCGTCAGCGAGAGGGCCGCGCAGCAGCAGCTCGTCAGGCACCCGCCGTCAGCGAGAGGGCCGCGCAGCAGCAGCTCGTCAGGCACCCGCCGTCAGCGAGAGGGCCGCGCAGCAGCAGCTCGTCAGGCACCCGCCGTCAGCGAGAGGGCCGCGCAGCAGCAGCTCGTCAGGCACCCGCCGTCAGTGAGAGGGCCGCGCAGCAGCAGCAGCAGCTCGTCAGGCACCCGCCGTCAGCGAGAGGGCCACGCAGCAGCAGCTCGTCAGGCACCCGCCGTCAGCGAGAGGGCCGCGCAGCAGCAGCAGCTCGACAGGCACCCGCCGTCAGCGAGAGCCTGACGCAGCAGCAGCAGCTCGTCAGGCACCCGCCGTCAGCGAGAGGGCCGCGCAGCAGAAGCTCGTGAGGCACCCGCCGTCAGCGAGAGGGCCGCGCAGCAGCTCGTCAGGCACCCGCCGTCAGCGAGAGGGCCGCGCAGCAGCAGCAGCAGCTCGTCAGGCACCCGCCGTCAGCGAGAGGGCCGCGCAGCAGCAGCTCGTCAGGCACCCGCCGTCAGCGAGAGGGCCGCGCAGCAGCAGCTCGCCAGGCACCCGCCGTCAGCGAGAGGGCCGCGCAGCAGCAGCTCGTCAGGCACCCGCCGTCAGCGAGAGGGCCGCGCAGCAGCAGCTCGTCAGGCACCCGCCGTCAGCGAGAGGGCCGCGCAGCAGCAGCTCGTCAGGCACCCGCCGTCAGCGAGAGGGCCGCGCAGCAGCAGCTCGTCAGGCACCCGCCGTCAGCGAGAGGGCCGCGCAGCAGCAGCAGCTCGTCAGGCACCCGCCGTCAGCGAGAGGGCCGCGCAGCAGCAGCTCGTCAGGCACCCGCCGTCAGCGAGAGGGCCGCGCAGCAGCAGCAGCTCGTCAGGCACCCGCCGTCAGCGAGAGGGCCGCGCAGCAGCAGCTCGTCAGGCAACCGCCGTCAGCGAGAGGGCCGCGCAGCAGCAGCTCGTCAGGCACCCGCCGTCAGCGAGAGGGCCGCGCAGCAGCAGCAGCTCGGTAGGCACCCGCCGTCAGCGAGAGGGCCGCGCAGCAGCAGCTCGTCAGGCACCCGCCGTCAGCGAGAGGGCCGCACAGCAGCAGCAGCTCGTCAGGCACCCGCCGTCAGCGAGAGGGCCGCACAGCAGCAGCAGCTCGTCAGGCACCCGCCGTCAGCGAGAGGGCCGCGCAGCAGCTCGTCAGGCACCCGCCGTCAGCGAGAGGGCCGCGCAGCAGCAGCTCGTCAGGCACCCGCCGTCAGCGAGAGGGCCGCGCAGCAGCAGCTCGTCAGGCACCCGCCGTCAGCGAGAGGGCCGCGCAGCAGCAGCTCGTCAGGCACCCGCCGTCAGCGAGAGGGCCGCGCAGCAGCAGCTCGTCAGGCACCCGCCGTCAGCGAGAGGGCCGCGCAGCAGCAGCTCGTCAGGCACCCGCCGTCAGTGAGAGGGCCGCGCAGCAGCAGCAGCTCATCAGGCACCCGCCGTCAGCGAGAGGGCCGCGCAGCAGCAGCTCGTCAGGCCCCCGCCGTCAGCGAGAGGGCCGCGCAGCAGCAGCAGCTCGTCAGGCACCCGCCGTCAGCGAGAGGGCCGCGCAGCAGCAGCAGCTCGTCAGGCACCCGCCGTCAGCGAGAGGGCCGCGCAGCAGCTCGTCAGGCACCCGCCGTCAGCGAGAGGGCCGCGCAGCAGCAGCTCGTCAGGCACCCGCCGTCAGCGAGAGGGCCGCACAGCAGCAGCTCGTCAGGCACCCGGCGTCAGCGAGAGGGCCGCGCAGCAGCTCGTCAGGCACCCGCCGTCAGCGAGAGGGCCGCGCAGCAGCAGCAGCTCGTCAGGCACCCGCCGTCAGCGAGAGGGCCGCGCAGCAGCAGCTCGTCAGGAACCCGCCGTCAGCGAGAGGGCCGCGCAGCAGCTCGTCAGGCACCCGCCGTCAGCGAGAGGGCCGCGCAGCAGCAGCTCGTCAGGCACCCGCCGTCAGCGAGAGGGCCGCGCAGCAGCTCGTCAGGCACCCGCCGTCAGCGAGAGGGCCGCGCAGCAGCAGCTCGTCAGGCACCCGCCGTCAGCGAGAGGGCCGCGCAGCAGCAGCAGCAGCTCGTCAGGCACCCGCCGTCAGCGAGAGGGCCGCGCAGCAGCAGCTCGTCAGGCACCCGCCGTCAGCGAGAGGGCCGCGCAGCAGCAGCTCGCCAGGCACCCGCCGTCAGCGAGAGGGCCGCGCAGCAGCAGCTCGTCAGGCACCCGCCGTCAGCGAGAGGGCCGCGCAGCAGCAGCTCGTCAGGCACCCGCCGTCAGCGAGAGGGCCGCGCAGCAGCAGCTCGTCAGGCACCCGCCGTCAGCGAGAGGGCCGCGCAGCAGCAGCTCGTCAGGCACCCGCCGTCAGCGAGAGGGCCGCGCAGCAGCAGCAGCTCGTCAGGCACCCGCCGTCAGCGAGAGGGCCGCGCAGCAGCAGCTCGTCAGGCACCCGCCGTCAGCGAGAGGGCCGCGCAGCAGCAGCTCGTCAGGCACCCGCCATCAGCGAGAGGGCCGCGCAGCAGCAGCTCGTCAGGCACCCGCCGTCAGCGAGAGGGCCGCGCAGCAGCAGCAGCAGCTCGTCAGGCACCCGCCGTCAGCGAGAGGGCCACGCAGCAGCAGCTCGTCAGGCACCCGCCGTCAGCGAGAGGGCCGCGCAGCAGCAGCAGCTCGACAGGCACCCGCCGTCAGCGAGAGCCTGACGCAGCAGCAGCAGCTCGTCAGGCACCCGCCTTCAGCGAGAGGGCCGCGCAGCAGCAGCAGCTCGTCAGGCACCCGCCGTCAGCGAGAGGGCCGCACAGCAGCTCGTCAAGCTTCCGCCGTCAGCGAGAGGGGCGCGCAGCAGCTTGTCAGGCACCCGCCGTCAGTGAGAGGGCCGCGCAGCAGCAGCTCGTCAGGCACCCGCCGTCAGCGAGGGGGCCGCGCAGCAGCTCGTCAGGCACCCGCCGTCGGCGAGAGGGCCGCGCAGCAGCAGCAGCTCGTCAGGCACCCGCCGTCAGCGAGAGGGCCGCGCAGCAGCAGCAGCTCGTCAGGCACCCGCCGTCAGCGAGAGGGCCGCGCAGCAGCAGCAGCTCGTCAGGCACCCGCCGTCAGCGAGAGGGCCGCGCAGCAGCAGCTCGTCAGGCACCCGCCGTCAGCGAGAAGGCCGTGCAGCAGCAGCTCTTCAGGCACCCGTCATCAGCGAGAGGGCTGCGCAGCAGCTCGTCAGGCACCCGCCGTCAGCGAGAGGGCCGCGCAGCTAGGGTTGCCACCTGTCCGGGATTCACCCGGACAGTACGGTTTTTGAAACTTGTGCCCGGGTCTCTGACCACCTGAGACCCGGGCACATTATTCACTTCAGACCCGCCAGTGTCATTACTGCAGTGGCGGCCGTGTCTCCTCGATTTCGGGTCCGCTCGGGTGCAGCACTGCTTGACTTCTGCTAGTGCTCAGCTGTCTGAGTGCGGGACAGAAGTCGGGGATGCAGAGGCGGAGCCTCCATGGTGCTCTCCTCCAATCCCCCGGCTGGCTGCAGAAGGGACAAGGAGGTGGGCGGAGCCTCCCTATTCCCTGCTGCTCTGAAATGTGTGAAGAGATCACGCTGGGACTGCAGACAAGCTTGTAAGGTAAGTTTTTTCCATGTCAGAATTACAAAGTAATCTAACCCCCCCTCCTTCCACCATACACTATACACCCCCCTCCCCCACCATACACTGTACACCCCCCCTCCCCCACCATACACTGTACACCCCCCTCCCCCACCATACACCCCCATACACTATATACACACCCCCCTCCCCCACCATACATTGTACACCCCCCCTCCCCCACCATACACCTTCCTCCCCCACCATACACTGTACACCCCCTCCCCCACCATACACTATACACCCCCCATCCCCCCACCATACACCCCCCCATCCCCCCACCATACACCCCCATACACTATATATACACCCCCCTCCCCCCACTATACACCCCCCTCCCCCACCATACACCCCCTCCCCCCACCATACACTATACACCCCCCATCCTCCCACCATACACTATACACCCCCCTCCCCCACCATACACCCCCCCCCACCATACACTATACACCCCCCATCCTCCCACCATACACTATACACCCCCTCCCCCACCATACACCCCCATACACTATATATACACCCCCTCCCCCCACCATACACTATACACCCTCCATACACTATATATACACCCCCCTCCCCCACCATACACCCCCCTCCCCACCATACACTATACACCCCCATCCCCCCACCATACACCCCCATACACTGTATATACACCCCCTCCACCACCATACACTATACATACACCCCCATACACTATATATACACCCCCCATCCCCCCACCATACACTATACACCCCCCTCCCCACCATACACCCCCATACACTATATATACACCCCTCCCCCCACCATACACTATACATACACCCCCATACATTATATATACACCCCCCTCCCCCACCATACACCCACCATTCACTATATATATACACCCCCATACACTATATATACACCCCCTCCTCCCACCATACACTATACATACACCCCCATACACTATATATACACCCCCCTCCCCCCACCATACACTATACACCCTCCATACACTATATATACACCCCCCTCCCCCCACCATACACCCCCATACACTATATATACACCCCCTCCACCACCATACACTATACATACACCCCCATACACTATATATACACACCCCCATCCCCCCACCATACACTATACACCCCCTCCCCACCATACACCCCCATACACTATATATACACCCCCTCCCCCCACCATACACTATACATACACCCCCATACATTATATATACACCCCCTCCCCCACCATACACCCCCATACACTATATATACACCCCCTCCACCACCATACACTATACATACACCCCCATACACTATATATACACACCCCCATCCCCCCACCATACACTATACACCCCCCTCCCCACCATACACCCCCATACACTATATATACACACCCCCTCCCCCCACCATACACTATACATACACCCCCATACACTATATATACACCCCTCCCCCCACCATACACTATACATACACCCACCATACACTATATATACACCCCCCCCCCCACCATACACCCCCCTCCCCCCCACCATACTCTATACACCCCCCTCCCCCACCATACACCTAACACCCCCCCTCCCCCACCATACTCCACCCTCCCCCCACCATACACTATACACCCCCCTCCCCCACCATACACCCCCATACACTATATACACACCCCCTCCCCCCACCATACACTATACACCCCCCTCCCCCCACCATACACTATACACCCCCCATCATACACCCCCCTTCCCCATACACCATCCATATGTACAGTTCTCACCGGGTGACACTGTCCACTGCCCTACCGACACCATCCACTGCTCTACCGACACCATCCACTGCCCTACCGACACCATCCACTGCCCCACTGACACCGTCCACTGCCCCACAGACACCGTCCCCTGCCCCACTGACACCGTCCCCTGCCCTACTGACACCGTCCCCTGCCCTACTCACACCGTCCCCTGCCCTACTCACACCGTCCCCTGCCCTACTCACACCGTCCCCTGCCCTACTCACACCATCCCCTGCCCTACTCACACCGTCCCCTGCCCTACTCACACCGTCCCCTGCCCTACTCACACCGTCCGCTGCTCTACTGACACCGTCCCCTGCTCTACTGACACCGTCCCCTGCTCTACTGACACCGTCCCCTGCTCTACTGACACCGTCCCCTGCTCTACTCACACCGTCCAGCAGAAGCTCGTCAGGCACCCGCCGTCAGCGAGAGGGCCGCGCAGCAGCAGCTCGTCAGGCACCCGCCGTCAGCGAGAGGGCCGCGCAGCAGCAGCTCGTCAGGCACCCGCCGTCAGCGAGAGGGCCGCGCAGCAGCAGCTCATCAGGCACCCGCCGTCAGCGAGAGGGCCGCGCAGCAGCTCGTCAGGCACCCGCCGTCAGCGAGAGGGCCGCGCAGCTAGGGTTGCCACCTGTCCGGGATTCACCCGGACAGTATGGTTTTTGAAACTTGTGCCCGGGTCTCTGACCACCTGAGACCCGGGCACATTATTCACTTCAGACCCGCCAGTGTCATTACTGCAGTGGCGGCCGTGTCTCCTCGATTTCGGGTCCGCTCGGGTGCAGCACTGCTTGACTTCTGCTAGTGCTCAGCTGTCTGAGTGCGGGACAGGAGTCGGGGATGCAGAGGCGGAGCCTCCATGGTGCTCTCCTCCAATCCCCCGGCTGGCTGCAGAAGGGACAAGGAGGTGGGCGGAGCCTCCCTATTCCCTGCTGCTCTGAAATGTGTGAAGAGATCACGCTGGGACTGCAGACAAGCTTGTAAGGTAAGTTTTTTCCATGTCAGAATTACAGAGTAATCTAACCCCCCCCTCCTTCCACCATACACTATACACCCCCCTCCCCACACACCCCCCATCCCCCCACCATACACTATACACCCCCCTCCCCACCATACACCCCCATACACTATATATACACCCCCTCCCCCCACCATACACTATACATACACCCCCATACATTATATATACACCCCCCTCCCCCACCATACACCCCCATACACTATATATACACCCCCTCCACCACCATACACTATACATACACCCCCATACACTATATATACACACCCCCATCCCCCCACCATACACTATACACCCCCCTCCCCACCATACACCCCCATACACTATATATATATATACACCCCCTCCCCCCACCATACACTATACATACACCCCCATACACTATATATACACCCCTCACCCCACCATACACTATACATACACTATATATAAACCCCCCCCCACCATACACCCCCCTCCCCCCCACCATACTCTATACACCCCCCTCCCCCACCATACACCTAACACCCCCCCTCCCCCACCATACTCCACCCTCCCCCCACCATACACTATACACCCCCCTCCCCCACCATACACCCCCATACACTATATACACACCCCCTCCCCCCACCATACACTATACACCCCCCTCCCCCCACCATACACTATACACCCCCCATCATACACCCCCCTTCCCCATACACCATCCATATGTACAGTTCTCACCGGGTGACACTGTCCACTGCCCTACCGACACCGTCCACTGCCCTACCGACACCGTCCACTGCTCTACCGACACCGTCCACTGCCCTACTGACACCGTCCTCTGCTCTACTGACACCGTCCTCTGCTCTACTGACACCGTCCACTGCCCTACTGACACCGTCCACTGCCCCACAGACACCGTCCCCTGCTCTACTGACACCGTCCCCTGCCCTACTGACACCGTCCCCTGCCCTACTGACACCGTCCCCTGCCCTACTGACACCGTCCCCTGCCCTACTCACACCGTCCACTGCTCTACTCACACCGTCCACTACCCCACAGACACCGTCCCCTGCTCTACTGACACCGTCCCCTGCTCTACTGACACCGTCCCCTGCTCTACTGACACCGTCCCCTGCTCTACTGACACCGTCCCCTGCTCTACTGACACCGTCCCCTGCCCTACTGACACCGTCCCCTGCCCTACTGACACCGTCCCCTGCCCTACTGACACCGTCCCTTGCCCTACTGACACCGTCCCCTGCCCTACTGACACCGTCCACTGCTCTACTCACACCGTCCAGCAGCAGCTCGTCAGGCACCCGCCGTCAGCGAGAAGGCCGCGCAGCAGCTCGTCAGGCACCCGCCGTCAGTGAGAGGGCCGCGCAGCAGCTCGTCAGGCACCCGCCGTCAGCGAGAGGGCCGCGCAGCAGCTGGTCAGGCACCCGCCGTCAGCGAGAGGGCCGCGCAGCAGCAGCAGCTCGTCAGGCACCCGCCGTCAGCGAGAGGGCCGCGCAGCAGCAGCAGCTCGTCAGGCACCCGCCGTCAGCGAGAGGGCCGCGCAGCAGCAGCAGCTCGTCAGGCACCCGCCGTCAGCGAGAGGGCCGCGCAGCAGCAGCAGCTCGTCAGGTACCCGCCGTCAGCGAGAAGGCCGCGCAGCAGCAGCAGCTCGTCAGGCACCCGCCGTCAGCGAGAGGGCCGCGCAGCAGCAGCTCGTCAGGCACCCGCCGTCAGCGAGAGGGCCGCGCAGCAGCAGCTCGTCAGGCACCCGCCGTCAGCGAGAGGGCCGCGCAGCAGCAGCTCGTCAGGCACCCGCCGTCAGCGAGAGGGCCGCGCAGCAGCAGCTCGTCAGGCACCCGCCGTCAGCGAGAGGGCCGCGCAGCAGCAGCTCGTCAGGCACCCGCCGTCAGCGAGAGGGCCGCGCAGCAGCAGCTCGTCAGGCACCCGCCGTCAGCGAGAGGGCCGCGCAGCAGCAGCTCGTCAGGCACCCGCCGTCAGCGAGAGGGCCGCGCAGCAGCTCGCCAGGCACCCGCCGTCAGCGAGAGGGCCGCGCAGCAGCAGCTCGTCAGGCACCCGCCGTCAGCGAGAGGGCCGCGCAGCAGCAGCTCGTCAGGCACCCGCCGTCAGCGAGAGGGCCGCGCAGCAGCAGCTCGTCAGGCACCCGCCGTCAGCGAGAGGGCCGCGCAGCAGCTCGTCAGGCACCCGCCGTCAGCGAGAGGGCCGCGCAGCAGCAGCTCGTCAGGCACCCGCCGTCAGCGAGAGGGCCGCGCAGCAGCAGCAGCAGCTCGTCAGGCACCCGCCGTCAGCGAGAGGGCCGCGCAGCAGCAGCTCGTCAGGCACCCGCCGTCAGCGAGAGGGCCGCGCAGCAGCAGCTCGTCAGGCACCCGCCGTCAGCGAGAGGGCCGCGCAGCAGCAGCTCGTCAGGCACCCGCCGTCAGCGAGAGGGCCGCGCAGCTAGGGTTGCCACCTGTCCGGGATTCACCCGGACAGTACGGTTTTTGAAACTTGTGCCCGGGTCTCTGACCACCTGAGACCCGGGCACATTATTCACTTCAGACCCGCCAGTGTCATTACTGCAGTGGCGGCCGTGTCTCCTCGATTTCGGGTCCGCTCGGGTGCAGCACTGCTTGACTTCTGCTAGTGCTCAGCTGTCTGAGTGCGGGACAGGAGTCGGGGATGCAGAGGCGGAGCCTCCATGGTGCTCTCCTCCAATCCCCCGGCTGGCTGCAGAAGGGACAAGGAGGTGGGCGGAGCCTCCCTATTCCCTGCTGCTCTGAAATGTGTGAAGAGATCACGCTGGGACTGCAGACAAGCTTGTAAGGTAAGTTTTTTCCATGTCAGAATTACAAAGTAATCTAACCCCCCCTCCTTCCACCATACACTATGCACCCCCCTCCCCCACCATACACTGTACACCCCCCCTCCCCCACCATACACTGTACACCCCCCTCCCCCACCATACACCCCCATACACTATATACACACCCCCCTCCCCCACCATACATTGTACACCCCCCCCTCCCCCACCATACACCTTCCTCCCCCACCATACACTGTACACCCCCCTCCCCCACCATACACCTTCCTCCCCCCCACCATACACTATACACCCCCCATCCCCCCACCATACACCCCCCATCCCCCCACCATACACCCCCATACACTATATATACACCCCCCTCCCCCCACCATACACTATACACCCCCCATCCTCCCACCATACACTATACACCCCCCTCCCCCACCATACACCCCCTCCCCCCACCATACACTATACACCCCCCATCCTCCCACCATACACTATACACCCACCTCCCCCACCATACACCCCCATACACTATATATACACCCCCTCCTCCCACCATACACTATATATACACCCCCTCCCCCCACCATACACTATACACCCTCCATACACTATATATACACCCCCCTCCCCCACCATACACCCCCCTCCCCACCATACACTATACACCCCCATCCCCCCACCATACACCCCCATACACTGTATATACACCCCCTCCACCACCATACACTATACATACACCCCCATACACTATATATACACCCCCCATCCCCCCACCATACACTATACACCCCCCTCCCCACCATACACCCCCATACACTATATATACTCCCCTCCCCCCACCATACACTATACATACACCCCCATACATTATATATACACCCCCCTCCCCCACCATACACCCACCATACACTATATATACACCCCCTCCCCCACCATACACTATACACCCCCCATCCCCCCACCATACACCCCCATACACTATATATACACCCCCTCCTCCCACCATACACTATACATACACCCCCATACACTATATATACACCCCCCTCCCCCCACCATACACTATACACCCTCCATACACTATAAATACACCCCCCCTCCCCCCACCATACACCCCCATACACTATATATACACCCCCTCCACCACCATACACTATACATACACCCCCATACACTATATATACACCCCCCCATCCCCCCACCATACACTATACACCCCCCTCCCCACCATACACCCCCATACACTATATATACACCCCCTCCCCCCACCATACACTATACATACACCCCCATACATTATATATACACCCCCCTCCCCCACCATACACCCCCATACACTATATATACACCCCCTCCACCACCATACACTATACATACACCCCCATACACTATATATACACACCCCCATCCCCCCACCATACACTATACACCCCCCTCCCCACCATACACCCCCATACACTATATATATATACACCCCCTCCCCCCACCATACACTAGACATACACCCCCATACACTATATATACACCCCTCCCCCACCATACACTATACATACACCCACCATACACTATATATACACCCCCCCCCCCCCACCATACACCCCCCTCCCCCCCACCATACTCTATACACCCCCCTCCCCCACCATACACCTAACACCCCCCCTCCCCCACCATACTCCACCCTCCCCCCACCATACACTATACACCCCCCTCCCCCACCATACACCCCCATACACTATATACACACCCCCTCCCCCCACCATACACTATACACCCCCCTTCCCCCACCATACACTATACACCCCCCATCATACACCCCCCTTCCCCATACACCATCCATATGTACAGTTCTCACCGGGTGACACTGTCCACTGCCCTACCGACACCGTCCACTGCTCTACCGACACCATCCACTGCCCTACTGACACCATCCACTGCCCTACTGAAACCGTCCTCTGCTCTACTGACACCGTCCACTTCTCTACAGACACCGTCCACTTCTCTACAGACACCGTCCCCTGCCCCACTGACACCGTCCCCTGCCCCACTGACACCGTCCCCTGCCCCACTGACACCGTCCCCTGCCCCACTGACACCGTCCCCTGCCCCACTGACACCGTCCCCTGCCCTACTGACACCGTCCACTGCCCTACTGACACCGTCCACTGCCCTACTGACACCGTCCCCTGCTCTACTGACACCGTCCCCTGCTCTACTGACACCGTCCACTGCCCTACTGACACCGTCCACTGCCCTACTGACACCGTCCACTGCCCTACTGACACCGTCCCCTGCCCTACTGACACCGTCCCCTGCCCTACTGACACCGTCCCCTGCCCTACTGACACCGTCCCTTGCCCTACTGACACCGTCCCCTGCCCTACTGACACCGTCCACTGCTCTACTGACACCGTCCACTGCTCTACTCACACCGCCCAGCAGCAGCTCGTCAGGCACCCGCCGTCAGCGAGAAGGCCGCGCAGCAGCAGCAGCTCGTCAGGCACCCGCCGTCAGCGCGAGGGCCGCGCAGCAGCAGCTCGTCAGGCACCCGCCGTCAGCGAGAGGGCCGCGCAGCAGCAGCTCCTCAGGCACCCGCCGTCAGCGAGAGGGCCGCGCAGCAGCAGCTCGTCAGGCACCCGCCGTCAGCGAGAGGGCCGCGCAGCAGCTCGTCAGGCACCCGCCGTCAGCGAGAAGGCCGCGCAGCAGCAGCAGCTCGTCAGGCACCCGCCGTCAGCGCGAGGGCCGCGCAGCAGCAGCTCGTCAGGCACCCGCCGTCAGCGAGAGGGCCGCGCAGCAGCAGCTCCTCAGGCACCCGCCGTCAGCGAGAGGGCCGCGCAGCAGCAGCTCGTCAGGCACCCGCCGTCAGCGAGAGGGCCGCGCAGCAGCTCGTCAGGCACCCGCCGTCAGCGAGAGGGCCGCGCAGCAGCAGCTCGTCAGGCACCCGCCGTCAGCGAGAGGGCCGCGCAGCAGCAGCTCGTCAGGCACCCGCCGTCAGCGAGAGGGCCGCGCAGCAGCAGCTCGTCAGGCACCCGCCGTCAGCGAGAGGGCCGCGCAGCAGCAGCTCGTCAGGCACCCGCCGCCAGCGAGAGGGCCGCGCAGCAGCAGCTCGTCAGGCACCCGCCGCCAGCGAGAGGGCCGCGCAGCAGCTCGTCAGGCACCCGCCGTCAGCGAGAGGGCCGCGCAGTAGCAGCTCGTCAGGCACCCGCCGTCAGCGATTGGGCTGCGCAGCAGCAGCAGCAGCTCGTCAGGCACCCGCCGTCAGCGAGAGGGCCGCGCAGCAGCTCGTCAGGCACCCGCCGTCGGCGAGAGGGCCGCGCAGCAGCAGCAGCAGCAGCTCGTCAGGCACCCCCCGTCAGCGAGAGGGCCGCGCAGCAGCAGCAGCTCGTTAGGCACCCGCCGTCAGCGAGAGGGCCGCGCAGCAGCAGCTCGTCAGGCACCCGCCGTCAGCGAGAGGGCCGCGCAGCTAGGGTTGCCACCTGTCCGGGATTCACCCGGACAGTATGGTTTTTGAAACTTGTGCCCGGGTCTCTGACCACCTGAGACCCGGGCACATTATTCACTTCAGACCCGCCAGTGTCATTACTGCAGTGGCGGCCGTGTCTCCTCGATTTCGGGTCCGCTCGGGTGCAGCACTGCTTGACTTCTGCTAGTGCTCAGCTGTCTGAGTGCGGGACAGGAGTCGGGGATGCAGAGGCGGAGCCTCCATGGTGCTCTCCTCCAATCCCCCGGCTGGCTGCAGAAGGGACAAGGAGGTGGGCGGAGCCTCCCTATTCCCTGCTGCTCTGAAATGTGTGAAGAGATCACGCTGGGACTGCAGACAAGCTTGTAAGGTAAGTTTTTTCCATGTCAGAATTACAAAGTAATCTAACCCCCCCCTCCTTCCACCATACACTGTACACCCCCCCTCCCCCACCATACATTGTACACCCCCCTCCCCCACCATACACCCCCATACACTATATACACACCCCCCTCCCCCACCATACATTGTACACCCCCCCTCCCCCACCATACACCTTCCTCCCCCACCATACACTGTACACCCCCCTCCCCCACCATACACCTTCCTCCCCCCCACCATACACTATACACCCCCCATCCCCCCACCATACACCCCCCATCCCCCCACCCATACACCCCCATACACTATATATACACCCCCCTCCCCCCACTATACACCCCCTCCCCCCCACCATACACCCCCCATCCTCCCACCATACACTATACACCCCCCTCCCCCACCATACACCCCCTCCCCCCACCATACACTATACACCCCATCCTCCCACCATACACTATACACCACCTCCCCCACCATACACCCCCATACACTATATATACACCCCCTCCTCCCACCATACACTATATATACACCCCCTCCCCCCACCATACACTATACACCCTCCATACACTATATATACACCCCCCTCCCCCACCATACACCCCCCTCCCCACCATACACTATACACCCCCATCCCCCCACCATACACCCCCATACACTGTATATACACCCCCTCCACCACCATACACTATACATACACCCCATACACTATATATACACCCCCCATCCCCCCACCATACACTATACACCCCCCTCCCCACCATACACCCCCATACACTATATATACACCCCTCCCCCCACCATACACTATACATACACCCCCATACATTATATATACACCCCCCTCCCCCATCATACACCCACCATACACTATATATACACCCCCCTCCCCCACCATACACTATACACCCCCCATCCCCCCACCATACACCCCCATACACTATATATACACCCCCTCCTCCCACCATACACTATACATACACCCCATACACTATATATACACCCCCCTCCCCCCACCATACACTATACACCCTCCATACACTATATATACACCCCCCTCCCCCCACCATACACCCCCATACACTATATATACACCCCCTCCACCACCATACACTATACATACACCCCCATACACTATATATACACCCCCCCATCCCCCACCATACACTATACACCCCCCCTCCCCACCATACACCCCATACACTATATATACACCCCTCCCCCCACCATACACTATACATACACCCCCATACATTATATATACACCCCCCTCCCCCACCATACACCCCCATACACTATATATACACCCCCTCCACCACCATACACTATACATACACCCCCATACACTATATATACACACCCCCATGCCCCCACCATACACTATACACCCCCTCCCCATCATACACCCCCATACACTATATATATACACCCCCTCCCCCCACCATACACTATACATACACCCCTCCCCCCACCATACACTATACATACACCCACCATACACTATATATACACCCCCCCCCCACCATACACCCCCCCCCACCATACTCTATACACCCCCCTCCCCCACCATACACCTAACACCCCCCCTCCCCCACCATACTCCACCATACACTATACACCCCCCTCCCCCACCATACACCCCCATACACTATATACACACCCCCTCCCCCCACCATACACTATACACCCCCCTCCCCCCACCATACACTATACACCCCCCATCATACACCCCCCTTCCCCATACACCATCCATATGTACAGTTCTCACCGGGTGACACTGTCCACTGCCCTACCGACACCGTCCACTGCTCTACCAACACCATCCACTGCCCTACCGACACCATCCACTGCCCTACCGACACCATCCACTGCCCTACCGACACCATCCACTGCCCTACTGACACCGTCCTCTGCTCTACTGACACCGTCCACTGCCCTACTGACACCGTCCACTGCCCCACAGACACCGTCCCCTGCTCTACTGACACCGTCCCCTGCCCTACTGACACCGTCCCCTGCCCTACTGACACCGTCCCCTGCCCTACTGACACCGTCCCCTGCCCTACTGACACCGTCCACTGCTCTACTCACACCGTCCACTACCCCAGAGACACCGTCCCCTGCTCTACTGACACCGTCCCCTGCCCTACTGACACCGTCCCCTGCCCTACTGACACCGTCCCCTGCCCTACTGACACCGTCCCCTGCCCTACTGACACCGTCCACTGCTCTACTGACACCGTCCACTGCTCTACTCACACCGTCCAGCAGCAGCTCGTCAGGCACCCGCCGTCAGCGAGAGGGCCGCGCAGCAGCAGCTCGTCAGGCACCCGCCGTCAGCGAGAGGGCCGCGCAGCAGCAGCAGCTCGTCAGGCACCCGCCGTCAGCGAGAGGGCCGCGCAGCAGCAGCAGCTCGTCAGGCACCCGCCGTCAGCGAGAGGGCCGCGCAGCAGCAGCTCGTCAGGCACCCGCCGTCAGCGAGAGGGCCACGCAGCAGCTCGTCAGGCACCCGCCGTCAGCGAGAGGGCCGCGCAGCAGCAGCTCGTCAGGCACCCGCCGTCAGCGAGAGGGCCGCGCAGCAGCAGCAGCAGCTCGTCAGGCACCCGCCGTCAGCGAGAGGGCCGCGTAGCAGCAGCTCGTCAGGCACCCACCGTCAGCGAGAGGGCCGCGCAGCAGCAGCAGCTCGTTAGGCACCCGCCGTCAGCGAGAGGGCCGCGCAGCAGCAGCTCGTCAGGCACCCTCCTCCCACCATACACTATATATACACCCCCTCCCCCCACCATACACTATACACCCTCCATACACTATATATACACCCCCCTCCCCCACCATACACCCCCCTCCCCACCATACACTATACACCCTCCATACACTGTATATACACCCCCTCCACCACCGTACACTATACATACACCCCCATACACTATATATACACCCCCCATCCCCCCACCATACACTATACACCCCCCTCCCCACCATACACCCCCATACACTATATATACACCCCTCCCCCACCATACACTATACATACACCCCCATACATTATATATACACCCCCCTCCCCCACCATACACCCACCATACACCCACCATACACTATATATACACCCCCCATCCCCCCACCATACACCCCCATACACTATATATACACCCCCTCCTCCCACCATACACTATACATACACCCCCATACACTATATATACACCCCCCTCCCCCCACCATACACTATACATACACCCCCATACACTATATATACACCCCCCTCCCCCCACCATACACCCCCATACACTATATATACACCCCCTCCACCACCATACACTATACATACACCCCCATACACTATATATACACCCCCCCATCCCACCATACACCCCCATACACTATATATACACCCCCTCCCCCCACCATACACTATACATACACCCCCATACACTATATATACACCCCCTCCACCACCATACACTATACATACACCCCCATACACTATATATACACACCCCCATCCCCCCACCATACACTATACACCCCCCTCCCCACCATACACCCCCATACACTATATATATATATATATATACACCCCCTCCCCCCACCATACACTATACATACACCCCCATACACTATATATACACCCCTCCCCCCACCATACACTATACATACACCCACCATACACTATATATACACCCCCACCATACTCTATACACCCCCCTCCCCCACCATACACCTAACACCCCCCCTCCCCCACCATACTCCACCCTCCCCCCACCATACACTATACACCCCCCTCCCCCACCATACACCCCCATACACTATATACACACCCCCTCCCCCCACCATACACTATACACCCCCTCCCCCCACCATACACTATACACCCCCCATCATACACCCCCCTTCCCCATACACCATCCATATGTACAGTTCTCACCGGGTGACACTGTCCACTGCCCTACCGACACCATCCACTGCCCTACCGACACCGTCCCCTGCCCTACCGACACCGTCCCCTGCCCTACCGACACCGTCCCCTGCCCTACCGACACCGTCCCCTGCCCTACCGACACCGTCCCCTGCCCTACCGACACCGTCCCCTGCCCTACCGACACCGTCCCCTGCCCTACTGACACCGTCCCCTGCCCTACTGACACCGTCCACTACCCCACAGACACCGTCCCCTGCTCTACTGACACCGTCCCCTGCTCTACTGACACCGTCCCCTGCTCTACTGACACCGTCCCCTGCTCTACTGTCACCGTCCACTGCCCTACTGACACCGTCCCCTGCCCTACTGACACCGTCCCCTGCCCTACTGACACCGTCCCCTGCCCTACTGACACCGTCCCCTGCCCTACTGACACCGTCCCCTGCCCTACTGACACCGTCCCCTGCCCTACTCACACCGTCCCTTCCCCTACTCACACCGTCCACTGCTCTACTCACACCGTCCACTGCTCTACTCACACCGTCCAGCAGCAGCTCGTCAGGCACCCGCCGTCAGCGAGAGGGCCGCGCAGCAGCAGCTCGTCAGGCACCCGCCGTCAGCGAGAGGGCCGCGCAGCAGAAGTAGCTCGTCAGGCACCCGCCGTCAGCGAGAGGGCCGCGCAGCAGCAGCTCGTCAGGCACCCGCCGTCAGCGAGAGGGCCGCGCAGCAGCTCGTCAGGCACCCGCCGTCAGCGAGAGGGCCGCGCAGCAGCAGCTCGTCAGGCACCCGCCGTCAGCGAGAGGGCCGCGCAGCAGCAGCAGCAGCTCGTCAGGCACCCGCCGTCAGCGAGAGGGCCGCGCAGCAGCAGCTCGTCAGGCACCCGCCGTCAGCGAGAGGGCCGCGCAGCAGCAGCTCGTCAGGCACCCGCCGTCAGCGAGAGGGCCGCGCAGCAGCAGCAGCTCGTTAGGCACCCGCCGTCAGCGAGAGGGCCGCGCAGCAGCAGCTCGTCAGGCACCCGCCGTCAGCGAGAGGGCCGCGCAGCAGCAGCAGCTCGTCAGGCACCCGTCGTCAGCGAGAGGGCCGCGCAGCAGCTCGTCAGGCACCCGCCGTCAGCGAGAGGGCCGCGCAGCAGCAGCAGCTCGTCAGGCACCCGTCGTCAGCGAGAGGGCCGCGCAGCAGCTCGTCAGGCACCCGCCGTCAGCGAGAGGGTCGCGCAGCAGCAGCTCGTGAGGCACCCGCCGTCAGCGAGAGGGCCGCGCAGCAGCTCGTCAGGCACCCGCCGTCAGCGAGAGGGCCGCGCAGCAGCAGCAGCTCGTCAGGCACCCGCCGTCAGCGAGAGGGCCGCGCAGCAGCTCGTCAGGCACCCGCCGTCAGCGAGAGGGCCGCGCAGCAGCAGCTCGTCAGGCACCCGCCGTCAGCGAGAGGGCCGCGCAGCAGCTCGTCAGGCACCCGCCGTCAGCGAGAGGGCCGCGCAGCAGCAGCTCGTCAGGCACCCGCCGTCAGCGAGAGGGCCGCGCAGCAGCAGCAGCAGCTCGTCAGGCACCCGCCGTCAGCGAGAGGGCCGCGCAGCAGCAGCTCGTCAGGCACCCGCCGTCAGCGAGAGGGCCGCGCAGCAGCAGCTCGTCAGGCACCCGCCGTCAGCGAGAGGGCCGCGCAGCAGCAGCTCGTCAGGCACCCCCCGCCAGCGAGAGGGCCGCGCAGCAGCAGCTCGTTAGGCACCCGCCGTCAGCGAGAGGGCCGCGCAGCAGCAGCTCGTCAGGCACCCGCCGTCAGCGAGAGGGCCGCGCAGCAGCAGCTCGTCAGGCACCCGCCGTCAGCGAGAGGGCCGCGCAGCAGCTCGTCAGGCACCCGCCGTCAGCGAGAGGGCCGCGCAGCAGCAGCTCGTCAGGCACCCGCCGTCAGCGAGAGGGCCGCGCAGCAGCAGCAGCAGCTCGTCAGGCACCCGCCGTCAGCGAGAGGGCCGCGCAGCAGCAGCAGCAGCTCGTCAGGCACCCGCCGTCAGCGAGAGGGCCGCGCAGCAGCAGCAGCTCGTCAGGCACCCGCCGTCAGCGAGAGGGCCGCGCAGCAGCTCGTCAGGCACCCGCCGTCAGCGAGAGGGCCGCGCAGCAGCTCGTCAAGCTTCCGCCGTCAGCGAGAGGGCCGCGCAGCAGCTCGTCAGGCACCTGCCGTCAGCGAGAGGGCCGCGCAGCAGCAGCAGCAGCAGCTCGTCAGGCACCCGCCGTCAGCGAGAGGGCTGCGCAGCAGCAGCAGCAGCTCGTCAGGCACCCGCCGTCAGCGAGAGGGCCGCGCAGCAGCTCGTCAGGCACCCGCCGTCGGCGAGAGGGCCGCGCAGCAGCAGCAGCAGCAGCTCGTCAGGCACCCGCCGTCAGCGAGAGGGCCGCGCAGCAGCAGCAGCTCGTCAGGCACCCGCCGTCAGCGAGAGGGCCGCGCAGCAGCTCGTCAGGCACCCGCCGTCAGCGAGAGGGCCGCGCAGCAGCAGATCGTGAGGCACCCGCCGTCAGCGAGAGGGCCGCGCAGCAGCTCGTCAGGCACCCGCCATCAGCGAGAGGGCCGCGCAGCAGCTCGTCAGGCACCCGCCGTCAGCGAGAGGGCCGCGCAGCAGCTCGTCAGGCACCCGCCGTCAGCGAGAGGGCCGCGCAGCAGCTCGTCAGGCACCCGCCGTCAGCGAGAGGGCCGCGCAGCAGCAGCAGCTCGTCAGGCACCCGCCGTCAGCGAGAGGGCCGCGCAGCAGCAGCTCGCCAGGCACCCGCCGTCAGCGAGAAGGCCGCGCAGCAGCAGCAGCTCGTCAGGCACCCGCCGTCAGCGAGAGGGCCGCGCAGCAGCTCGTCAGGCACCCGCCATCAGCGAGAGGGCCGCGCAGCTAGGGTTGCCACCCGTCCGGGATTCACCCGGACAGTACGGTTTTTGAAACTTGTGCCCGGGTCTCTGACCACCTGAGACCCGGGCACATTATTCACTTCAGACCCGCCAGTGTCATTACTGCAGTGGCGGCCGTGTCTCCTCGATTTCGGGTCCGCTCGGGTGCAGCACTGCTTGACTTCTGCTAGTGCTCAGCTGTCTGAGTGCGGGACAGGAGTCGGGGATGCAGAGGCGGAGCCTCCATGGTGCTCTCCTCCAATCCCCCGGCTGGCTGCAGAAGGGACAAGGTGGGCGGAGCCTCCCTATTCCCTGCTGCTCTGAAATGTGTGAAGAGATCACGCTGGGACTGCAGACAAGCTTGTAAGGTAAGTTTTTTCCATGTCAGAATTACAAAGTAATCTAACCCCCCCCCTCCTTCCACCATACACTATACACCCCCCTCCCCCACCATACACTGTACACCCCCCTCCCCCACCATACACCCCCATACACTATATACACCCCCCCTCCCCCACCATACATTGTACACCCCCCCTCCCCCACCATACACCTTCCTCCCCCACCATACATTGTACACCCCCCTCCCCCACCATACACCTTCCTCCCCCCCACCATACACTATACACCCCCCATCCCCCCACCATACACCCCCCATCCCCCCACCATACACCCCCATACACTATATATACACCCCCCTCCCCCCACTATACACGCCCCTCCCCCACCATACACCCCCCCCCCCACCATACACCCCCTCCCCCCCACCATACACTATACACCCCCCATCATCCCACCATACACTATACACCCCCCTCCCCCACCATACACCCCCTCCCCCCCACCATACACTATACACCCCCCATCCTCCCACCATACACTATACACCCCCCTCCCCCACCATACACCCCCATACACTATATATACCCCCTCCTCCCACCATACACTATATATACACCCCCTCCCCCCACCATACACTATACACCCTCCATACACTATATATACACCCCCCTCCCCCACCATACACTATACACCCCCATCCCCCCACCATACACCCCCATACACTATATATACACCCCCTCCACCACCATACACTATACATACATCCCCATACACTATATATACACCCCCCATCCCCCCACCATACACTATACACCCCCCTCCCCACCATACACCCCCATACACTATATATGCACCCCTCCCCCCACCATACACTATACATACACCCCCATACATTATATATACACCCCCCTCCCCCACCATACACTATACTCCCCCCATCCCCCCACCATACACCCCCATTCACTATATATACACCACCTCCTCCCACCATACACTATACATACACCCCCATACACTATATATACACCCCCTCCCCCCACCATACACTATACACCCTCCATACACTATATATACACCCCCCTCCCCCCACCATACACCCCCATACACTATATATACACCCCCTCCACCACCATACACTATACATACACCCCCATACACTATATATACACCCCCCCATCCCCCCACCATACACTATACACCCCCCTTCCCACCATACACTATATATACACCCCCTCCCCCACCATACACTATACATACACCCCCATACACTATATATACACCCCTCCCCCCACCATACACTATACATACACCCACCATACACTATATATACACCCCCCCACCATACACCCCCCTCCCCCACCATACACCTAACACCCCCCCTCCCCCACCATACTCCACCCTCCCCCCACCATACACTATACACCCCCCTCCCCCACCATACACCCCCATACACTATATACACACCCCCTCCCCCCACCATACACTATACACCCCCCTCCCCCCACCATACACTATACACCCCCCATCATACACCCCCCTTCCCCATACACCATCCATATGTACAGTTCTCACCGGGTGACACTGTCCACTGCCCTACCGACACCGTCCCCTGCCCTACTGACACCGTCCCCTGCCCTACTGACACCGTCCACTGCTCTACTCACACCGTCCACTACCCCACAGACACCGTCCCCTGCTCTACTGACACCGTCCCCTGCTCTACTGACACCGTCCCCTGCTCTACTGACACCGTCCCCTGCTCTACTGACACCGTCCCCTGCTCTACTTTTTTTTTTTTTTTTTTACTTCAGCGAATTTATCAGCGAGGTATCAATCAACTCAACGTTCATTTTAGTTTACCTCGTCTTAACATCACATCATTGTAGCTCTTCTTTTTAGTAAACCTTTTCAATCAGAAACTTTATTCATTTATACATTAAAAAAATTATACAAAAAAGACCAAAAAAGGGAAAAAAAACACCAGGTCGACCTGTAGTATCCCTTAAAATTTTTCCCTTCTCGTCCTTCGCCCAGTTTCTTCACTTTATTTACTCCCCTCCCCCCCAATCCCTCTCGTTTTCCTATTCATTATGGGTGTAAAGAGAAAAGGTAAGCAACCCGTATCCTTCGACAATACATCAAGTGTCTACTCTCGTTCGTGCCTCCTCCTCTCTTTGTCCCCCTTCACTCTCTTCTATCCCCTCCCTCCCCCCTCCCTGTTCCTGGTTTCTTTCCCTCAGGGTTCTACTTTAAACCTCACTTCCACTATACCTTTCCCGTAGTTAATCCTGCGTTATTTCCTCCACATATCGCCATGATTTTTTAAATTTTTCCCAGAGATCCCATTTCCTTTCCCTCTCCTCATTTATGGCTGGTTCCTCAACTCCGCCCTCCTCACTTTCCATCTGTTGTATTTCGGTTACCCGACGAATCCAATCCTGGGTTTTGGGGCTTTCTTTTTCTCGCCATTTTCTCGGGATAAGATTTTTTGCGGTGTCTAATAATATAGGGACTAATGATGCTTTATATTGGTTAATTGACTCCTCTGTCCCGTGGAATAACACCGTCCATGGGTCCTCTCTGATCACTTTTCCCGTTACCACCTTTATTAATTCAATTATCTTCTTCCAATATTCTTTGATTTTGGGGCAATCCCACCATATATGGCCCATACTCCCGATAGACTTACATCCTCGCCAGCACTCCGGCGAGTAATCATTTCTAAACCTGCTAAGTTTGTCAGGGGTGGCATACCATCTAGCTATACATTTGTAGTTTGTTTCTATCAATTTACTCCCTCCCCCCGCAGAGTGAATTAGAGTTAATATTTTCTTTCTAATTTGAATATTACATTGTGCCCCCAGTTCTTTTTCCCACTTTTTAAAGAATGCCGGTTCCTCCAGTTCCTCCCCCTCTGAGAGTATTTTATATATCGAACCAATATTTTTCCTTTTTTTTTTGTTGTTTTATCCTGCTGACACAATTGTTCAAAGGGTCTTAGTTCTTCTTTACTCCGTAAAGGATGAGGAAGCTTTAAAACAAATGTTCTTAACTGGAGGTACCGCCATTCATCCATCCTCAATTCTGTGTCTTCTCTTAATAATTGGAATGTGTTTAAGTTATCTTCTACTAATATATCTTTTAATTGTGCATTGTCTTTTAATATCCAGTTTCCCCCTATTTCTTGTTGTCCTGGTGGGAAATAGTCGTTATCTTTCAAATAGATCAACGGTGAATTGTACCACCATTTTTTTTGCGTGTGTAATTGGTCCCATAATTTGAAAACTAGTCGTGTGATCTTGTGGGTGTTTGAGCCCAGTGTCCTAAATTGTGGCGGATTCCAAATTATTCTTCCTAAATGTGTTTGTGAAAGCGTGTTTTCAATACCTACCCATCTTTTATCATTTACCTCTTTCGCCCAGTCTACCACCCGTGACAAAACTACTGCAGTATAATATCTCTTTATATCCGGGGCTGCCACCCCCCCTTGATCTTTCCCTCTCCTTAGTACCGCATACGAGATTCTCGGTTTTTTATTTTGCCATATAAACTTCGATATTATCTTCCTTAATACTAAAAAGTAAGTCGCGGGGAGTGCAATAGGCATCATTTGAAATTTATATGTTATCTTCGGGACTAAAATCATTTTTACCACATTTATCCAACCTAACCACGAAAGAGGGCTGGCTGAGATTTTCTTTATTTCGCTCTTAATTTCTTCTAATAAAGGGATATAATTTTTTAGGTATAGTTTTCTTAAGTTATTTGACAGGAGGACCCCCAGATATTTAATTTCTTTACGCCAAGGAAAGAAGAATTGCGCACCTAATCTCTCCTCTTCTTGTTTACAGATATTTATGTTTAAAACTTCTGATTTTCCGAGGTTAATTTTTAGGTTAGAAATCTGTCCGAACTCTTCCATTATCTTCAACAGATTCGGGATCGTAATCCTGGGTTTCGTAATGAAGAAAAGCACGTCATCCGCATAAGCGGCTAATTTGTGTTCCTCTTGCCCAATTCTAATCCCTGTAATATCTGGGTTATTACGAATTGCGGCCAGCAAGGGTTCAAGGGAAATCACAAACAATAGGGGCGACAATGGACACCCCTGTCTGGTCCCGTTGCTCATTTGCAGCTGGGTAGAAGATTCTCCATTGACCTTGACCGTCGCTTGTGGGTTCTTATATAATGCCTTGATCCAATATAACATCCTCGGGCCCACCCCCATCTCTTCTAGTGTTTCTAGCATGAGTCCCCAGTCTACCCTGTCAAATGCTTTTTCAGCATCAATTGACAGGAATAGACCTGGGGACCCACTGTCTTTTAAAGCTTGGATGAGAAGCAAGGCCCTTATTCCGTTGTCCCTGCCCTCTCTCTCGGGGACAAACCCCACTTGGTCCGGATGTATCAGTTTTGTCATATTTCTTTTTAATCTTGCCGCTATTACTTTAGCGTATAATTTTACGTCTGTATTTAGCAGCGCGATAGGCCTATAATTACCACAAAGTGTCTGGTCTTTCTCCTCTTTCGGGATTAAAGTAATCGCGGCCCGCAGTGTTTCCCTCCCCATATCATATTCAGTGCCTAATCCATTGATATATTTGCATAAATGGGGGACTAAAAGTTCCTTAAATTTTTTATAGTACGAAATTACAAACCCATCTGGGCCCGGACTTTTCCCTGAGGCTGTCTCTTTTAAGGCCTTATAGATTTCTTCTTCAATAATGGGGCTCTCCATGTCCTCCCTCTCCCCGTCTGTCAGACGAGGCATTTTGGCTTTGCGTAAAAAATCTTTCATTTTCTCCTTTTGCCCTTTTCCCTGTTCCCCTCTCTTTTCCACATTGTACAGGGCTTCGTAATATTGTTTGAATACTTCTGCTATTTCCCCAGAGGTGTATACCATTTTACCATTCTTGTCCTTTATTTTGTCAATGAAGTTGACCCCTTTTTTACTTTTCACTTGTCTTGCTAAATTTTTTCCTATTTTATTTTCCCCATAATACCTTTCTCTGGCTCTACCCAAAAAAAACCTTCTCGTTTCTTCCTCATAAATATCTTTAAGTTCCTCTCTCTTATTGATCAGTCGATGAAAGGTCTCTTGTTGTTGGCCCCCTTGCTTTTTATGCATCTGTTCAAGACTATGGACCTCTCCCATTAACTTCTCCTTTTCTTCTTTTCTTGCCTTTTTTTTCCTGGTCCCTATATAAATAAGGACACCCCTGACATAAGCCTTATGGCCCTCCCATAGGGCAGCTCCCGACACCTCCTCTGTACTATTTGTCCTAAAATAAAATTCTCTTTCTGAATGGTTTCCGCCGTTTGCTTATCCCAAAGGAGCTCCTCGTTTAACCTCCAAGTAAAGGGGCGTATCTGTGTCCCAGGTATCTTCAACTTCATTACCACTGGGGAGTGATCTGAGAAAGTTGCAATTTCTATTTTAGTTTCTGAGACCCACTCCAATAACCTATGTTCGACCAAGATATAATCCAGCCTAGTATACGTCCCGTGCACTGGGGAAAAGAACGTGTAGTCTTTTGTTTTTTCGTGCTGTATCCTCCATACATCTATCAGTTGACTACGCCTCAACTGAAGTTTTAATTTTTTTATATTTCTCACATTCTTCCCCCTTGCACCGGACGTACTATCGGCTGCTGGATCCAGACAAAAATTAAGGTCCCCTGCCACTATTACCTCTCCTTTCTTAAACTCCGCTAGTCTCCCCATTATTTGTATCATATATCTTTCTGGGTTTTTGTTTGGGCAGTATATGTTAGCTAAGGTAATCTTTCTATCCCCTATTTTCCCATTCAAAAATAGGTATCGCCCCTCTGGGTCGGTCAACCTATCGTACACCTCATATTTGATGCCCTTCTCAAAACCAATAGCCACTCCCTTAGCCCTTCTAATTGGTGAATCTCCGTAAATCCAGGTTGGATAATTCACGGAGTGTAATTTCACATTTGTGTCTTGTGTTAAGTGCGTCTCTTGTAGAAAAATTATTTCTGCTTTATATTGTTGAAGTTCTCTTAAAAGCTTAAATCTCTTATCTGGCGAGTTCAGGCCCTTAACATTGTATGACACAAATTTTATCTCGGCCATCCTATCCTTCTTTGGGAACATTTACTTTGTACCTTTTGGTATACCTTAGTACCCCCCCAGGAACGTTTCCCCCCCCTCGCCCCCCCCCCACCCATCCTCCCCCCCCCACCCACCCTCCCAGCCCGTTCCGGGCCTCTGCTTTGCATAGTGAGTATTACTCCCTCTGCAAGCCCAATCTCCTAGGGTATGACCTTGACTGCGACCCCTCTCCTCCCCCCTCCCCATAAGCCCCGATCCCCCTCCTTCCCCCCCAACCACGCCTTCCCCCACCCACCCCAAGATCGAAAACGTAAAACATCGGGAAAAACGGGAAAAGACTAATAAACCTCTACTAAGTGGCCTACAGTTCCCCCTTCCTGGGCCTCTCAGTCCTTACACGTCCCAGGGGTCTAATGGGATCAGGGGAATTGGAATTCCTATTTTATTACAGAAGTCCTCCATTTCATCTAGGGTTTTAAGCTTAAACGTCCTCCCCTCCTTCTGCACTACAAGTGCTGCCGGGAAACCCCAGCTATATTTTACATTTGCACTTCTCAATTGGTCCAATAAAGGCTTTAGTCTTCTTCTGCGAGCTAGGGTTCCCGGTGCCAGGTCCTGGAAGATCTGTAACGTTGCTCCTTCATATTGAATTGGGGCTAGGCCTCTAAGCTTACTCCAAATCTTCGCCTTATCTTCAAATTGTTGGAACTTTATTATTAAATCCCTCGGGATTTCTTCCCTCAACCCTTGAGGTTTCCTTATTCTGAGCGCTCGTTCAAATTTTAACTCTGACCCTTCTTCTTTTCCCAATAAGGGATTGAATATCTTTCCAATTTTTGTACCCAGTTCTTCTCCCTGTTGTTCAGGCAGTGATCTAATTCTCAGGTTTTGTCTTCTATTTTGATTTTCCTGTTCCTCCATCTTATATCGGGTCTCTCTATGCGCTTCCTGCGATTTCTTTACTTGTATTTTTAGTTCCAATATTTCCCTAGCCTGTCTTCCTGTTTGATCCTCCATTTCTTCCACTCGCTTCAATAAGTGCCCCATGTCCTTCCTTACAGTTAGGATCTCCGCTTTAATTATATTTTCTAATTTTAAGAACATTTCCTGCATTTCCCCCTTTGTGGGTATCTGAGAGGGGATCCCTTCTCGTCTTCGTCCACTCTCCTGATCTACCTCTTCTCCCAAAGAGTCTCCTCTTGCCCCCTCCGATTTTCCAATTTCCTTCCTCCGCTCTCTCCCCCCTCTCTGGTTTCCCTCTAGACCCGGGCTTTTTTGACTTGTTTCTTTTAGATATTTTTGAATTGAACTGGAGTTCAAACTCTCCCTTGCGTTTTTGGGCTCGTTCGTTCTCGTGTTTTTCCCCTTCATGTTCTCTTTCGTCTTTCTTTTCCCCAGGATTTCCCAGGGAACTCCTTCCCGGGGGTTCTCTTATTGGGGTTTTCTCTTTTACTATTCCCCCGCTACCTCTAGTTTTAAACTTCAAGGATCGTAATTGGGGTAGCTTGCCTAAGTACAGGCACTGTCCTTTTAGATACTTTTCTTCCGCCTTTGCCGTGTAATTAGGCCGCCATATCGGGGGAAAGGGTTAAAGAGACCTCAGCCCAGTGCACTTTGAACCCGGGTTCCCGAGTCCAAACCAGGTTTTGCAAGTAGATAACTCCTTCCCTTTTCCAGTTCTATATGTATATTTTTTTTTTTTTTTTATTCTAACGGTTCCTTCTCTGGGACCTGCTCTTGTGATTTTCACTGTTAAGCTTCGGATTTGCAGAGATTGTCTGCCATAGTTATTGTAACTCGCAATTGGAAATGAACTGTATAGTGTGATACCGTCCCTTTAATTCACTTCTGCAAACCATTTGAAGAAAAAAAAAAAAAAAAAAAAGAAGAGGGAGAGAGGGGGGGTATACTGGGGCCATTAAACACAGTAAGGACAAGCATACAAAGTGAAGATTTCAGACAGGTATAAACAGGTTTTCACACAGAAGCAAAGAGCCAGATCCTCTTATGTTTACCCCTCCGTTTTCCTGGGAACGGGACCTACGTTACCCGGTTTACCACTTCTTCCTTTAAAGGCTTCAGCAATATCACTTCTCTTTTACCATAACACTGTCCATCTGATATTCCATTTATCTATAAACACATTCCATCTCATCTGAGATATAAGCCAACAGGAACGGTCTGACCTTATATTCCCCTCCTCTGTATCCTCACAGAGGAGACCGGGAATCGTTGAAGGTTCGCTGGGATTCCGGTATGGGCTCCACTGCCTCCAGGAGAGGGTCCTACTCCTCGTCTGCCTTGGTCCCGTTCCCCGATCTATCCGCTCGTTCCGCTACTCCCCTCCCACTCTCCCGCCCTGCTCACACCAAAGCGGGAGGTTGTTCGGGCAGAGCAGCCACTGTTCTATTATTCGCCGTAGTCGATCTCCAGAGGGGTGACGGAGCTGGGAGTCAGTGTGGCTGATCGTTCCTTACGCCGGAGCAGAGCACCCTCTCACTGTGCTCACCTCCGGCTCACTCCTCGGGGCCTCCACCATCTCCCACGAGGACGCCGCAGTCAGGCCCCTCCCCTCACCTCTCTCACATCCGCCCCATCACCATTTTCCCGTCCCCTGCTCTACTGACACCGTCCCCTGCTCTACTGACACCGTCCCCTGCTCTACTGACACCGTCCCCTGCTCTACTGACACCGTCCCCTGCCCTACTGACACCGTCCCCTGCCCTACTGACACCGTCCCCTGCCCTACTGACACCGTCCCTTGCCCTACTGACACCGTCCCCTGCTCTACTCACACCGTCCACTACCCCACAGACACCGTCCCCTGCTCTACTGACACCGTCAGTAGCTCGTCAGGCACGTCAGGCACCCGCCGTCAGCGAGAGGGCCGCGCAGCAGCTCGTTAGGCACCCGCCGTCAGCGAGAGGGCCGCGCAGCAGCAGCAGCTCGTCAGGCACCCGCCGCCAGCGAGAGGGCCGCGCAGCAGCTCGTCAGGCACCCGCCGTCAGCGAGAAGGCCGCGCAGCAGCAGCAGCTCGTCAGGCACCCGCCGTCAGCGAGAGGGCTGCGCAGCAGCAGCAGCAGCAGCTCGTCAGGCACCCGCCGTCAGCGAGAGGGCCGCGCAGCAGCAGCAGCTCGTCAGGCACCCGCCGTCAGCGAGAGGGCCGCGCAGCAGCAGCTCGTCAGGCACCCGCCGTCAGCGAGAAGGCCGCGCAGCAGCAGCAGCTCGTCAGGCACCCGCCGTCAGCGAGAGGGCCGCGCAGCAGCAGCAGCTCGTCAGGCACCCGCCATCAGCGAGAGGGCCGTGCAGCAGCAGCTCGTTAGGCACCCGCCGTCAGCGAGAGGGCCGCGCAGCAGCTCGTCAGGCACCCGCCGTCAGCGAGAGGGCCGCGCAGCAGCAGCTCGTCAGGCACCCGCCGTCAGCGAGAGGGCCGCGCAGCAGCTCGTCAGGCACCCGCCGTCAGCGAGAGGGCCGCGCAGCAGCAGCTCGTCAGGCACCCGCCGTCAGCGAGAGGGCCGCGCAGCAGCAGCAGCTCGTCAGGCACCCGCCGTCAGCGAGAGGGCCGCACAGCAGCAGCTCGTCAGGCACCCGCCGTCAGCGAGAGGGCCGCGCAGCAGCAGCTCGTCAGGCACCCGCCGTCAGCGAGAGGGCCGCGCAGCAGCAGCTCATCAGGCACCCGCCGTCAGCGAGAGGGCCGCGCAGCAGCAGCTCGTCAGGCACCCGCCGTCAGCGAGAGGGCCGCGCAGCAGCAGCTCATCAGGCACCCGCCGTCAGCGAGAGGGCCGCGCAGCAGCAGCTCGTCAGGCACCCGCCGTCAGCGAGAGGGCCGCGCAGCAGCAGCTCGTCAGGCACCTGCCGTCAGCGAGAGGGCCGCGCAGCAGCTCGTCAGGCACCCGCCGTCAGCGAGGGGGCCGCGCAGCAGCAGCTCGTCAGGCACCCGCCGTCAGCGAGAGGGCCGCGCAGCAGCAGCTCGTCAGGCACCCGCCGTCAGCGAGAGGGCCGCGCAGCAGCAGCAGCTCGTTAGGCACCCGCCGTCAGCGAGAGGGCCGCGCAGCAGCAGCTCGTCAGGCACCCGCCGTCAGCGAGAGGGCCGCGCAGCAGCAGCAGCTCGTCAGGCACCCGTCAGCGAGAGGGCCGCGCAGCAGCTCGTCAGGCACCCGCCGTCAGCGAGAGGGCCGCGCAGCAGCAGCTCGTGAGGCACCCGCCGTCAGCGAGAGGGCCGCGCAGCAGCTCGTCAGGCACCCGCCGTGTGCGAGAGGGCCGCGCAGCAGCTCGTCAGGCACCCGCCGTGTGCGAGAGGGCCGCGCAGCAGCTCGTCAGGCACCCGCCGTCAGCGAGAGGGCCGCGCAGCAGCTCGTCAGGCACCTGCCGTCAGCGAGAGGGCCGCGCAGCAGCAGCAGCTCGTCAGGCACCCGCCGTCAGCGAGAGGGCCGCGCAGCAGCAGCTCGTCAGGCACCCGCCGTCAGCGAGAGGGCCGCGCAGCAGCAGCTCGTCAGGCACCCGCCGTCAGCGAGAGGGCCGCGCAGCAGCAGCTCATCAGGCACCCGCCGTCAGCGAGAGGGCCGCGCAGCAGCAGCTCGTCAGGCACCCGCCGTCAGCGAGAGGGCCGCGCAGCAGCAGCTCGTCAGGCACCTGCCGTCAGCGAGAGGGCCGCGCAGCAGCTCGTCAGGCACCCGCCGTCAGCGAGGGGGCCGCGCAGCAGCAGCTCGTCAGGCACCCGCCGTCAGCGAGAGGGCCGCGCAGCAGCAGCTCGTCAGGCACCCGCCGTCAGCGAGAGGGCCGCGCAGCAGCAGCAGCTCGTTAGGCACCCGCCGTCAGCGAGAGGGCCGCGCAGCAGCAGCTCGTCAGGCACCCGCCGTCAGCGAGAGGGCCGCGCAGCAGCAGCAGCTCGTCAGGCACCCGTCAGCGAGAGGGCCGCGCAGCAGCTCGTCAGGCACCCGCCGTCAGCGAGAGGGCCGCGCAGCAGCAGCTCGTGAGGCACCCGCCGTCAGCGAGAGGGCCGCGCAGCAGCTCGTCAGGCACCCGCCGTGTGCGAGAGGGCCGCGCAGCAGCTCGTCAGGCACCCGCCGTGTGCGAGAGGGCCGCGCAGCAGCTCGTCAGGCACCCGCCGTCAGCGAGAGGGCCGCGCAGCAGCTCGTCAGGCACCTGCCGTCAGCGAGAGGGCCGCGCAGCAGCAGCAGCTCGTCAGGCACCCGCCGTCAGCGAGAGGGCCGCGCAGCAGCAGCTCGTCAGGCACCCGCCGTCAGCGAGAGGGCCGCGCAGCAGCAGCTCGTCAGGCACCCGCCATCAGCGAGAGGGCCGCGCAGCAGCAGCTCGTCAGGCACCCGCCGTCGGCGAGATGGCCGCGCAGCAGCAGCTCGTCAGGCACCCGCCGTCAGCGAGAGGGCCGCGCAGCAGCTCGTCAGGCACCCGCCGTCAGCGAGAGGGCCGCGCAGCAGCTCGTCAGGCACCCGCCGTCAGCGAGAGGGCCGCGCAGCAGCAGCAGCTCGTCAGGCACCCGCCGTCAGCGAGAGGGCCGCGCAGCAGCAGCTCGTCAGGCACCCGCTGTCAGCGAGAAGGCCGCGCAGCAGCTCGTCAGGCACCCGCCGTCAGCGAGAGGGCCGCGCAGCAGCAGCAGCTCGTCAGGCACCCGCCGTCAGCGAGAGGGCCGCGCAGCAGCAGCTCGTCAGGCACCCGCCGTCAGCGAGAGGGCCGCGCAGCAGCAGCTCGTCAGGCACCCGCCGTCAGCGAGAGGGCAGCGCAGCAGCAGCTCGTCAGGCACCCGCCGTCAGCGAGAAGGCCGCGCAGCAGCAGCAGCTCGTCAGGCACCCGCCGTCAGCGAGAGGGCCGCGCAGCAGCAGCAGCTCGTCAGGCACCCGCCGTCAGCGAGAGGGCCGCGCAGCAGCAGCTCGTCAGGCACCCGCCGCCAGCGAGAGGGCCGCGCAGCAGCAGCAGCTCGTCAGGCACCCGCCGTCAGCGAGAGGGCCGCGCAGCAGCAGCTCGTCAGGCACCCGCCGTCAGCGAGAGGGCCGCGCAGCAGCAGCTCGTCAGGCACCCGCCGTCAGCGAGAGGGCCGCGCAGCAGCAGCTCATCAGGCACCCGCCGTCAGCGAGAGGGCCGCGCAGCAGCAGCTCATCAGGCACCCGCCGTCAGCGAGAGGGCCGCGCAGCAGAAGCTCGTCAGGCACCCGCCGTCAGCGAGAGGGCCGCGCAGCAGCAGCAGCTCGTCAGGCACCCGCCGTCAGCGAGAGGGCCGCGCAGCAGCTCGTCAGGCACCCGCCTTCAGCGAGAGGGCCACACAGCAGCAGCTCGTCAGGCACCCGCCGTCAGCGAGACGGAAATTAAGGAAATTTTCCCGCACAATATTTACTGAGTAATTTTTAAACAAAGATATTTTTAAGATACAGAATCAGTCTATATGACACAGTCTATATATGTGAAACGTATTCACGGAGACGAATGATCATACAAAATAGTTACATTTATTGGTTGACAAAAGACAAATATTTACATGAAATATTAAAAATTAGAGTTACGCTTACCGGTAACGTCTTTTCCAGTAGTCTTTCAGGACAGCCACTATGAGAGATAGACTCCTCCTCTTCCTCTGGAAACACTGCGCCAGCCCATAAATTCTTACTTCCCCTGCCGGACCTCAGTTTATATCGAGAATACCTCCGGCCAGCTGGGGAGACACAAGAACACATTAATAACATATTTATCAAATACCATTATCTTGCTGCGCTCTGGTCTTTTGTAAGACTCCCCCCAATTTTCGGGTGGGAACTAGGGCTGTCCTGAAAGACTACTGGAAAAGACGTTACCGGTAAGCGTAACTCTAATTTTCCCTAATCGTCTTTCAGGACAGCCACTATGAGAGGATAAGCGAGCACTTACCAGTTAGGGTGGGACTACAGCTTGCAAAACCTTTCACCCAAAGGTCTGCTCACCTGCCGACACCAGATCCACTCTGTAGTGTTTTACAAAAGTGGAATAGCTGGACCATGTTGCTGCTCTGCAAATCTGCTCTGGCGTTGCTCCCGCTCTTTCTGCCTGGGAGGCTGCCATAGCTCTAGTGGAGTGTGCTTTAATACCCACTGGGATTTCTTTCCCTGCAACTAAATAAGCCTGCTCGATGGCTACTCTGAGCCACCTAGCAATAGTGCGCCGGGACGCCTTACAACCTTTCCTGGCCCCGGAAAACAAAACAAATAAGGAATCTGACCTTCTAAATGACTTGGTCAGTTCCAGATAGTGTAGGATACATCTCCTAACATCCAAATAATGGAATTTTAGTTCCTTCTCACCGGAGGGATTGGGACAAAAAGAGGGCAAAACAATTTCCTGGCTTCTATGAAAGCTGGATGCCACTTTCGGCAAGAAGGCTGGATCGGTCTTTAAAACTATCCGATCCGGAAAAATAACGCAAAAGGGAGCCCTGACTGATAAGGCCTCCATCTCACTGACCCTCCTGGCAGTTGTTACTGCTACCAGAAACACTGTCTTCAGAGTAAGCTCTCTCAGAAAACACTCCTTTAAAGGCTCAAAGGGGGTCCAGTTAAACTCTGCAAAACTAAAGATAAATCCCATCTGGGAAAGGACAGACCCTGGACCGGTCTCTGTCTGGACAGGGCCCTAAAGAACCTGACTACCCATGGGTTGGCAGCCAAATGATCTTCTAAATAAACACTGAGGGCTGATACTTGACCCCTAAGAGTACTAATGGATAAGCCCTTATCTGCCCCACATTGTAAAAATTCCAACACTGCGGAGGAGCTCCGTACTGGGAAAGAGCTCTCTGCGCACCACTTGTTGAAACGCAACCAGACCTTTTCATAGATCTGGCGAGTTTCCTTTTTCCTACTGTCCAGGAGGGTAGAAACTAGTCTCTGAAAGTCCCTTAGACTTTAATAAACCCTCCTCAGTAGCCAGGCCGCTAACTTCCACTGGTGTACCTGTGGGCAGAGGACTGGCCCCTGAGAGAGGAGATCGTCCCGAGGGGGCAAGAGTAAGGGAGGTTCTACCGCCAACTGCTTTAGCATTGAAAACCATACTCTATTGGGCCAATGTGGAGCCACCAGAATCAGAGATGTGCTTTCCATCTGAAACTTTCTCAGAACTGCTGGCAACAACGCTGGAGGTGGGAAGGCATAGCAAGTTCTGAAGTGCCAATTCTAGCTCAAAGCGTCCACCCCTAAGGCTCCCTCTCCCCTTTTTAGGGAGAAAAAACAGGGGGTTTTTGCATTGTTTTTGGACGCGAACAGGTCCACCTCCGGAGACCCCCATCTCTTTATTATGAGATTGAAGACCTCCTGGTTGAGAACCCAATCGCCCTCCCTCAGCCTCTTTCGGCTGAGAAAGTCTGCTACCACGTTTTTCTCTCCCCTCAGAAAAACTGCTGAGAGCGAAAGGGTGTAGGTTTCGGCCCAGGACAGGATCTCTGTCGCTAAAGACAACAGGGCTCCGCTTCTTGTGCCACCCTGTTTGTTCAAATAGGCCACTACGGAAGAGTTGTCCGACCGCACCTGAATGTGGTGACCCCGGAGCTCTTTTTTGAAGAATTTGAGGGCTAGTCCCACTGCCCTTAATTCTTTCCAGTTGGACGATCGAGTCAACTCGCCGTCCTCCCAAGTGCCCTGGGCTAGAAGGGAACCCAAATGTGCCCCCCAACCTTTTCCACTTGCATCTGTGGTTACTACCCGAGAAATCGGGATGAGCCACAGACGACCTTGCGACAGATTTGTCACTTTCCTCCACCACCAGAGGGATCTCTTTACCTGGTGTGGAATATGTACTAGGGTGTCTAGGGCCTCCTGACTAGGGATGAGCTTCGTGTTCGAGTCGAACGTACGTTCGACTCGAACATTGGCTGTTCGGCCGTTCGGCGAATTCTGAACGTTTGGGCCGTTCGCGTCAAAATTCGAGTGACGCGCGCGCGGACCACAATGCACTGCGGTGGCGCAGTGCATTGCTGCCCCATGATTGGCCAAGCATGCACTGTGACCCCGCATGCTTGGCCAATCGCAGCGCCGGCAGCGAGGAGAGCCATGATTGGCCACAGGCATCCTGCCTGTGGCCAATCATAGCTCAGGCTGTGTAGTGCACGCCCCACACTATATAAGGCCGCCTTTGAGGCGGCCTCGTGTAGTGTGTTACTTAGCATCTGAAGCAGTGGGTGTTCTGTGTACCTTCAACACAGTACACACCGATCGTTTTTGGCTGATTTCCTATCTTGCTGCTGTGTAGTGGTTGTTGTCTGTGCCCTGACTGCAGTATACACCACTATATTCACCTCACCTATATAGCTGGTGATCTAGCTTTAACCACTTAACAACTGCCCATTGCCGATTAACGGCTTCAGGGCGGTTGTTTAACTCTGAGAGGCCGTTCATTAACGGCCTCCCAGAATTCTGCTCTCGCGTGCCCCGAGGTGCGCGCACTCGAGAGCATCCACAGCACCCGGCGCATCACGGATCACGGTAAACGGCCGCTCATAGCGGCCGTTTACCACGTGATTGCTCCGTCAAATGACAGAGTGATCACTTGGAAACAAACCGGCGTCATGTTATGACGCCGGTTCCTCCCTCCCCTCTCTGTACCGATCGGTACAGCAGAGGGGAAAGAGATCGGTGTCAGCAGCGATGTGGGCTGCATCTGCAGTGCCCACATCGCTGCTCACCGAATTTAACCCCTCAATTCCCTGCCAATACTCTGCAATACCAGTGCATATTCTGCAGTACCACGCCATTACTCTGCAGTACCCCGCCATTACTCTGCAGTACCCCGCCATTACTCTGCAGTACCCCGCCATTACAGTGCAGTACCCCGCCATTACTCTGCAGTAACCCCCATTACTCTGCAGTAACCCCCATTACTCTGCAGTAACCCCCATTACTCTGCAGTACCCCCAATACTCTGCAGTACCCCCAATACTCTGCAGTACCCTGCCATTACTCTGTAGTACCCCCCAATACTCTGCAGTACCCTGCTATTACTCTGTAGTACCCCGCCAATACTCTGTAATACCCTGCCATAAATTGCCATACCCAGCCATACTCAGTGATACCCTGAAATACCCAGCCATAGACGCCCCCCACCCCTCACCGCCCTCCGGTGCTTCTACCAACTCGTAAAGTACGATCAAAGCCAGAATCTTTTTTTTATTTCAGGCTTCCCAGCCTAGAGGTGAGATGTGGGGTCATATTGACCCCCCAGATTTCACTGTAAAGAGGACCTGTCACCCCATATTCCTATTACAAGGGATGTTTACATTTCTTGTAATAGGAATAAAAGTGATCAAAAATATATTTTTGGGGAAAAAAATGTCAAACTAAAATAAATAAAGTAAAATGAACAATAAAAAAATAAAATAAAAATTAAAGCGCCCATGTCCCCATGTGCTCGCATGTGCCACACATGTGAGGTATCGCCGAGAATGTTAGAGTGAGAGCAATAATTCTAGTCCTAGACCTCCTCTGCAACTCAAAACATGTAACCAGTAAAAAAAAAATGAAAGCGACGCCTATGGGGATTTTTTAAGTAGCGACGTTTGGCGCCATTCCACGGGCATGTGCAATTTTGAAGAGTGACATGTTTGATATCTATTTACTCAGCATAACTTCATCTTTCACTTTATGCAAACATTGGGCTAACTTTACTGTTTTTTTTGTTTGTTTTTTAAGCACAAAAATGTTTTTTCCCCCCAAAAAACGCGTTTGAAAAATTGCTGTGCAAATACCGTGTGAGATAAAAATTTGCAACGACCACCATTGTATTCTCCAGGGTCTTTGCTAAAAAAAAAAATATATATATATAATGTTATGGGGTTCTCTGTAATTTTCTAGCAAATAAATGATGATTTTTACATGTAGGAGAGAAATGTCAGAATTGGCCTGGGTGCTCCAGAACGCCTGATGGCGTTCCCTGCATGTTGGGCCTCTGTATGTGGCCACGCTGTGTAAAAGTCTCACACATGTGGTATCGCCGTACTCGGGAGTAATAGCAGAATGTGTTTTGGGGTGTAATTTGTGGTATGCATATGCTGTGTGTGAAATAACCTGATAATATGACAATTTTGTGGAAAAAAAAAAAAAGGAAATAGGAAATAGGCCGTCAGTACTTCAGGTGTGATCAATTTTCAGATATTGGCACCATAGCTTGTGGACTCTATAACTTTCACAAAGACCAAATAATATCCACCAATTTGTACTTATTTTTACCAAAGATATGTAGTAGTATGAATTTTGGCCAAAATTTATGAAGAAAAAATGACTAATCTGCTAAATTTTATAACAGAAACAAAGAAAAATTCATTTTTTCGCAGAATTTTCGGTCTTTTTTCTCTTATAGCACAAAAAATAAAAAACCCAGCAGTGATTAAATACCACCAAAAGAAAGCTCTATTTGTGTGAAAAAAGGACAAACATTTCCTATAGGTCCAGTGTTGCATGACTGAGTAATTGTCATTCAAAATGTGAGGGCACCGAAAGCTGAAAATTGCTCTCGTTATTAAGGGTGTTTAAGTGCCCAGTGGTCAAGTGGTTAATAATAGAGCTTGCAGTCAGTAGTGTTAGGAGATAGTGCGTGCTATCTGCGTGCTCTGTACCCAGTACATACCGCTATAATATAGGGCAGGCCCCTACTTTCAAACATCCAACTTACAAACATCTCCTACTTGCAAACGCAAGGAGACAGCAGCAAGTGAGATGAAAAAAGATGGACGACAAAACAAATTATACAGGGGTGATAACCCTTCCCTATGTTTTCCAAAAAGCTTAAAAATCGTTTTTTTGACTGGAGCTACATTTTAAAAATGTACCGGTTGAAAATGACAAACAGATTCAACTTAACACAACAAACCTACACAGTCCCTGTCTTGTTTGCACCGCCTGTATACTGCTGTTCTGAGTATATAGGGCCTGGGGGCCACACGCATTTCCTTTTTTTAATATGGGTACGGGGTTTCCCTTAATATGCGTACAAGACCCAAATAGGCTGGTAATGGGCAGGGAGGGCTACCCATGCCATGTTTCTCAAAGATTTTCAACCATATTGCAGGAACCAGATATAACATTAAAACCTGCAAGCAGTTTTAAATGGTGTTATTTCCGTTTAATGTCATTTTGTGCAGGGACTGTTCTAAACACAGGAAACACGTGGCACTTCACAGGCATACTACAGACACCCCCCAGGCACCATATTTAACCAGTTCCCGACCGCCGCACGACGATGTACGTTGACAGCATGGCACGGGCAGGCATATTGGCGTACATGTACGTCCCTGCCTTCCGCCCGGTGCCTGCGGTGGTCGGTATTCGTTCGGGACCGATCCGGGATGAGGGGGCGGCCATTTATTCATGGCCACCCCCTCGCGATCGCTCCCGACGAATAGAAAGTCTTCGTGACATCACTTCCTCTCCTGTAATGTAAACACAGGAGAGGAAATGATGTAATCTCTCCTCGTGTCGGTCTTTTTCGTTCCGGCACGGAGGAGAGAGGATCGGTGAGTTGCACCAACACACTACACTAACAGTAGAACACGCCAGGCACACTTTTCACCCCCCTGATCACCCCCCAATCACCCCTGCCCCCCCCAGTCACAGTGACACCAAGTGCATTTTTTTTTTTTTTTTTTTTTGCATTGGTGTCATTTGTGACTGTAATAACTGTTAGGGCAGTTAGGGTTAGCCCCCTTTAGCTCTAGGGTGCCCCCCTAACCCCCCCCAATAAAGGTTTAACCCCGTGATCACCCCCCGTCGCCAGTGTCACTAATAAGCGATTTTTTTCTGATCGCTGTATTAGTGTCACAGGTGACGCTAGTTAGGCAGGTAAGTATTTGGGTTCGCCGCAGCTTTTTATAGCGTCAGGGACCCCCATATACTACCGCATAGCCCCCTGATTGCCCCCCAGTTAACCCTTTCACCAGTGATCACCATATAACTGTTACAGGTGACGCTGGTTGGTTAGTTATTTTTTTTTTGTTTCAGGGCACCCGCCATTTATTACCTAATAAAGGTTTAACCCCCTGATCACCCGGCGGGTGATATAAGCTTGAGGGTCAGATAAGGCCTGCGTCGCCCCAGCGTCAGGTTAGTGCCAGTACCGCTAACACCCACGCGCAAAGCATACACCTCCCTTAGTAATATAGTATCTGATCAGATCTATATTAGCATTGCCTGCATTTTAGGTTTCCCAAAACGCATTGTTAGCGGGATCAGCCCAGATACCCGCTAGCACCTGCGTTTAGCCCCTCCGCCAAGCCCAGCCCAGCCCACCCAAGTGCAGTATCGATCGATCACTGTCACTTACAAAACACAACACACATAACTGCAGCGTTCGCAGAGTCAGGCTTGATCCCTGCGATCGCTAACAGTTTTTTTTGTAGCGTTTTGAAACAGTCGCTGACAGGCTAGGTGCTTTTTTACCTGTGAGTCTCACTAGTGTACCCCTAAATTTAGAGCCCAAAATGGCAAAGCGAAGGTACACTAGTGAAGAGGCCTACACGTTTCTGAGCATGACAGATAGTGAAGAGGACGTCACTCATCTGTCAGATTCAGGCTCGGAATACGATCCTGTAGAGGACAGCGGCTCCATGACAGATAGCTCTGACGACGGAGATGAGGCCTCTGTTAGGGACAGGTGTGCCCGATCCCGAATGTATTCTGTTGTTGAGGTGCATAAACCGCAGGCCACTCGTATGGAGCAGAGACGTACTAGAGCCGCTCATCCTTCTGGTGAACTGGCAAGCACCAGCGGCCTAGTACACCCTGGACCTACATCCAGCACTGCAGTAACACGTGGTGACGTGGCGAGTCCCATAAGTGCAGTTCAAGCTGGCGAGGTGGCAAGCACAAATAGTGTCCTGCTGCCACCAAGAAGACAAAGACAGGCCCGTCGTACCCATAGTGCCCTTCCTGCAGAATTTGCCAATCCTATTTGGGTGCCCACCACTTCTGCAGAACCCGTACTTCCCCCATTCACTGGCCAACCTGGCATTAACGTGGAAACAGTTGATTTTACGACACTTGACTTTTACTCACTGTTTTTCACCGAAGATCTCTTTAGATCTATTGTGGACCAAACCAATTTGTACGCTGCTCAACACATCGCCACTATTCCCCAGTCCGCCCTTGCCAGACAATGGAAACCAGTTACGGTTTCCGAATTTAAAATCTTTCTGGGCCTCTCCCTCAACATGGGCATAACCAAAAAGAGTGAGTTGCGGTCATATTGGTCCACTGACCCAATTCACCATATGCGCGTGTTCTCTGCTTCCATGTCCAGGGCACGATACGAGATGATTTTGCGGTTCATGCACTTCAGCGACAATGAACTCTGTCGTCCTCGTGGAGACCCTGAGTACGATCGGCTCTACAAAATTCGGCCCCTCATAAACCACTTCAACCAACGTTTTGCAGCCTTGTTTACTCCCGATCAAGTTGTCTGCGTTGATGAGTCCCTGATTAAGTTTTCTGGTCGCTTGTCATTCAAACAATACGTCCCCAACAAGCGTTCCAGATACAGGGTCAAGATGTATAAGCTCTGTGACAGGGCCACAGGCTATACACGTAGTTTCATGGTTTATGAGGGAAGAGATAGTCACGTAGAGCCGGAGAACTGCCCTGACTACATAGGAAGCGCTGGCAAGATAGTGTGGGACATGGTGTCACCCTTATTCGGAAAGGGGTACCACTTGTACGTGGACAATTATTACACAAGCGTGCCACTGTTTAGTCACTTGTTTGATCAGCAGATTGGAGCATGTGGCACCGTGCGACCTAATCGCCGGGGCTTTCCCCAGCGGCTTGTAGAGTCCCGTCTTAGGCTGGGGGAGAGAGCCTGCTTGCGCAGTAATAATTTGCTCGCTATGAAGTGGAGGGATAATAAGAATGTTTTCGTTCTTACCTCCCTTCATGCAGACACGACGGTCCAAATTCCTACGGCGACTGGTATTGTGGAGAAACCCCTCTGTGTCCACAAATATAACCTTAACATGGGAGGGGTGGACCTCAATGACCAGTTGTTGGCGCCGTATCTAGTTGCCCGTAAGTCCAGACGCTGGTACAAAAAAGTGTCTGTTTATTTATTCCAATTGGCTATACTGAATGCTTATGTACTACACAAAGCTTCAGGACGGACTGGATCCTTCCTCAAATTCCAGGAGGATATCGTCAGAGCCCTTCTGTATCCAGGCGGTGCTCCACCTCACCTTCCCCTACCAGATGCAGTAAGCCGGCTGCATGAGAGGCATTATTCTTATGTCATCCCGAGTACCCCTACCCAACGAGCCCCCCAAAGAAAATGTCGTGTCTGCAGAAAGCGCGGATTTAGGCGTGACACCCGTTCTTATTGTCCCCGCTGTCCTGACCAGCCTGGTCTTTGTCAGGGTGAGTGTTTTGAACGCTACCATTCACTAGTTGAGTATTAGCGTAGGGTACAGCATTGCACAGGCTAGGCACACGTTCACAGGGTCTCCCAAGATGCCATCGCATTTTGAGAGACCCAAACCGCTGGAACCGTTACAAAAGAAAAAGTGTTAAAAAAAAAAAAAAAAAGTAAAAAATAAATAAAAAAAAAGTAAAAAAAAAAAAACCAAAAAAAATATAAAATAAAAAAACCAAAAATAGTTGTCGTTTTATTGTTCTCTCTCTCTCTATTGTTCTGCTCCTTTGTACTGTATTCTATTCTGCAATGTTTTATTGTTAACCATTTTTTGTTTTCAGGTACGCCATTCAGCTGTAGCGTGGATTTATTTATCTTGACAGCAACAGCGTTTGCTCCCACGATATGTAAAGCCACGACTCCAGCGCTGTCGGAGGTGATTTCACCACCACAGTTAAAAAAGAGCATATATGCCGAAGCATGGGGGCATAAGGGGTGGAGGAGCGATTTTTCTCCTAATGCCGCGTACATACAGTCAAAATTCCGACGGAGGGCTTGCCCGTGGAAAAGTTTGAATGTATGTACGCGGCATAACTTTTTTGCGGGAGGATGCCCCCATGCTTCGGCATATATATATTTTAGGCACAGATTGTGTTAAATGTGTTATTTTTTGCGATTTTTTTTGTATTTGCTTTGCAGGTATGGTAAGTCCTACTGTTATACTGTAATGTTACTTTGTTTTATTGTTAACCATCATTTGCTTAGCAGGTACGCCATTCTGCTGCAGAGCGGATTTATTTATCTTGACAGCAACAGCGTTTGCTCCCATGATACATAAAGCCGCGATTCCAGCACTGTCGGAGGTGATTTCACCACCACAGTTAAAAAAGAGCATATATGCCGAAGCATGGGGGCATAAGGGGTGGAGGAGCGATCTGCTCCTACCTTTTGCGGGAGGATGCCCCCATGCTTCGGCATATATAAATGGTGCATGTATGCCCACCATTAGAAAGTGGGTGGATGAAGGGTGGTATCTAATGGTGGGCATACCCACCGATCAATATTTTTTTTCCGTTCAGCCCACAGGCTGCATGAAAAAAAAATTACAATATATGCCCAACCAGTTCCAGCAACATACTGGTATGTTGCAGGACTTTGAGTGCTTATACCAGAATGATGCCTGCAGGTTTAGGTATCATCTTGGTATCATTCTTTTCAGCCAGCGGTCGGCTTTTATGTAAAAGCAATCCTAGCGGCTAATTAGCCTCTAGACTACTTTTACAAGCAGTGGGAGGGAAATTCCCCCCCCGCACCATCTTCCATGGTTTTCTCAGGCTCTCCTGTCCCAACAGGGAACCTGAGAATGCAGCCGGTGGTTCCGCCAGCTGACCATAGAGCTGATCAGAGATCAGAATGGCTCCAATCATCTCTATGGCCTAAGACACCGGAAGCTACGAACATTTCATGACTTAGATTTTGCGGGATGTAAACAGCGCCATTGGGAAATTGGGAAAGCATTTTATCACACCGATCTTGGTGTGGTCAGATGCTTTGAGGACAGAGGAGAGATCTAGGGTCTGATAGACCCTAATTTTTTTTAAAAAGAGTACCTGTCACTACCTATTGCAATCATAGGGGATATTTACATTCCCTGAGATAACAATAAAAATCATAAAAAAATATATATAAATGAAAGGAACAGTTTAAAAAAAAATAAAAAAAGCAAAATAAATAATAAAAAAAATAAAAATAAAAAAAAACACCCCTGTCCCCCCCCTGCTAAGGCGCAACGCGGAACGCAAGCGTTGGTCTGGTGGCATATGTAAACAGCAATTGCACCATGCATGTGAGGTATCACCACGAAGGTCAGATCGAGGGTACTAATTTTAGCAGTAGACCTCCTCCGTAAATCTAAAGTGGTCACCTGTAAAGGCATTTAAAGGCTTTTAAAAATGTACGTAGTTTGTCGCTGCTGCACGTTTCTGCGCAATTTTAAAGCATGTCATGTTTGGTATCCATGTACTCGGCCTAAGATCATATTTTTTATTTCATCAAACATTTGGGCAATATAGTGATTTTTAGTGCATTAAAATAAAAAAAAGTGTGTTTTTTCCCCAAAAAATGCGTTTGAAAAATCGCTGCGCAAATACCGTGTGAAAAAAAAAAATGAAACACCCACCATTTTAATCGGTAGGGCTTTTGCTTTAAAAAAACACTTCATGTTTGGGGGTTCAAAGTAATTTTCTTGCAAAAAAAAATATTTTTTCATGTAAACAAAAAGTGTCAGAAAGGGCTTTTTCTTCAAGTGGTTAGAAGAGTGGGTGATGTGTGACATAAGCTTCTAAATGTTGTGCATAAAATGCCAGGCCAGTTCAAAACCTCCCCAAATGACCCCATTTTAGAAAGTAGACACCCCAAGCTATTTGCTGAGAGGCAGGTCGAGTCCATGGAATATTTTATATTTTGACAAAAGTTGTGGAAAAAATACATTATTTTTTTTTTTTTTTTGCACAAAGTTGTCATTAAATGATATATTGCTCAAACATGCCATGGTTATATGTAAAATTACACCCCAAAATACATTCTGTTGCTTCTCCTGAGTACGGGGATACCACAAGTGTGAGACCTTTTGGGAGCCTAGCCGTGTACGGTACCCCAAAATCCAAGCACCACCTTCAGGATTTCTAAGGGTGTAAATTTTAGATTTCATTCCTCGCTGCCTATCACAGTTTCGGAGGCCATGGAATGCCCAGATAGCACAAAATCCCCCCAAGTGACCCCATTTTGGAAAGGAGACACCCCAAGCTATTTGCCGAGAGGTATGGTTAGTATTTTGCAGACCTTCATTTTTGTCACAAAGTTTTGAAAATTGAAAAAAAGAAAAAAAATATACATTATTTTTTTTTTCTTCATTTTCAAAAACAAATGAGAGCTGCAAAATACTCACCATGCCTCTCGGCAAATAGCTTGGGGTGTCTACTTTCCAAAATGGGGTCATTTTGGGGGGTTTTGTGCTATTTTGGCATTTTATGGCCTTCAAAACTGTGATAGGTAGTGAGGTGTAAAATCAAAAATTTACACCCTTAGAAATCCTGAAGGCGGTTCTTGGTTTTCGGGGCCCCGTACGCGACTAGGCTCCCAAAAAGTCCCACACATGTGGTACCCCCGTACTCAGGAGAAGCAGCAGAATTTATTTTGGGGTGTCATTTCACATATGTCCCTGGCATGTGTGAGCAATATATCATTTAGTGACAACTTTGTGAAAAAAAAATAAAAAAAAATAAAAGTTTGTAATTTTCCCGCAACTTGTGGCAAAATATAAAATATTCCATGGACTCAACATGCCTCTCAGCAAATAGCTTGGGGTGTCTACTTTCTAAAATGGGGTCATTTGTGGGGGTTTTGTGCCATCTTGGCATTTTATGGCCTTCAAAACTGTAATAGGTAGTGAGGCGTGAAATCAAAAATGTACGCCCTTAGAAAGCCTGAAGGCGGTTCTTGGCTTTCGGGGCCCCGTACGCAGCTAGGCTCCCAAAAAATCCCACACATGTGGTATCCCCGTACTCAGGAGAAGCAGCAGAATTTATTTTGGGGTGTCATTTTACATATGCCCATGGCATGCGTGAGCAATATATCATTTAGTGACAACTTTGTGAAAAAAAAAAAAAAAGTTTGTAATTTTCCCGCAACTTGCGGCAAAATATAAAATATTCCATGGACTCAACATGCCTCTCAGCAAATAGCTTGGGGTGTCTACTTTCTAAAATGGGGTCATTTGTGGGGGTTTTGTGCCATCTTGGCATTTTATGGCCTTCAAAACTGTAATAGGTAGTGAGGCGTGAAATCAAAGATTTACGCCCTTAGAAAGCCTGAAGGCGGTTCTTGGCTTTTGGGGCCCCGTACACAGCTAGGCTCCCAAAAAGTCCCACATATGTGGTATCCCCGTACTCAGGAGAAGCAGCAGAATTTATTTTGGGGTGTCATTTCACATATGCCCATGGCATGCGTGAGCAATATATCATTTAGTGACAACTTTGTGAAAAAAAAAAAAAAAAGTTTGTAATTTTCCCGCAACTTGCGGCAAAATATAAAATATTCCATGGACTCAACATGCCTCTCACCAAATAGCTTGGGGTGTCTACTTTCTAAAATGGGGTCATTTGTGGGGGTTTTGTGCCATCTTGGCATTTTATGGCCTTCAAAACTGTAATAGGTAGTGAGGCGTGAAATTAAAAATTTACGCCCTTAGAAAGCCTGAAGGCGGTGCTTGGTTTTCGGGGCCCCGTACGCTGCAAGGCTCCCAAAAAATCCCACACATGTGGTATCCCCGTACTCAGGAGAAGCAGCAGAATTTATTTTGGGGTGTCATTTCACATATGCCCATGGCATGTGTGAGCAATATATCATTTAGTGACAACTTTGTGAAAAATTTATAAAGTTTGTCATTTTCCCGCAACTTGTGGCAAAATATAAATTATTCCATGGACTCAACATGCCTCTCAGCAAATAGCTTGGGGTGTCTACTTTCTAAAATGGGGTCATTTGTGGGGGTTTTGTGCCATCTTGGCATTTTATGGCCTTCAAAACTGTGATAGGTAGTGAGGAGTAAAATGACATATGTATGCCCTTAGAAATCCTGAAGGCGGTGCTTGGCTTTCGGGGCCCCGTACGCGGCTAGGCTTCCAAAAAGTCGACCACATGTGGTATCCCCGTACTCAGGAGAAGCAGCAGAATGTATTTTGGGGTAAAATTCCACATATAACCATGGCATGTGTGAGCAATATATCATTTAGTGACAACTTTGTGTAAAAAAAAAAAAAAAATTTTTTTTTTGTCATTATTCAATCGCTTGCGGCAAAAAAATAAAATATTCAATGGGCTCAACATGCCTCTTATCAATTTCCTTAGGGTGTCTACTTTCCAAAATGGGGTCATTTGGGGGGGTTTTGTACTGCCCTGCCATTTTAGCACCTCAAGAAATGAGATAGGCAGTCATAAACTAAAAGCTGCGTAAATTCCAGAAAATGTACCTTAGTTTGTAGATGTGACAACTTTTGCGCAAACCAATAAATATACAATTATTGACTTTTTTTTTACCAAAGACATGTGGCTGAATACATTTTGGCCTAAATGTATGACTAAAATTGAGTTTATTGGATTTTTCTAATAACAAAAAGTAGAAAATATCATTTTTTTTCAAAATTTGCGGTCTTTTTACGTTTATATTGCAAAAAATAAAAATCGCAGAGTCAGTCAAATACCTTTAAAAGAAAGCTCTATTTGTGGGAAGAAAAGGACGCAAATTTCGTTTGGGTACAACATTGCATGACCGCGCAATTACCAGTTAAAGCAGCGCAGTGCCAAAGTGTAAAAAGACCTCTGGTCATTTACCAGCAAAATGGTCCGGTCTGAAAGTGGTTAAAGGAATATTTCACTTTTTTTTTTCACTTTAATCGTCATTAAAATCAGTGCTCCCGCCAAAACGGCAGTTTTTAAAACTTTTTTTTGCAGTGACCCATGTCCCCTGAGGCAGGAGGCAGGTCCCCAAACCCTTTTTAGGACACTATCTTGCATACTAGCCGTTAAAATTAGCACTTTCCATTTCGAACGTTCGAGTCCCATAGACTTCAATGGGGTTCTAACGTTCGTATCGAACGCGGGGGTCGTTCGCAAGTTCTGGTGCGAACCGAACCGGGGGGTGTTCGGCTCATCCCTACTCCTGACTGTGGTCCCACACCCCTAGGATGAAGGTCTGTAGGGGACGAAAGTGTAGCCCTGCCCACTGCACTGCTGGAAGGGTGGATGTAAGGAGACCCAGTACTGACATCAGAACCCTTATGGAAACCAGCTGGTTGCTCTGAAGAGAGGCCACCGCACTGTCCAGTTTTTGTACCTTTTCTCTTGGTAGAAAAACTCTCAACAGTGTTGAGTCCAACAGGAAACCTAGATAGGAGATCTGTTGTGAGGGGATCAGGCTGGACTTTTCCAAGTTCAGAAGCCACCCCAGGTCTGTAAGGACCCCTTTGGTTAGATCGAGATCCTTGACCAACTGTGTTGGGGATGCTGCAAATAAAAGCAGGTCGTCCAGGTAGGCAATTATACATATCCCCTGGAGCCGAAGAAAGGCCATGGCTTCTGCCAGGACTTTGGTAAAAATGCGGGGTGCAGAGGATAGCAGAGCCCGAATGGCAGGGCCTGAAACTGAAAGTGTACTGTTTCTCCGCCCAGATCTATGGCAAGGCGTAGAAACATCGCCCCTCCTCTGCCCCTGCCTTTTTGGGGCCAGGTTTTCTTTTTCCCCTCTGGTTTAGAGGTTTCCCTACGCCCTTGCGGACGAAACCCCTTTTTAGTTGGTACGGGGGTTTTCCGTTTAAGAGGAAAGGATTTTTTCCTCTCCGCTGTCCGGTCAAGAACAGTCTCTAGCCCTGGGCCAAAAAGGAGGTCCCCCGTCAGGGGTATCCCACACAGCTTTATCTTGGAGGCATTATCCCCTGGCCATGTTTTTAACCAGAGGGCCCTTCTGGCCGAATTGTAATCCCTCGCAGCATAGTAGGGAAGGATGACAGAATGGTTTCCTTATCTGTGCCTGCCTCAATATGTTGTTGGATCTGTGAGAGCCAGTGCTCTAAATTGCGAGCCACAACTGTAACTGCCATTTCAGGCTTTAAATTGCCGATAGCCAAGTCCCACGTCTTTTTAAGCAGAGAGTCAATCCTTTTGTCCATGACATCTGCCAAGGCCCCCATGTCTTCAAACACCAGATCTGTGTGTCTGGAGACCTGGGAGAAAGCGGCATCCAATTTGGGATTTTTATTCCAAAGGCATGCCGGGTCCTCTGAAAATGGGAACCTTCTTTTGAGGGATCTAGATAAAAAGGGTTTTCTCTCTGGATCCTGCCACTCCTTTTTAACTGTTTCCATTAAAACTTCGTGCACTGGAAACACCCTTCTTTTTGGCTCCCCCAAACCTGAATACATTTGGTCATGCAGGGTTAGGGGCTTTTTATCCGTCTGGATACCGAGGGTTGCATAAATTGCCTTTAAGAGGTCCTCTACCTCATCAAGGGATAATTTATATCTGGAGGCTTTCCTGGACCCGTCCTGGTCCTCCCCCTCGGAACCCTCCTGGGAATCAGAAGAGGAACTGTCTGGAAGTTCCCTACCTGTCCCTGAAGGGCCTGCAACCTCTGTCCCCCCTGTACTAGCAGGTTGGACTGGAGCAGAACTCTGTGCTAGAGGTGGGGTTGTATCCTGGGGAAATGGACCCGTGGGAAGCTGAAATTTTTCAAAAAGGGACCTAAAAGAAGAGAAGGTGGACGAGAGCTCTTTGACTGAAGCTGCTAGTCCTGACTCCTGTTCAGATTCCCTTTCCCTAACGAGGGAGTCAATACAGCCTTTGCACAACACTTTGGTCCAAGATTCCCCTAAAATGTCCCTACAGGAGGCACACTTCTTTTTAGAGCTATGCGTAGACCTAGTTTTTTCCGTAGCTTTCTAAAAAAAAAAAAAAAGGAAAAAAGAAAAACAGAAAAAGACAAAGTCAATCAAAAGCTCGGGATACAACCCTGGGAGTGCACTAGACCCTTTTTTTAAAACGAAGGGATCTGAGCCTCCCCTCCCCCCTGGCCACCCAGGGGGTCTGCCCCCCCACCCATGATAGAACCATACATTGGGGTGGGGGGATCCTAGATAGAGAGTACCCCTTCCCCAGGGTGCTCTTACCTTAGGAATGCTGGAGATAGAGTCTGTCGTTTGAGCCTCAGCTTCCGACATGACTGCAGGTGGCTGCTTACTACAGAGTTCCACGCTGCATGTGCACGTTCTGAACTCATCTCCAGCTTGTGCCCGGCCCTCCTATCAGCTCCACGACCCGGAACCGGAAGTCGATCGTATTTCGAGGTCAAGCCTTCGTTTCCGCCGGATACGACGTCGCCCGTCGTTTGGCCCGCTCGGTTCAAAGAAAAAAAGGGGCGGACTGTACCCATGTACAGGGAAATCTTCCGAACGGCTTGCCAGCTGCGTCCCTGTAGACGCGATAGGAGTCCCCCACGACCTGAAGCCGCGCTCGACTCGGAAGGGGTGGCAGTACCTGGTGAGGTAAGTAAACCGTTAGACCTGTCCGACACGCGGACGTTGGTTTCGAACGGTTTGAACCCAGCTTTCTCCAAACGAAGACCCTGCTTCTTTCAACTGGGTTCTTTTAACGACAAAACGGCCACAGCCTCCCCGACTGATCGGCCTGGTTCCTTGCACAGTGTCTCCCCGCCGGAGGAAACACTAATAACTGAGGTCCGGCAGGGGAAGTAAGAATTTATTGGCTGGCGCAGTGTTTCCAGAGGAAGAGGAGGAGTCTATCTCTCATAGTGGCTGTCCTGAAAGACGATTAGGGAAATACAGATTGCATTACTTGATCATTTTGATAATTACTGGAAACACCCTCAAACTGGGCGTAGTAGTACCTTGGACACAATTATCACCATTATCACTTCTCGGTAGAATCAATAACCTTTTGATAATTGACAATTAAACAGAATGTCTGTATTTCACACGTCCAACCATTACTATACTGCAGGTAAGTAAGTGGTTAACAATGTGAAATAAATTAGACATTTGTTTGTCAATAAAATTTGCATCTATGCAAAAATAAATTTATAATGAAAAATTTAATTTAGGGAAAAATCTAACAGGCAGTTATTGATTCGGGAGAAATATTTTCAATAATAGAATATTCAGAAAAAAAATCAATATTTAAGAGAACATAGAATAGATGATAAACATACTTATCAATGTGGTATATTTACCCATTCCCATTGGCTACTAGTGTGGATTGTTGGTTACCAGGAATTTTAAGATGGCTGCCGTGGCTTTCAACATGGATTCTCTTGGAGGTCACACAAAGTAATTCCTCTGAGTTCCAAGAAGTTCCACTTCCGGGATAGCTCTCTGCGGAAAGGGGCGTAGATTACGCCCCTTTCCGCAAGTGCCCGCCCCTTTCCGCAAGTGCCCTGCTGCCTGCTGGGAAACACACAGATCCCAGAGGCAGCGGGGACTGTCCTTATTGCGCAGTGCGACTCGCGCATGCGCAGTAGGGAACCGGGAAATGAAGCCGAAAGGCTCCATTTCCTGATTCCCATACCCAGGATGGCGGCGGCAGCACCCGAGAGATGATCCAGAGATCGGCTTCGGGTGCCGACATCGTGGGCGCGCTGGACAGGTAAGTGTCACTATTTTAAAAGTCAGCAGCTGCAGTATTTGTAGCTGCTGGCTTTAAAAAAATAAAAATAAAAAATATGCGGAGTCCCGGCGGACTCCCGCTTTAAGTTAATATTTTTATTTCTATAATATGCGTTCGTTGTTTATATATGTTCTAACGAATATATCTCGAGTGTTCAGGAATGGTAGTATAATATAAAATACGCTTAACATAATTTTGAATAATCACTTGCATAAAATGGTGATATAATATGTATATCAATGTATATCTGTTAATCTTTAGTCCATTCATAAAGGACACAGGTTATATTATATCAAACAAGATCACATACAATTATCTATATGGATACATGTATAATTCGGGTATCCAATATTTGTTTATCTAAACATAGGTTAAATTCTTATACAGTTATAATCATGATTATATGTTTTTCATAATACTAATTTGTTGCTAAAACACTTCTACTTATGATCACACTTTCATATATAATCTCTCCATGACAAAGTTCCCCAGATCACTAGATACCAAACCACAATATCTCCTTGTTGTGACCTATATAGAACTTGAATGGTTTTAAAAAATATGGATGATATTGGTATATGAATCTTACTCCAACATTGTGACACAACACCTCAGATATATGCAGAGGGCCGCGCAGCAGCAGCAGCTCGTCAGGCAACCGCCGTCAGCGAGAGGGCCGCGCAGCAGCTCGTCAGGCACCCGTCGTCAGCGAGAGGGCCGCGCAGCAGCAGCTCGTCAGGCACCCGCCGTCAGCGAGAGGGCCGCGCAGCAGCAGCAGCTCGTCAGGCACCCGCCGTCAGCGAGAGGGCCGCGCAGCAGCAGCTCGTCAGGCACCCGCCGTCAGCGAGAGGGCCGCGCAGCAGCAGCTCGTCAGGCACCCGCCGTCAGCGAGAGGGCCGCGCAGCAGCAGCTCGTCAGGCACCCCCGTCAGCGAGAGGGCCGCGCAGCAGCAGCTCGTCAGGCACCCGCCGTCAGCGAGAGGGCCGCGCAGCAGCTCGTCAGGCACCCGGCGTCAGCGAGAGTGCCGCGCAGCAGCAGCTCGTGAGGCACCCGCCGTCAGCGAGAGGGCCGCGCAGCAGCAGCAGCAGCTCGTCAGGCACCCGCCGTCAGCGAGAGGGCCGCGCAGCAGCAGCAGCAGCTCGTCAGGCACCCGCCGTCAGCGAGAGGGCCGCGCAGCAGCTCGTCAGGCACCCGCCGTCAGCGAGAGGGCCGGGCAGCAGTAGCTCGTCAGGCACCCGCCGTCAGCGAGAGGGCCGCGCAGCAGCTCGTCAGGAACCCGCCGTCAGCGAGAGAGCCGCGCAGCAGCTCGTCAGGCACCCGCCGTCAGCGAGAGGGCCGCGCAGCAGCAGCTCGTCAGGCACCCGCCGCCAGCGAGAGGGCCGTGCAGCAGCTCGTCAGGCACCCGCCGTCAGCGAGAGGGCCGTGCAGCAGCTCGTCAGGCACCCTCCGTCAGCGAGAGGGCCGCGCAGCAGCAGCTCGTGAGGCACCCGCCGTCAGCGAGAGGGCCGCGCAGCAGCAGCTCGTCAGGCACCCGCCGTCAGCGAGAGGGCCGCGCAGCAGCAGCAGCAGCTCGTCAGGCACCCGCCGTCAGCGAGAGGGCCGCGCAGCAGCTCGTCAGGCACCCGCCGTCAGCGAGAGGGCCGCGCAGCAGCAGCTCGTCAGGCACCCGCCGTCAGCGAGAGGGCCGCGCAGCAGCAGCAGCTCGTCAGGCACCCGCCGTCAGCGAGAGGGCCGCGCAGCAGCAGCTCGTCAAGCACCCGCCGTCAGCGAGAGGGCCGCGCAGCAGCAGCTCGTCAGGCACCCGCCGTCAGCGAGAGGGCCGCGCAGCAGCAGCTCGTCAGGCACCCGCCGTCAGCGAGAGGGCCGCGCAGCAGCAGCTCGTCAGGCACCCGCCGTCAGCGAGAGGGCCGCGCAGCAGCAGCTCGTCAGGCACCCGCCGTCAGCGAGAGGGCCACGCAGCAGCTCGTCAGGCACCCGCCGTCAGCGTAAGGGCCGCGCAGCAGCTCGTCAGGCACCCGCCGTCAGCGAGAGGGCCGCGCAGCAGCAGCAGCTCGTCAGGCACCCGCCGTCAGCGAGAGGGCCGCGCAGCAGCAGCTCGTCAGGCACCCGACGTCAGCGAGAGGGCCGCGCAGCAGCAGCTCGTCAGGCACCCGCCGTCAGCGAGAGGGCCGCGCAGCAGCAGCTCGTCAGGCACCCGCCGTCAGCGAGAGGGCCGCGCAGCAGCTCGTCAGGCACCCGCCGTCAGCGAGAGGGCCGCGCAGCAGCTCGTCAGGCACCTGCCGTCAGCGAGAGGGCCGCGCATCAGCTCGTCAGGCACCCGCCGTCAGCGAGAGGGCCGCGCAGCAGCAGCTCGTCAGGCACCCGCCGTCAGCGAGAGGGCCGCGCAGCAGCAGCTCGTCAGGCACCCGCCGTCAGCGAGAGGGCCACGCAGCAGCAGCTCGTCAGGCACCCGCCGTCAGCGAGAGGGCCGCGCAGCAGCTCGTCAGGCACCCGCCGTCAGCGAGAGGGCCACGCAGCAGCTCGTCAGGCACCCGCCGTCAGCGTAAGGGCCGCGCAGCAGCTCGTCAGGCACCCGCCGTCAGCGAGAGGGCCGCGCAGCAGCAGCAGCTCGTCAGGCACCCGCCGTCAGCGAGAGGGCCGCGCAGCAGCAGCAGCTCGTCAGGCACCCGCCGTCAGCGAGAGGGCCGCGCAGCAGCAGCAGCTCGTCAGGCACCCGCCGTCAGCGAGAGGGCCGCGCAGCAGCTCGTCAGGCACCCGCCGTCAGCGAGAGGGCCGCGCAGCAGCTCGTCAGGCACCCGCCGTCAGCGAGAGGGCCGTGCAGCAGCTCGTCAGGCACCCGCCGTCAGCGAGAGGGCCGCGCAGCAGCTCGTCAGGCACCCGCCGTCAGCGAGAGGGCCGCGCCGCAGCAGCTCGTCAGGCACCCGCCGTCAGCGAGAGGGCCGCGCAGCAGCAGCTCGTCAGGCACCCGCCGTCAGCGAGAGGGCCGCGCAGCAGCAGCTCGTCAGGCACCCGCCGTCAGCAAGAGGGCCGCGCAGCAGCTCGTCAGGCACCCGCCGTCAGCGAGAGGGCCGCGCAGCAGCAGCAGCTCGTCAGGCACCCGCCGTCAGCGAGAGGGCCGCGCAGCAGCAGCAGCTCGTCAGGCACCCGCCGTCAGCGAGAGGGCCGCTCAGCAGCAGCAGCTAGTCAGGCACCCGCCGTCAGCGAGAGGGCCGCGCAGCAGCAGCAGCTCGTCAGGCACCCGCCGTCAGCGAGAGGGCCGCGCAGCAGCTCGTCAAGCACCCGCCGTCAGCGAGAGGGCCGCGCAGCAGCTCGTCAGGCACCCGCCGTCAGCGAGAGGGCCGCGCAGCAGCTCGTCAGGCACCCGCCGTCAGCGAGAGGGCCGCGCAGCAGCTCGTCAGGCAGCCGCCGTCAGCGTAAGGGCCGCGCAGCAGCAGCTCGTCAGGCACCCGCCGTCAGCGAGAGGGCCGCGCAGCAGCAGCTCGTCAGGCACCCGCCGTCAGCGAGAGGGCCGCGCAGCAGCAGCAGCTCGTCAGGCACCCGCCGTCAGCGAGAGGGCCGCGCAGCAGCAGCAGCTCGTCAGGCACCCGCCGTCAGCGAGAGGGCCGCGCAGCAGCAGCAGCTCGTCAGCCACCCGCCGTCAGCGAGAGGGCCGCGCAGCAGCAGCAGCTCGTCAGGCACCCGCCGTCAGCGAGAGGGCCGCGCAGCAGCAGCTCGTCAGGCACCCGCCGTCAGCGAGAGGGCCGCGCAGCAGCAGCTCGTCAGGCACCTGCCGTCAGCGAGAGGGCCGCGCAGCAGCAGCTCGTCAGGCACCCGCCGTCAGCGAGAGGGCCGCGCAGCAGCAGCTCGTCAGGCACCCACCGTCAGCGAGAGGGCCGCGCAGCAGCAGCAGCTCATCAGGCCCCCCGCCCTCAGCGAGAGGGCCGCGCAGCAGCAGCAGCTCATCAGGCCCCCCGGCCTCAGCGAGAGGGCCGCACAGCAGCAGCTCGTCAGGCACCCACCGTCAGCGAGAGGGCCGCGCAGCAGCTCGTCAGGCACCCGCCGTCAGCGAGAGGGCCGCGCAGCAGCTCGTCAGGCACCCGCCGTCAGCGAGAGGGCCGCGCAGCAGCTCGTCAGGCACCCGCCGTCAGCGAGAGGGCCGCGCAGCAGCAGCAGCTCGTCAGGCACCCGCCGTCAGCGAGAGGGCCGCGCAGCAGCAGCTCGTCAGGCACCCGCCGTCAGCGAGAGGGCCGCGCAGCAGCAGCTCGTCAGGCACCCGCCGTCAGCGAGAGGGCCGCGCAGCAGCAGCTCATCAGGCACCCGCCGTCAGCGAGAGGGCCGCGCAGCAGCAGCTCGTCAGGCACCCGCCGTCAGCGAGAGGGCCGCGCAGCAGCAGCAGCTCATCAGGCCCCCCGCCCTCAGCGAGAGGGCCGCGCAGCAGCAGCAGCTCATCAGGCCCCCCGCCCTCAGCGAGAGGGCCGCGCAGCAGCAGCTCGTCAGGCACCCGCCGTCAGCGAGAGGGCCGCGCAGCAGCTCGTCAGGCACCCGCCGTCAGCGAGAGGGCCGCGCAGCAGCTCGTCAGGCACCCGTCAGCGAGAGGGCCGCGCAGCAGCAGCAGCTCGTCAGGCACCCGCCGTCAGCGAGAGGGCCGCGCAGCAGCAGCAGCTCGTCAGGCACCCGCCGTCAGGGAGAGGGCCGCGCAGCAGCTCGTCAGGCACCCGCCGTCAGCGAGAGGGCCGCGCAGCAGCTCGTCAGGCACCCGCCGTCAGCGAGAGGGCCGCGCAGCAGCTCGTCAGGCACCCGCCGTCAGCGAGAGGGCCGCGCAGCAGCTCGTCAGGCACCCGCCGTCAGCGAGAGGGCCGCGCAGCAGCTCGTCAGGCACCCGCCGTCAGCGAGAGGGCCGCGCAGCAGCTCGTCAGGCACCCGCCGTCAGCGAGAGGGCCGCGCAGCAGCAGCTCGTCAGGCACCCGCCGTCAGCGAGAGGGCCGCGCAGCAGCAGCTCGTCAGGCACCCGCCGTCAGCGAGAGGGCCGCGCAGCAGCAGCTCGTCAGGCACCCGCCGTCAGCGAGAGGGCCGCGCAGCAGCAGCTCGTCAGGCACCCGCCGTCAGCGAGAGGGCCGCGCAGCAGCAGCTCGTCAGGCACCCGCCGTCAGCGAGAGGGCCGCGCAGCAGCAGCTCGTCAGGCACCCGCCGTCAGCGAGAGGGCCGCGCAGCAGCAGCTCGTCAGGCACCCGCCGTCAGCGAGAGGGCCGCGCAGCAGCAGCTCGTCAGGCACCCGCCGTCAGCGAGAGGGCCGCGCAGCAGCAGCTCGTCAGGCACCCGTCAGCGAGAGGGCCGCGCAGCAGCAGGTCATCAGGCACCCGCCGTCAGCGAGAGGGCCGCGCAGCAGCAGCTCGTCAGGCACCCGTCAGCGAGAGGGCCGCACAGCAGCAGCAGCTCGTCAGGCACCCGCCGTCAGCGAGAGGGCCGTGCAGCAGCAGCAGCTCGTCAGGCACCCGCCGTCAGGGAGAGGGCCGCGCAGCAGCTCGTCAGGCACCCGCCGTCAGCGAGAGGGCCGCGCAGCAGCTCGTCAGGCACCCGCCGTCAGCGAGAGGGCCGCGCAGCAGCTCGTCAGGCACCCGCCGTCAGCGAGAGGGCCGCGCAGCAGCTCGTCAGGCACCCGCCGTCAGCGAGAGGGCCGCGCAGCAGCTCGTCAGGCACCCGCCGTCAGCGAGAGGGCCGCGCAGCAGCAGCTCGTCAGGCACCCGCCGTCAGCGAGAGGGCCGCGCAGCAGCTCGTCAGGAACCCGCCGTCAGCGAGAGGGCCGCGCAGCAGCAGCTCGTCAGGCACCCGCCGTCAGCGAGAGGGCCGCGCAGCAGCAGCTCGTCAGGCACCCGCCGTCAGCGAGAGGGCCGCGCAGCAGCAGCAGAAGCTCGTCAGGCACCCGCCGTCAGCGAGAGGGCCGCGCAGCAGCTCGTCAGGCACCCGCCGTCAGCGAGAGGGCCGCACAGCAGTAGCTCGTCAGGCACCCGCCGTCAGCGAGAGGGCCGCGCAGCAGCTCGTCAGGCACCCGCCGTCAGCGAGAGGGCCGCGCAGCAGCAGCTCGTCAGGCACCCGCCGTCAGCGAGAGGGCCGCGCAGCAGCTCGTCAGGAACCCGCCGTCAGCGAGAGGGCCGCGCAGCAGCTCGTCAGGCACCCGCCGTCAGCGAGAGGGCCGCGCAGCAGCTCGTCAGGAACCCGCCGTCAGCGAGAGGGCCGCGCAGCAGCTCGTCAGGCACCCACCGTCAGCGAGAGGGCCGCGCAGCAGCTCGTCAGGCACCCGCCGTCAGCGAGAGGGCCGCGCAGCAGCAGCAGCTCGTCAGGCACCCACCGTCAGCGAGAGGGCCGTGCAGCAGCTCGTCAGGCACCCGCCGTCAGCGAGAGGGCCGCGCAGCAGCAGCAGCTCGTCAGGCACCCGCTGTCAGCGAGAGGGCCGCGCAGCAGCAGCTCGTCAGGCACCCGCCGTCAGCGAGAGGGCCGCGCAGCAGCAGCTCGTCAGGCACCCGCCGTCAGCGAGAGGGCCGCGCAGCAGCAGCTCGTCAGGCACCCGCCGTCAGCGAGAGGGCCGCGCAGCAGCAGCTCGTCAGGCACCCGCCGTCAGCGAGAGGGCCGTGCAGCAGCTCGTCAGGCACCCGCCGTCAGCGAGAGGGCCGCGCAGCAGCAGCTCGTCAAGCACCCGCCGTCAGCGAGAGGGCCGCGCAGCAGCAGCTCGTCAGGCACCCGCCGTCAGCGAGAGGGCCGCGCAGCAGCAGCTCGTCAGGCACCCGACGTCAGCGAGAGGGCCGCGCAGCAGCAGCTCGTCAGGCACCCGCCGTCAGCGAGAGGGCCGCGCAGCAGCTCGTCAGGCACCCGCCGTCAGCGAGAGGGCCGCGCAGCAGCTCGTCAGGCACCTGCCGTCAGCGAGAGGGCCGCGCATCAGCTCGTCAGGCACCCGCCGTCAGCGAGAGGGCCGCGCAGCAGCAGCTCGTCAGGCACCCGCCGTCAGCGAGAGGGCCGCGCAGCAGCAGCTCGTCAGGCACCCGCCGTCAGCGAGAGGGCCGCGCAGCAGCAGCTCGTCAGGCACCCGCCGTCAGCGAGAGGGCCGCGCAGCAGCAGCAGCTCGTCAGGCACCCGCCGTCAGCGAGAGGGCCGCGCAGCAGCTCGTCAGGCACCCGCCGTAAGCGAGAGGGCAGCGCAGCAGCAGCTCGTCAGGCACCCGCCGTCAGCGAGAGGGCAGCGCAGCAGCAGCTCGTCAGGCACCCGCCGTCGGCGAGAGGGCCGCGCAGCAGCAGCTCGTCAGGCACCCGCCGTCGGCGAGAGGGCCGCGCAGCAGCAGCTCGTCAAGCACCCGCCGTCAGCGAGAGGGCCGCGCAGCAGCAGCTCGTCAGGCACCCGCCGTCAGCGAGAGGGCCGCGCAGCAGCAGCTCGTCAGGCACCCGACGTCAGCGAGAGGGCCGCGCAGCAGCAGCAGCTCGTCAGGCACCCGCCGTCAGCGAGAGGGCCGCTCAGCAGCAGCAGCTCGTCAGGCACCCGCCGTCAGCGAGAGGGCCGCGCAGCAGCAGCAGCTCGTCAGGCACCCGCCGTCAGCGAGAGGGCCGCGCAGCAGCAGCAGCTCGTCAGGCACCCGCCGTCAGCGAGAGGGCCGCGCAGCAGCAGCTCGTCAGGCACCCTCCGTCAGCGAGAGGGCCGCGCAGCAGCAGCAGCTCGTCAGGCACCCGCCGTCAGCGAGAGGGCCGCGCAGCAGCAGCTCGTCAGGCACCCGCCGTCAGCGAGAGGGCCGCGCAGCAGCAGCTCGTCAGGCACCCGCCGTCAGCGAGAAGGCCGCGCAGCAGCTCGTCAGGCACCCGCCGTCAGCGAGAGGGCCGCGCAGCAGCAGCAGCTCGTCAGGCACCCGCCGTCAGCGAGAGGGCCGCGCAGCAGCAGCTCGTCAGGCACCCGCCGTCAGCGAGAGGGCCGCGCAGCAGCAGCTCGTCAGGCACCCGCCGTCAGCGAGAGGGCAGCGCAGCAGCAGCAGCTCGTCAGGCACCCGCCGTCAGCGAGAAGGCCGCGCAGCAGCAGCAGCTCGTCAGGCACCCGCCGTCAGCGAGAGGGCCGCGCAGCAGCAGCAGCTCGTCAGGCACCCGCCGTCAGCGAGAGGGCCGCGCAGCAGCAGCTCGTCAGGCACCCGCCGTCAGCGAGAGGGCCGCGCAGCAGCAGCAGCTTGTCAGGCACCCGCCGTCAGCGAGAGGGCCGCGCAGCAGCAGCAGCTTGTCAGGCACCCGCCGTCAGCGAGAGGGCCGCGCAGCAGCAGCAGCTCGTCAGGCACCCGCCGTCAGCGAGAGGGCCGCGCAGCAGCAGCTCATCAGGCACCTGCCGTCAGCGAGAGGGCCGCGCAGCAGCAGCTCGTCAGGAACCCGCCGTCAGCGAGAGGGCCGCGCAGCAGCAGCAGCTCGTCAGGCACCCACCGTCAGCGAGAGGGCCGCGCAGCAGCAGCAGCTCGTCAGCCACCCGCCGTCAGCGAGAGGGCCGCGCAGCAGCAGCAGCTCGTCAGGCACCCGCCGTCAGCGAGAGGGCCGCGCAGCAGCAGCAGCTCGTCAGGCACCCGCCGTCAACGAGAGGGCCGCGCAGCAGCAGCTCGTCAGGCACCCGCCGTCAGCGAGAGGGCCGCGCAGCAGCAGCTCGTCAGGCACCCGCCGTCAGCGAGAGGGCAGCGCAGCAGCAGCAGCTCGTCAGGCACCCGCCGTCAGCGAGAAGGCCGCGCAGCAGCAGCAGCTCGTCAGGCACCCGCCGTCAGCGTGAGGGCCGCGCAGCAGCAGCAGCTCGTCAGGCACCCGCCGTCAGCGAGAGGGCCGCGCAGCAGCAGCTCGTCAGGCACCCGCCGTCAGCGAGAGGGCCGCGCAGCAGCAGCAGCTTGTCAGGCACCCGCCGTCAGCGAGAGGGCCGCGCAGCAGCAGCAGCTTGTCAGGCACCCGCCGTCAGCGAGAGGGCCGCGCAGCAGCAGCAGCTCGTCAGGCACCCGCCGTCAGCGAGAGGGCCGCGCAGCAGCAGCTCATCAGGCACCTGCCGTCAGCGAGAGGGCCGCGCAGCAGCAGCTCGTCAGGCACCCGCCGTCAGCGAGAGGGCCGCGCAGCAGAAGCTCGTCAGGCACCCGCCGTCAGCGAGAGGGCCGCGCAGCAGCAGCAGCTCGTCAGGCACCCGCCGTCAGCGAGAGGGCCGCGCAGCAGCTCGTCAGGCACCCGCCTTCAGCGAGAGGGCCACACAGCAGCAGCTCGTCAGGCACCCGCCGTCAGCGAGAGGGCCGCGCGTCAGGCACCCGCCGTCAGCGAGACGGAAATTAAGGAAATTTTCCCGCACAATATTTACTGAGTAATTTTTAAACAAAGATATTTTTAAGATACAGAATCAGTCTATATGACACAGTCTATATATGTGAAACGTATTCACGGAGACGAGTGATCATACAAAATAGTTACATTTATTGGTTGACAAAAGTCAAATATTTACATGAAATATTAAAAATTAGAGTTACGCTTACCGGTAACGTCTTTTCCAGTAGTCTTTCAGGACAGCCACTATGAGAGATAGACTCCTCCTCTTCCTCTGGAAACACTGCGCCAGCCCATAAATTCTTACTTCCCCTGCCGGACCTCAGTTTATATCGAGAATACCTCCGGCCAGCTGGGGAGACACAAGAACACATTAATAACATATTTATCAAATACCATTATCTTGCTGCGCTCTGGTCTTTTGTAAGACTCCCCCCAATTTTCGGGTGGGAACTAGGGCTGTCCTGAAAGACTACTGGAAAAGACGTTACCGGTAAGCGTAACTCTAATTTTCCCTAATCGTCTTTCAGGACAGCCACTATGAGAGGATAAGCGAGCACTTACCAGTTAGGGTGGGACTACAGCTTGCAAAACCTTTCGCCCAAAGGTCTGCTCACCTGCCGACACCAGATCCACTCTGTAGTGTTTTACAAAAGTGGAATAGCTGGACCATGTTGCTGCTCTGCAAATCTGCTCTGGCGTTGCTCCCGCTCTTTCTGCCTGGGAGGCTGCCATAGCTCTAGTGGAGTGTGCTTTAATACCCACTGGGATTTCTTTCCCTGCAACTAAATAAGCCTGCTCGATGGCTACTCTGAGCCACCTAGCAATAGTGCGCCGGGACGCCTTACAACCTTTCCTGGCCCCGGAAAACAAAACAAATAAGGAATCTGACCTTCTAAATGACTTGGTCAGTTCCAGATAGTGTAGGATACATCTCCTAACATCCAAATAATGGAATTTTAGTTCCTTCTCACCGGAGGGATTGGGACAAAAAGAGGGCAAAACAATTTCCTGGCTTCTATGAAAGCTGGATGCCACTTTCGGCAAGAAGGCTGGATCGGTCTTTAAAACTATCCGATCCGGAAAAATAACGCAAAAGGGAGCCCTGACTGATAAGGCCTCCATCTCACTGACCCTCCTGGCAGTTGTTACTGCTACCAGAAACACTGTCTTCAGAGTAAGCTCTCTCAGAAAACACTCCTTTAAAGGCTCAAAGGGGGGTCCAGTTAAACTCTGCAAAACTAAAGATAAATCCCATCTGGGAAAGGACAGACCCTGGACCGGTCTCTGTCTGGACAGGGCCCTAAAGAACCTGACTACCCATGGGTTGGCAGCCAAATGATCTTCTAAATAAACACTGAGGGCTGATACTTGACCCCTAAGAGTACTAATGGATAAGCCCTTATCTGCCCCACATTGTAAAAATTCCAACACTGCGGAGGAGCTCCGTACTGGGAAAGAGCTCTCTGCGCACCACTTGTTGAAACGCAACCAGACCTTTTCATAGATCTGGCGAGTTTCCTTTTTCCTACTGTCCAGGAGGGTAGAAACTAGTCTCTGAAAGTCCCTTAGACTTTAATAAACCCTCCTCAGTAGCCAGGCCGCTAACTTCCACTGGCGTACCTGTGGGCAGAGGACTGGCCCCTGAGAGAGGAGATCGTCCCGAGGGGGCAAGAGTAAGGGAGGTTCTACCGCCAACTGCTTTAGCATTGAAAACCATACTCTCTTGGGCCAATGTGGAGCCACCAGAATCAGAGATGTGCTTTCCATCTGAAACTTTCTCAGAACTGCTGGCAACAACGCTGGAGGTGGGAAGGCATAGCAAGTTCTGAAGTGCCAATTCTAGCTCAAAGCGTCCACCCCTAAGGCTCCCTCTCCCCTTTTTAGGGAGAAAAAACAGGGGGTTTTTGCATTGTTTTTGGACGCGAACAGGTCCACCTCCGGAGACCCCCATCTCTTTATTATGAGATTGAAGACCTCCTGGTTGAGAACCCAATCGCCCTCCCTCAGCCTCTTTCGGCTGAGAAAGTCTGCTACCACGTTTTTCTCTCCCCTCAGAAAAACTGCTGAGAGCGAAAGGGTGTAGGTTTCGGCCCAGGACAGGATCTCTGTCGCTAAAGACAACAGGGCTCCGCTTCTTGTGCCACCCTGTTTGTTCAAATAGGCCACTACGGAAGAGTTGTCCGACCGCACCTGAATGTGGTGACCCCGGAGCTCTTTTTTGAAGAATTTGAGGGCTAGTCCCACTGCCCTTAATTCTTTCCAGTTGGACGATCGAGTCAACTCGCCGTCCTCCCAAGTGCCCTGGGCTAGAAGGGAACCCAAATGTGCCCCCCAACCTTTTCCACTTGCATCTGTGGTTACTACCCGAGAAATCGGGATGAGCCACAGACGACCTTGCGACAGATTTGTCACTTTCCTCCACCACCAGAGGGATCTCTTTACCTGGTGTGGAATATGTACTAGGGTGTCTAGGGCCTCCTGACTAGGGATGAGCTTCGTGTTCGAGTCGAACGTACGTTCGACTCGAACATTGGCTGTTCGGCCGTTCGGCGAATTCCGAACGTTTGGGCTGTTCGCGTCAAAATTCGAGTGACGCGCGCGCGGACCACAATGCACTGCGGTGGCGCAGTGCATTGCTGCCCCATGATTGGCCAAGCATGCACTGTGACCCTGCATGCTTGGCCAATCGCAGCGCCGGCAGCGAGGAGAGCCATGATTGGCCACAGGCATCCTGCCTGTGGCCAATCATAGCTCAGGCTGTGTAGTGCATGCCCCACACTATATAAGGCCGCCTTTGAGGCGGCCTCGTGTAGTGTGTTACTTAGCATCTGAAGCAGTGGGTGTTCTGTGTACCTTCAACACAGTACACACCGATCGTTTTTGGCTGATTTCCTATCTTGCTGCTGTGTAGTGGTTGTTGTCTGTGCCCTGACTGCAGTATACACCACTATATTCACCTCACCTATATAGCTGGTGATCTAGCTTTAACCACTTAACAACTGCCCATTGCCGATTAACGGCTTCAGGGCGGTTGTTTAACTCTGAGAGGCCGTTAATTAACGGCCTCCCAGAATTCTGCTCTCGCGTGCCCCGAGGTGCGCGCACTCGAGAGCATCCACAGGACCCGGCGCATCACGGATCACGGTAAACGGCCGCTCATAGCGGCCGTTTACCACGTGATTGCTCCGTCAAATGACGGAGTGATCACTTGGAGACAAACCGGCGTCATGTTATGACGCCGGTTCCTCCCTCCCCTCTCTGTACCGATCGGTACAGCAGAGGGGAAAGAGATCGGTGTCAGCAGCGATGTGGGCTGCATCTGCAGTGCCCACATCGCTGCTCACCGAATTTAACCCCTCAATTCCCTGCCAATACTCTGCAATACCAGTGCATATTCTGCAGTACCCCGCCATTACTCTGCAGTACCCCGCCATTACTCTGCAGTACCCCGCCATTACTCTGCAGTACCCCGCCATTACTCTGCAGTAACCCCCATTACTCTGCAGTAACCCCCATTACTCTGCAGTAACCCCCATTACTCTGCAGTAACCGCCATTACTCTGCAGTACCCGCCATTACTCTGCAGTACCCCCAATACTCTGCAGTACCCCCAATACTCTGCAGTACCCCCAATACTCTGCAGTACCCTGCCATTACTCTGTAGTACCCCCCAATACTCTGCAGTACCCTGCTATTACTCTGTAGTACCCCGCCAATACCCCGCCAATACTCTGTAATACCCTGCCATAAATTGCCATACCCAGCCATACTCGGTGATACCCTGAAATACCCAGCCATAGACGCCCCCCACCCCTCACCACCCTCCGGTGCTTCTACCAACTCGCCAGTACGATCAAAGCCAGAATCTTTTTTTTATTTTAGGCTTCCCAGCCTAGAGGTGAGATGTGGGGTCATATTGACCCCCCAGATTTCACTGTAAAGAGGACCTGTCACCCCATATTCCTATTACAAGGGATGTTTACATTTCTTGTAATAGGAATAAAAGTGATCAAAAATATATTTTTGGGGAAAAAAATGTCAAACTAAAATAAATAAAGTAAAATGAACAATAAAAAAATAAAATAAAAATTAAAGCGCCCATGTCCCCATGTGCTCGCATGTGCCACACATGTGAGGTATCGCCGAGAATGTTAGAGTGAGAGCAATAATTCTAGTCCTAGACCTCCTCTGCAACTCAAAACATGTAACCAGTAAAAAAAAAAATGAAAGCGTCGCCTATGGGGATTTTTTAAGTAGCGACGTTTGGCGCCATTCCACGGGCATGTGCAATTTTGAAGAGTGACATGTTTGATATCTATTTACTCAGCATAACTTCATCTTTCACTTTATGCAAACATTGGGCTAACTTTACTGTTTTTTTTGTTTGTTTTTTAAGCACAAAAATGTTTTTTCCCCCAAAAAAACGCGTTTGAAAAATTGCTGTGCAAATACCGTGTGAGATAAAAATTTGCAACGACCACCATTGTATTCTCCAGGGTCTTTGCTAAAAAAAAAAAAATATATATATAATGTTTTGGGGTTCTCTGTAATTTTCTAGCAAATAAATGATGATTTTTACATGTAGGAGAGAAATGTCAGAATTGGCCTGGGTGCTCCAGAACGCCTGATGGCGTTCCCTGCATGTTGGGCCTCTGTATGTGGCCACGCTGTGTAAAAGTCTCACACATGTGGTATCGCCGTACTCGGGAGTAATAGCAGAATGTGTTTTGGGGTGTAATTTGTGGTATGCATATGCTGTGTGTGAAATAACCTGATAATATGACAATTTTGTGGAAAAAAAAAAAAAAGGAAATAGGAAATAGGCCGTCAGTACTTCAGGTGTGATCAATTTTCAGATATTGGCACCATAGCTTGTGGACTCTATAACTTTCACAAAGACCAAATAATATCCACCAATTTGTACTTATTTTTACCAAAGATATGTAGTAGTATGAATTTTGGCCAAAATTTATTAAGAAAAAATGACTAATCTGCTAAATTTTATAACAGAAACGAAGAAAAATTCATTTTTTCGCAGAATTTTCGGTCTTTTTTCTCTTATAGCACAAAAAATAAAAAACCCAGCAGTGATTAAATACCACCAAAAGAAAGCTCTATTTGTGTGAAAAAAGGACAAACATTTCCTATAGGTCCAGTGTTGCATGACTGAGTAATTGTCATTCAAAATGTGAGGGCACCGAAAGCTGAAAATTGCTCTCGTTATTAAGGGTGTTTAAGTGCCCAGTGGTCAAGTGGTTAATAATAGAGCTTGCAGTCAGTAGTGTTAGGAGATAGTGCGTGCTATCTGCGTGCTCTGTACCCAGTACATACCGCTATAATATAGGGCAGGCCCCTACTTTCAAACATCCAACTTACAAACATCTCCTACTTGCAAACGCAAGGAGACAGCAGCAAGTGAGATGAAAAAAGATGGACGACAAAACAAATTATACAGGGGTGATAACCCTTCCCTATGTTTTCCAAAAAGCTTAAAAATCGTTTTTTTGACTGGAGCTACATATTAAAAATGTACCGGTTGAAAATGACAAACAGATTCAACTTAACACAACAAACCTACACAATCCCTGTCTTGTTTGCACCGCCTGTATACTGCTGTTCTGAGTATATAGGGCCTGGGGGCCACACGCATTTCCTTTTTTTAATATGGGTACGGGGTTCCCCTTAATATGCGTACAAGACCCAAATAGGCTGGTAATGGGCAGGGAGGGCTACCCATGCCATGTTTCTCAAAGATTTTCAACCATATTGCAGGAACCAGATATAACATTAAAACCGCAAGCAGTTTTAAATGGTGTTATTTCCGTTTAATGTCATTTTGTGCAGGGACTGTTCTAAACACAGGAAACACGTGGCACTTCACAGGCATACTACAGACACCCCCCAGGCACCATATTTAACCAGTTCCCGACCGGCGCACGACGATGTACGTCGACAGCATGGCACAGGCAGGCATATTGGCGTACATGTACGTCCCTGCCTTCCCCCGGGTCGGGGGCCCGATCGTTCGGGACCGATCCGGGATGAGGGGGCGGCCATTCATTCATGGCCACCCCCTCGCGATCGCTCCCGACGAATAGAAAGTCTTCGTGACATCACTTCCTCTCCTGTAATGTAAACACAGGAGAGGAAATGATGTAATCTCTCCTCGTGTCGGTCTTTTTCGTTCCGGCACGGAGGAGAGAGGATCGGTGAGTTGCACCAACACACTACACTAACAGTAGAACACGCCAGGCACACTTTTCACCCCCCTGATCACCCCCCAATCACCCCCCAATCACCCCTGCCCCCCCCAGTCACAGTGACACCAAGTGCATTTATTTATTTTATTTTTTTTTTGCATTGGTGTCATTTGTGACTGTAATAACTGTTAGGGCAGTTAGGGTTAGCCCCCTTTAGCTCTAGGGTGCCCCCCTAACCCCCCCAATAAAGGTTTAACCCCGTGATCACCCCCCGTCGCCAGTGTCACTAATAAGCGATTTTTTTCTGATCGCTGTATTAGTGTCACAGGTGACGCTAGTTAGGCAGGTAAGTATTTGGGTTCGCCGCAGCTTTTTATAGCGTCATGGACCCCCATATACTACCGCATAGCCCCCTGATTGCCCCCCAGTTAACCCTTTCACCAGTGATCACCATATAACTGTTACAGGTGACGCTGGTTGGTTAGTTATTTTTTTTTTGTTTCAGGGCACCCGCCATTTATTACCTAATAAAGGTTTAACCCCCTGATCACCCGGCGGGTGATATAAGTTTGAGGGTCAGATAAGGCCTGCGTCGCCCCAGCGTCAGGTTAGTGCCAGTACCGCTAACACCCACGCGCAAAGCATACACCTCCCTTAGTAATATAGTATCTGATCAGATCTATATTAGCATTGCCTGCATTTTAGGTTTCCCAAAACGCATTGTTAGCGGGATCAGCCCAGATACCCGCTAGCACCTGCGTTTAGCCCCTCCGCCAAGCCCAGCCCACCCAAGTGCAGTATCGATCGATCACTGTCACTTACAAAACACAACACACATAACTGCAGCGTTCGCAGAGTCAGGCTTGATCCCTGCGATCGCTAACAGTTTTTTTTGTAGCGTTTTGAAACAGTCGCTGACAGGCTAGGTGCTTTTTTACCTGTGAGTCTCACTAGTGTACCCCTAAATTTAGAGCCCAAAATGGCAAAGCGAAGGTACACTAGTGAAGAGGCCTACACGTTTCTGAGCATGACAGATAGTGAAGAGGACGTCACTCATCTGTCAGATTCAGGCTCAGAATACGATCCTGTAGAGGACAGCGGCTCCATGACAGATAGCTCTGACGACGGAGATGAGGCCTCTGTTAGGGACAGGTGTGCCCGATCCCGAATGTATTCTGTTGTTGAGGTGCATAAACCGCAGGCCACTCGTATGGAGCAGAGACGTACTAGAGCCGCTCATCCTTCTGGTGAACTGGCAAGCACCAGCGGCCTAGTACACCCTGGACCTACATCCAGCACTGCAGTAACACGTGGTGACGTGGCGAGTCCCATAAGTGCAGTTCAAGCTGGCGAGGTGGCAAGCACAAGTAGTGTCCTGCTGCCACCAAGAAGACAAAGACAGGCCCGTCGTACCCATAGTGCCCTTCCTGCAGAATTTGCCAATCCTATTTGGGTGCCCACCACTTCTGCAGAACCCGTACTTCCCCCATTCACTGGCCAACCTGGCATTAACGTGGAAACAGTTGATTTTACGACACTTGACTTTTACTCACTGTTTTTCACCGAAGATCTCTTTAGATCTATTGTGGACCAAACCAATTTGTACGCTGCTCAACACATCGCCACTATTCCCCAGTCCGCCCTTGCCAGACAATGGAAACCAGTTACGGTTTCCGAATTTAAAATCTTTCTGGGCCTCTCCCTCAACATGGGCATAACCAAAAAGAGTGAGTTGCGGTCATATTGGTCCACTGACCCAATTCACCATATGCGCGTGTTCTCTGCTTCCATGTCCAGGGCACGATACGAGATGATTTTGCGGTTCATGCACTTCAGCGACAATGAACTCTGTCGTCCTCGTGGAGACCCTGAGTACGATCGGCTCTACAAAATTCGGCCCCTCATAAACCACTTCAACCAACGTTTTGCAGCCTTGTTTACTCCCGATCAAGTTGTCTGCGTTGATGAGTCCCTGATTAAGTTTTCTGGTCGCTTGTCATTCAAACAATACGTCCCCAACAAGCGTTCCAGATACAGGGTCAAGATGTATAAGCTCTGTGACAGGGCCACAGGCTATACACGTAGTTTCATGGTTTATGAGGGAAGAGATAGTCACGTAGAGCCGGAGAACTGCCCTGACTACATAGGAAGCGCTGGCAAGATAGTGTGGGACATGGTGTCACCCTTATTCGGAAAGGGGTACCACTTGTACGTGGACAATTATTACACAAGCGTGCCACTGTTTAGTCACTTGTTTGATCATCAGATTGGAGCATGTGGCACCGTGCGACCTAATCGCCGGGGCTTTTCCCAGCGGCTTGTAGAGTCCCGTCTTAGGCTGGGGGAGAGAGCCTGCTTGCGCAGTAATAATTTGCTCGCTATGAAGTGGAGGGATAATAAGAATGTTTTCGTTCTTACCTCCCTTCATGCAGACACGACGGTCCAAATTCCTACGGCGACTGGTATTGTGGAGAAACCCCTCTGTGTCCACAAATATAACCTTAACATGGGAGGGGTGGACCTCAATGACCAGTTGTTGGCGCCGTATCTAGTTGCCCGTAAGTCCAGACGCTGGTACAAAAAAGTGTCTGTTTATTTATTCCAATTGGCTATACTGAATGCTTATGTACTACACAAAGCTTCAGGACGGACTGGATCCTTCCTCAAATTCCAGGAGGATATCGTCAGAGCCCTTCTGTATCCAGGCGGTGCTCCACCTCACCTTCCCCTACCAGATGCAGTAAGCCGGCTGCATGAGAGGCATTATTCTTATGTCATCCCGAGTACCCCTACCCAATGAGCCCCCCAAAGAAAATGTCGTGTCTGCAGAAAGCGCGGATTTAGGCGTGACACCCGTTCTTATTGTCCCCGCTGTCCTGACCAGCCTGGTCTTTGTCAGGGTGAGTGTTTTGAACGCTACCATTCACTAGTTGAGTATTAGCGTAGGGTACAGCATTGCACAGGCTAGGCACACGTTCACAGGGTCTCCCAAGATGCCATCGCATTTTGAGAGACCCAAACCGCTGGAACCGTTACAACAGAAAAAGTGTTAAAAAAAAAAAAGTAAAAAAAAAAACCACCAAAAAAAATATAAAATAAAAAAACCAAAAATAGTTGTCGTTTTATTGTTCTCTCTCTCTCTATTCTCTCTCTATTGTTCTGCTCCTTTGTACTGTATTCTATTCTGCAATGTTTTATTGTTAACCATTTTTTGTTTTCAGGTACGCCATTCAGCTGTAGCGTGGATTTATTTATCTTGACAGCAACAGCGTTTGCTCCCACGATATGTAAAGCCACGACTCCAGCGCTGTCGGAGGTGATTTCACCACCACAGTTAAAAAAGAGCATATATGCCGAAGCATGGGGGCATAAGGGGTGGAGGAGCGATTTTTCTCCTAATGCCGCGTACATACAGTCAAAATTCCGACGGAGGGCTTGCCCGTGGAAAAGCTTGAATGTATGTACGCGGCATAACTTTTTTGCGGGAGGATGCCCCCATGCTTCGGCATATATATATTTTAGGCACGGATTGTGTTAAATGTGTTATTTTTTGCGATTTTTTTTGTATTTGCTTTGCAGGTATGGTAAGTCCTACTGTTATACTGTAATGTTACTTTGTTTTATTGTTAACCATCATTTGCTTAGCAGGTACGCCATTCTGCTGCAGAGCGGATTTATTTATCTTGACAGCAACAGCGTTTGCTCCCATGATACATAAAGCCGCGATTCCAGCACTGTCGGAGGTGATTTCACCACCACAGTTAAAAAAGAGCATATATGCCGAAGCATGGGGGCATAAGGGGTGGAGGAGCGATCTGCTCCTACCTTTTGCGGGAGGATGCCCCCATGCTTCGGCATATATAAATGGTGCATGTATGCCCACCATTAGAAAGTGGGTGGATGAAGGGTGGTATCTAATGGTGGGCATACCCACCGATCAATATTTTTTTTCCGTTCAGCCCACAGGCTGCATGAAAAAAAAATTACAATATATGCCCAACCAGTTCCAGCAACATACTGGTATGTTGCGGGACTTTGAGTGCTTATACCAGAATGATGCCTGCAGGTTTAGGTATCATCTTGGTATCATTCTTTTCAGCCAGCGGTCGGCTTTTATGTAAAAGCAATCCTAGCGGCTAATTAGCCTCTAGACTACTTTTACAAGCAGTGGGAGGGAATGTCCCCCCCCCGCACCATCTTCCATGGTTTTCTCAGGCTCTCCTGTCCCAACAGGGAACCTGAGAATGCAGCCGGTGGTTCCGCCAGCTGACCATAGAGCTGATCAGAGATCAGAATGGCTCCAATCATCTCTATGGCCTAAGACACCGGAAGCTACGAACATTTCATGACTTAGATTTTGCGGGATGTAAACAGCGCCATTGGGAAATTGGGAAAGCATTTTATCACACCGATCTTGGTGTGGTCAGATGCTTTGAGGACAGAGGAGAGATCTAGGGTCTGATAGACCCTAATTTTTTTTAAAAAGAGTACCTGTCACTACCTATTGCAATCATAGGGGATATTTACATTCCCTGAGATAACAATAAAAATCATAAAAAAATATATATAAATGAAAGGAACAGTTTAAAAAAAAATAAAAAAAGCAAAATAAATAATAAAAAAAATAAAAATAAAAAAAAACACCCCTGTCCCCCCCTGCTAAGGCGCAACGCGGAACGCAAGCGTTGGTCTGGTGGCATATGTAAACAGCAATTGCACCATGCATGTGAGGTATCACCACGAAGGTCAGATCGAGGGTACTAATTTTAGCAGTAGACCTCCTCCGTAAATCTAAAGTGGTCACCTGTAAAGGCATTTAAAGGCTTTTAAAAATGTACGTAGTTTGTCGCTGCTGCACGTTTCTGCGCAATTTTAAAGCATGTCATGTTTGGTATCCATGTACTCGGCCTAAGATCATATTTTTTATTTCATCAAACATTTGGGCAATATAGTGATTTTTAGTGCATTAAAATAAAAAAAAGTGTGTTTTTTCCCCAAAAAATGCGTTTGAAAAATCGCTGCGCAAATACCGTGTGAAAAAAAAAAATGAAACACCCACCATTTTAATCGGTAGGGCTTTTGCTTTAAAAAAACACTTCATGTTTGGGGGTTCAAAGTAATTTTCTTGCAAAAAAAAATATTTTTTCATGTAAACAAAAAGTGTCAGAAAGGGCTTTTTCTTCAAGTGGTTAGAAGAGTGGGTGATGTGTGACATAAGCTTCTAAATGTTGTGCATAAAATGCCAGGACAGTTCAAAACCTCCCCAAATGACCCCATTTTAGAAAGTAGACACCCCAAGCTATTTGCTGAGAGGCAGGTCGAGTCCATGGAATATTTTATATTTTGACAAAAGTTGTGGAAAAAATACATTATTTTTTTTTTTTTTTGCACAAAGTTGTCATTAAATGATATATTGCTCAAACATGCCATGGTTATATGTAAAATTACACCCCAAAATACATTCTGTTGCTTCTCCTGAGTACGGGGATACCACAAGTGTGAGACCTTTTGGGAGCCTAGCCGTGTACGGTACCCCAAAATCCAAGCACCACCTTCAGGATTTCTAAGGGTGTAAATTTTAGATTTCATTCCTCGCTGCCTATCACAGTTTCGGAGGCCATGGAATGCCCAGATAGCACAAAATCCCCCCAAGTGACCCCATTTTGGAAAGGAGACACCCCAAGCTATTTGCCGAGAGGTATGGTTAGTATTTTGCAGACCTTCATTTTTGTCACAAAGTTTTGAAAATTGAAAAAAAGAAAAAAAATATACATTATTTTTTTTTTCTTCATTTTCAAAAACAAATGAGAGCTGCAAAATACTCACCATGCCTCTCGGCAAATAGCTTGGGGTGTCTACTTTCCAAAATGGGGTCATTTTGGGGGGTTTTGTGCTATTTTGGCATTTTATGGCCTTCAAAACTGTGATAGGTAGTGAGGTGTAAAATCAAAAATTTACACCCTTAGAAATCCTGAAGGCGGTTCTTGGTTTTCGGGGCCCCGTACGCGACTAGGCTCCCAAAAAGTCCCACACATGTGGTATCCCCGTACTCAGGAGAAGCAGCAGAATTTATTTTGGGGTGTCATTTCACATATGTCCCTGGCATGTGTGAGCAATATATCATTTAGTGACAACTTTGTGAAAAAAAAATAAAAAAAAATAAAAGTTTGTAATTTTCCCGCAACTTGTGGCAAAATATAAAATATTCCATGGACTCAACATGCCTCTCAGCAAATAGCTTGGGGTGTCTACTTTCTAAAATGGGGTCATTTGTGGGGGTTTTGTGCCATCTTGGCATTTTATGGCCTTCAAAACTGTAATAGGTAGTGAGGCGTGAAATCAAAAATGTACGCCCTTAGAAAGCCTGAAGGCGGTTCTTGGCTTTCGGGGCCCCGTACGCAGCTAGGCTCCCAAAAAATCCCACACATGTGGTATCCCCGTACTCAGGAGAAGCAGCAGAATTTATTTTGGGGTGTCATTTTACATATGCCCATGGCATGCGTGAGCAATATATCATTTAGTGACAACTTTGTGAAAATAAAAATAAAAAATAAAAAGTTTGTAATTTTCCCGCAACTTGCGGCAAAATATAAAATATTCCATGGACTCAACATGCCTCTCAGCAAATAGCTTGGGGTGTCTACTTTCTAAAATGGGGTCATTTGTGGGGGTTTTGTGCCATCTTGGCATTTTATGGCCTTCAAAACTGTGATAGGTAGTGAGGAGTAAAATGACATATGTATGCCCTTAGAAATCCTGAAGGCGGTGCTTGGCTTTCGGGGCCCCGTATGCGGCTAGGCTTCCAAAAAGTCGACCACATGTGGTATCCCCGTACTCAGGAGAAGCAGCAGAATGTATTTTGGGGTAAAATTCCACATATAACCATGGCATGTGTGAGCAATATATCATTTAGTGACAACTTTGTGTAAAAAAAAAAAAAAAATTATTTTTTTTGTCATTATTCAATCGCATGCGGCAAAAAAATAAAATATTCAATGGGCTCAACATGCCTCTTATCAATTTCCTTAGGGTGTCTACTTTCCAAAATGGGGGTCATTTGGGGGGGTTTTGTACTGCCCTGCCATTTTAGCACCTCAAGAAATGAGATAGGCAGTCATAAACTAAAAGCTGCGTAAATTCCAGAAAATGTACCTTAGTTTGTAGATGTGACAACTTTTGCGCAAACCAATAAATATACAATTATTGACTTTTTTTTTACCAAAGACATGTGGCTGAATACATTTTGGCCTAAATGTATGACTAAAATTGAGTTTATTGGATTTTTCTAATAACAAAAAGTAGAAAATATCATTTTTTTTCAAAATTTGCGGTCTTTTTACGTTTATATCGCAAAAAATAAAAATCGCAGAGTCAGTCAAATACCTTTAAAAGAAAGCTCTATTTGTGGGAAGAAAAGGACGCAAATTTTGTTTGGGTACAACATTGCATGACCGCGCAATTACCAGTTAAAGCAGCGCAGTGCCAAAGTGTAAAAAGACCTCTGGTCATTTACCAGCAAAATGGTCCGGTCTGAAAGTGGTTAAAGGAATATTTCACTTTTTTTTTTTTCACTTTAATCGTCATTAAAATCAGTGCTCCCGCCAAAACGGCAGTTATTAAAACTTTTTTTTGCAGTGACCCATGTCCCCTGAGGCAGGAGGCAGGTCCCCAAACCCTTTTTAGGACACTATCTTGCATATTAGCCGTTAAAATTAGCACTTTCCATTTCGAACGGTCGAGTCCCATAGACTTCAATGGGGTTCTAACGTTCGTATCGAACGCGGGGGTCGTTCGCAAGTTCTGGTGCGAACCGAACCGGGGGGTGTTCGGCTCATCCCTACTCCTGACTGTGGTCCCACACCCCTAGGATGAAGGTCTGTAGGGGACGAAAGTGTAGCCCTGCCCACTGCACTGCTGGAAGGGTGGATGTAAGGAGACCCAGTACTGACATCAGAACCCTTATGGAAACCAGCTGGTTGCTCTGAAGAGAGGCCACCGCACTGTCCAGTTTTTGTACCTTTTCTCTTGGTAGAAAAACTCTCAACAGTGTTGAGTCCAACAGGAAACCTAGATAGGAGATCTGTTGTGAGGGGATCAGGCTGGACTTTTCCAAGTTCAGAAGCCACCCCAGGTCTGTAAGGACCCCTTTGGTTAGATCGAGATCCTTGACCAACTGTGTTGGGGATGCTGCAAATAAAAGCAGGTCGTCCAGGTAGGCAATTATACATATCCCCTGGAGCCGAAGAAAGGCCATGGCTTCTGCCAGGACTTTGGTAAAAATGCGGGGTGCAGAGGATAGCCCGAATGGCAGGGCCTGAAACTGAAAGTGTACTGTTTCTCCGCCCAGATCTATGGCAAGGCGTAGAAACCTCTGCGAGGCTTCCGCTATAGGGATGTGTAAATACGCGTCCCTTAGGTCCAGAGATACCATGAAACAGTTGTGGGGCAGAAGTGCCTTTACTGAAAAGATCGATTCCATGCGGAATCTTTTGTATGTCACTGAAGCGTTCAGGGGCTTTAAGTTCAGAATCAACCTGAACTTCCCTGAGGGTTTTTTCACTATGAAGATGTGAGAATAAAACCCCCTTCCCTCTTCTGCTTTTGGGACCCTGAGAATAACATCCTGATTCTCCAATTTCCTCAGAGCTTCTAGCAAGGCCTCGGCCTTTACCATGCACCTGGGTAGATGCGTGACAAGGAGCCTTTGAGGGGGTGGTCTTAGGAATTCCAAGAGGTACCCCCTTCTTATTACCCCTAAAATAAATTGATTGGGGGATATTGTCTCCCACTGTGGAAGAAAGGCCCCCAGTCTTCCTCCCACTGTAGCTGGAAAGTCACTGGGTTTTACGGGGCTGGATAGGAGGGCGAAAAATCGCCCCTCCTCTGCCCCTGCCTTTTTGGGGCCAGGTTTTCTTTTTCCCCTCTGGTTTAGAGGTTTCCCTACGCCCTTGCGGACGAAACCCCTTTTTAGTTGGTACGGGGGTTTTCCGTTTAAGAGGAAAGGATTTTTTCCTCTCCGCTGTCCGGTCAAGAACAGTCTCTAGCCCTGGGCCAAAAAGGAGGTCCCCCGTCAGGGGTATCCCACACAGCTTTATCTTGGAGGCATTATCCCCTGGCCATGTTTTTAACCAGAGGGCCCTTCTGGCCGAATTGTAATCCCTCGCAGCATAGTAGGGAAGGATGACAGAATGGTTTCCTTATCTGTGCCTGCCTCAATATGTTGTTGGATCTGTGAGAGCCAGTGCTCTAAATTGCGAGCCACAACTGTAACTGCCATTTCAGGCTTTAAATTGCCGATAGCCGAGTCCCACGTCTTTTTAAGCAGAGAGTCAATCCTTTTGTCCATGACATCTGCCAAGGCCCCCATGTCTTCAAACACCAGATCTGTGTGTCTGGAGACCTGGGAGAAAGCGGCATCCAATTTGGGATTTTTATTCCAAAGGCATGCCGGGTCCTCTGAAAATGGGAACCTTCTTTTGAGGGATCTAGATAAAAAGGGTTTTCTCTCTGGATCCTGCCACTCCTTTTTAACTGTTTCCATTAAAACTTTGTGCACTGGAAACACCCTTTTTTTTGGCTCCCCCAAACCTGAATACATTTGGTCATGCAGGGTTAGGGGCTTTTTATCCGTCTGGATACCGAGGGTTGCATAAATTGCCTTTAAGAGGTCCTCTACCTCATCAAGGGATAATTTATATCTGGAGGCTTTCCTGGACCCGTCCTGGTCCTCCCCCTCGGAACCCTCCTGGGAATCAGAAGAGGAACTGTCTGGAAGTTCCCTACCTGTCCCTGAAGGGCCTGCAACCTCTGTCCCCCCTGTACTAGCAGGTTGGACTGGAGCAGAACTCTGTGCTAGAGGTGGGGTTGTATCCTGGAGAAATGGACCCGTGGGAAGCTGAAGTTTTTCAAAAAGGGACCTAAAAGAAGAGAAGGTGGACGAGAGCTCTTTGACTGAAGCTGCTAGTCCTGACTCCTGTTCAGATTCCCTTTCCCTAACGAGGGAGTCAATACAGCCTTTGCACAACACTTTGGTCCAAGATTCCCCTAAAATGTCCCTACAGGAGGCACACTTCTTTTTAGAGCTATGCGTAGACCTAGTTTTTTCCGTAGCTTTCTAAAAAAAAAAAAAAGGAAAAAAGAAAAACAGAAAAAGACAAAGTCAATCAAAAGCTCGGGATACAACCCTGGGAGTGCACTAGACCCTTTTTTTAAAACGAAGGGATCTGAGCCTCCCCTCCCCCCTGGCCACCCAGGGGGTCTGCCCCCCCACCCATGATAGAACCATACATTAGGGTGGGGGGATCCTAGATAGAGAGTACCCCTTCCCCAGGGTGCTCTTACCTTAGGAATGCTGGAGATAGAGTCTGTCGTTTGAGCCTCAGCTTCCGACATGACTGCAGGTGGCTGCTTACTACAGAGTTCCACGCTGCATGTGCACGTTCTGAACTCATCTCCAGCTTGTGCCCGGCCCTCCTATCAGCTCCACGACCCGGAACCGGAAGTCGATCGTATTTCGAGGTCAAGCCTTCGTTTCCGCCGGATACGACGTCGCCCGTCGTTTGGCCCGCTCGGTTCAAAGAAAAAAAGGGGCGGACTGTACCCATGTACAGGGAAATCTTCCGAACGGCTTGCCAGCTGCGTCCCTGTAGACGCGATAGGAGTCCCCCACGACCTGAAGCCGCGCTCGACTCGGAAGGGGTGGCAGTACCTGGTGAGGTAAGTAAACCGTTAGACCTGTCCGACACGCGGACGTTGGTTTCGAACGGTTTGAACCCAGCTTTCTCCAAACGAAGACCCTGCTTCTTTCAACTGGGTTCTTTTAACGACAAAACGGCCACAGCCTCCCCGACTGATCGGCCTGGTTCCTTGCACAGTGTCTCCCCACCGGAGGAAACACTAATAACTGAGGTCCGGCAGGGGAAGTAAGAATTTATTGGCTGGCGCAGTGTTTCCAGAGGAAGAGGAGGAGTCTATCTCTCATAGTGGCTGTCCTGAAAGACGATTAGGGAAATACAGATTGCATTACTTGATCATTTTGACAATTACTGGAAACACCCTCAAACTGGGCGTAGTAGTACCTTGGACACAATTATCACCATTATCACTTCTCGGTAGAATCAATAACCTTTTGATAATTGACAATTAAACAGAATGTCTGTATTTCACACGTCCAACCATTACTATACTGCAGGTAAGTAAGTGGTTAACAATGTGAAATAAATTAGACATTTGTTTGTCAATAAAATTGGCATCTATGCAAAAATAAATTTATAATGAAAAATTACATTTAGGGAAAAATCTAACAGGCAGTTATTGATTCGGGAGAAATATTTTCAATAATAGAATATTCAGAAAAAAAAATCAATATTTAAGAGAACATAGAATAGATGATAAACATACTTATCAATGTGGTATATTTACCCATTCCCATTGGCTACTAGTGTGGATTGTTGGTTACCAGGAATTTTAAGATGGCTGCCGTGGCTTTCAACATGGATTCTCTTGGAGGTCACACAAAGTAATTCCTCTGAGTTCCAAGAAGTTCCACTTCCGGGATAGCTCTCTGCGGAAAGGGGCGTAGATTACGCCCCTTTCCGCAAGTGCCCACCCCTTTCCGCAAGTGCCCTGCTGCCTGCTGGGAAACACACAGATCCCAGAGGCAGCGGGGACTGTCCTTATTGCGGAGTGCGACTCGCGCATGCGCAGTAGGGAACCGGGAAATGAAGCCGAAAGGCTCCATTTCCTGATTCCCATACCCAGGATGGCGGCGGCAGCACCCGAGAGATGATCCAGAGATCGGCTTCGGGTGCCGACATCGTGGGCGCGCTGGACAGGTAAGTGTCACTATTTTAAAAGTCAGCAGCTGCAGTATTTGTAGCTGCTGGCTTTAAAAAAAAAAAAAAAAAATATGCGGAGTCCCGGCGGACTCCCGCTTTAAGTTAATATTTTTATTTCTATAATATGCGTTCGTTGTTTATATATGTTCTAACGAATATATCTCGAGTGTTCAGGAATGGTAGTATAATATAAAATACGCTTAACATAATTTTGAATAATCACTTGCATAAAATGGTGATATAATATGTATATCAATGTATATCTGTTAATCTTTAGTCCATTCATAAAGGACACAGGTTATATTATATCAAACAAGATCACATACAATTATCTATATGGATACATGTATAATTCGGGTATCCAATATTTGTTTATCTAAACATAGGTTAAATTCTTATACAGTTATAATCATGATTATATGTTTTTCATAATACTAATTTTTGCTAAAACACTTCTACTTATGATCACACTTTCATATATAATCTCTCCATGACAAAGTTCCCCAGATCACTAGATACCAAACCACAATATCTCCTTGTTGTGACCTATATAGAATTTGAATGGTTTTAAAAAATATGGATGATATTGGTATATGAATCTTACTCCAACATTGTGACACAACACCTCAGATATATGCAGAGGGCCGCGCAGCAGCAGCAGCTCGTCAGGCACCCGCCGTCAGCGAGAGGGCCGCGCAGCAGCAGCAGCTCGTCAGGCACCCGCCGTCAGCGAGAGGGCCGCGCAGCAGCAGCAGCTCGTCAGGCACCCGCCGTCAGCGAGAGGGCCGCGCAGCAGCTCGTCAGGCACCCGCCGTCAGTGAGAGGGCCGCGCAGCAGCAGCAGCTCGTCAGGCACCCGCCGTCAGCGAGAGGGCCGCGCAGCGGCGGCAGCAGCTCGTCAGGCACCCGCCGTCAGCGAGAGGGCCGCGCAGCAGCTCGTCAGGCAACCACCGTCAGCGAGAGGGCCGCGCAGCAGCTCGTCAGGCACCCGCCGTCAGCGAGAGGGCCGCGCAGCAGCTCGTCAGGCACCCGCCGTCAGCGAGAGGGCCGCGCAGCAGCAGCTCGTCAGGCACCCGCCGTCAGCGAGAGGGCCGCGCAGCAGCAGCAGCTCGTCAGGCACCCGCCGTCAGCGAGAGGGCCGCGCAGCAGCTCATCAGGCACCCGCCGTCAGCGAGAGGGCCGCGCAGCAGCAGCTCGTCAGGCACCCGCCGTCAGCGAGAGGGCCGCGCAGCAGCAGCTCGTCAGGCACCCGCCGTCAGCGAGAGGGCCGCGCAGCAGCTCGTCAGGCACCCGCCGTCAGCGAGAGGGCCGCGCAGCAGCTCGTCAGGCACCCGGCGTCAGCGAGAGGGCCGCGCAGCAGCAGCTCGTGAGGCACCCGCCGTCAGCGAGAGGGCCGCGCAGCAGCAGCTCGTCAGGCACCCGCCGTCAGCGAGAGGGCCGCGCAGCAGCAGCTCGTCAGGCACCCGCCGTCAGCGAGAGGGCCGCGCAGCAGCTCGTCAGGCACCCGCCGTCAGCGAGAGGGCCGCGCAGCAGCTCGTCAGGCACCCGCCGTCAGCGAGAGGGCCGCGCAGCAGCAGCTCGTGAGGCACCCGCCGTCAGCGAGAGGGCCGCGCAGGAGCAGCTCGTGAGGCACCCGCCGTCAGCGAGAGGGCCGCGCAGCAGCTCGTCAGGAACCCGCCGTCAGCGAGAGGGCCACGCAGCAGCTCGTCAGGCACCCGCCGTCAGCGAGAGGGCCGCGCAGCAGCTCGTCAGGCACCCGCCGTCAGCGAAAGGGCCGCGCAGCAGCAGCTCGTCAGGCACCCGCCGTCAGCGAGAGGGCCGCGCAGCAGCTCGTCAGGCACCCGCCGTCAGCGAGAGGGCCGCGCAGCAGCAGCTCGTCAGGCACCCGCCGTCAGCGAGAGGGCCGCGCAGCAGCAGCTCGTCAGGCACCCGCCGCCAGCGAGAGGGCCGCGCAGCAGCAGCTCGTCAGGCACCCGCCGTCAGCGAGAGGGCCGCGCAGCAGCAGCTCGTCAGGCACCCGCCGTCAGCGAGAGGGCCGCGCAGCAGCAGCTCGTCAGGCACCCGCCGTCAGCGAGAGGGCCGTGCAGCAGCTCGTCAGGCACCTGCCGTCAGCGAGAGGGCCGCGCAGCAGCAGCTCGTCAGGCACCCGCCGCGCAGCAGCTCGTCAGGCACCCGCCGTCAGCGAGAGGGCCGCGCAGCAGCTCGTCAGGCACCCGCCGTCGGCGAGAGGGCAGCGCAGCAGCAGCTCGTCAGGCACCCGCCGTCAGCGAGAGGGCCGCGCAGCAGCTCGTCAGGCACCCGCCGTCAGCGAGAGGGCCGCGCAGCAGCTCGTCAGGCACCCGCCGTCAGCGAGAGGGCCGCGCAGCAGCAGCAGCTCGTCAGGCACCCGCCGTCAGCGAGAGGGCCGCGCAGCAGCTAGTCAGGCACCCGCCGTCAGCGAGAGGGCCGCGCAGCAGCTAGTCAGGCACCCGCCGTCAGCGAGAGGGCCGCGCAGCAGCTCGTCAGGCACCCGAAGTCAGCGAGAGGGCCGCGCAGCAGCTCGTCAGGCACCCGCCGTCAGCGAGAGGGCCGCGCAGCAGCAGCTCGTCAGGCACCCGCCGTCAGCGAGAGGGCCGCGCAGCAGCTCGTCAGGCACCCGCCGTCAGCGAGAGGGCCGCGCAGCAGCAGCTCGTCAGGCACCCGCCGTCAGCGAGAGGGCCGCGCAGCAGCTCGTCAGGCACCCGCCGTCAGCGAGAGGGCCGCGCAGCAGCAGCTCGTCAGGCACCCGAAGTCAGCGAGAGGGCCGCGCAGCAGCTCGTCAGGCACCCGCCGTCAGCGAGAGGGCCGCGCAGCAGCAGCTCGTCAGGCACCCGCCGTCAGCGAGAGGGCCGCGCAGCAGCTCGTCAGGCACCCGCCGTCAGCGAGAGGGCCGCGCAGCAGCAGCTCATCAGGCACCCGCCGTCAGCGAGAGGGCCGCGCAGCAGCTCATCAGGCACCCGCCGTCAGCGAGAGGGCCGCGCAGCAGCAGCTCGTCAGGCACCCGACGTCAGCGAGAGGGCCGCGCAGCAGCTCGTCAGGCACCCGCCGTCAGCGAGAGGGCCGCGCAGCAGCAGCTCGTCAGGCACCCGCCGTCAGCGAGAGGGCCGCGCAGCAGCAGCTCGTCAGGCACCCGCCGTCAGCGAGAGGGCCGCGCAGCAGCAGCTCGTCAGGCACCCGCCGTCAGCGAGAGGGCCGCGCAGCAGCAGCAGCTCGTCAGGCACCCGCCGTCAGCGAGAGGGCCGTGCAGCAGCAGCAGCTCATCAGGCACCCGCCCTCAGCGAGAGGGCCACGCAGCAGCAGCTCGTCAGGCACCCACCGTCAGCGAGAGGGCCGCGCAGCAGCTCGTCAGGCACCCGCCGTCAGCGAGAGGGCCGCGCAGCAGCTCGTCAGGCACCCGCCGTCAGCGAGAGGGCCGCGCAGCAGCTCGTCAGGCACCCGCCGTCAGCGAGAGGGCCGCGCAGCAGCAGCAGCTCGTCAGGCACCCGCCGTCAGCGAGAGGGCCGCGCAGCAGCAGCAGCAGCAGCTCGTCAGGCACCCGCCGTCAGCGAGAGGGCCGCGCAGCAGCTCGTCAGGCACCCGCCGTCAGCGAGAGGGCCGCGCAGCAGCTCGTAAGGCACCCGCCGTCAGCGAGAGGGCCGCGCAGCAGCTCGTCAGGCACCCGCCGTCAGCGAGAGGGCCGCGCAGCAGCTCGTCAGGCACCCGCCGTCAGTGAGAGGGCCGCGCAGCAGCTCGTCAGGCACCCGCCGTCAGTGAGAGGGCCGCGCAGCAGCTCGTCAGGCACCCGCCGTCAGCGAGAGGGCCGCGCAGCAGCTCGTCAGGCACCCGCCGTCAGCGAGAGGGCCGCGCAGCAGCAGCTCGTCAGGCACCCGCCGTCAGCGAGAGGGCCGCGCAGCAGCAGCAGCTCGTCAGGCACCCGTCAGCGAGAGGGCCACGCAGCAGCTCGTCAGGCACCCGCCTTCAGCGAGAGGGCCGCGCAGCAGCAGCTCGTCAGGCACCCGCCGTCAGCGAGAGGGCCGCGCGTCAGGCACCCGCCGTCAGCGAGACGGAAATTAAGGAAATTTTCCCGCACAATATTTACTGAGTAATTTTTAAACAAAGATATTTTTAAGATACAGAATTAGTCTATATGACACAGTCTATATATGTGAAACGTATTCACAGAGACGAGTGATCATACAAAATAGTTACATTTATTGGTTGACAAAAGACAAATATTTACATGAAATATTAAAAATTAGAGTTACGCTTACCGGTAACGTCTTTTCCAGTAGTCTTTCAGGACAGCCACTATGAGAGATAGACTCCTCCTCTTCCTCTGGAAACACTGCGCCAGCCCATAAATTCTTACTTCCCCTGCCGGACCTCAGTTTATATCGAGAATACCTCCGGCCAGCTGGGGAGACACAAGAACACATTAATAACATATTTATCAAATACCATTATCTTGCTGCGCTCTGGTCTTTTGTAAGACTCCCCCCAATTTTCGGGTGGGAACTAGGGCTGTCCTGAAAGACTACTGGAAAAGACGTTACCGGTAAGCGTAACTCTAATTTTCCCTAATAGTCTTTCAGGGCAGCCACTATGAGAGGATAAGCGAGCACTTACCAGTTAGGGTGGGACTACAGCTTGCAAAACCTTTCGCCCAAAGGTCTGCTCACCTGCCGACACCAGATCCACTCTGTAGTGTTTTACAAAAGTGGAATAGCTGGACCATGTTGCTGCTCTGCAAATCTGCTCTGGCGTTGCTCCCGCTCTTTCTGCCTGGGAGGCTGCCATAGCTCTAGTGGAGTGTGCTTTAATACCCACTGGGATTTCTTTCCCTGCAACTAAATAAGCCTGCTCGATGGCTACTCTGAGCCACCTAGCAATAGTGCGCCGGGACGCCTTACAACCTTTCCTGGCCCCGGAAAACAATACAAATAAGGAATCTGACCTTCTAAATGACTTCGTCAGTTCCAGATAGTGTAGGATACATCTCCTAACATTAAAATAATGGAATTTTAGTTCCTTCTCACCGGAGGGATTGGGACAAAAAGAGGGCAAAACAATTTCCTGGCTTCTATGAAAGCTGGATGCCACTTTCGGCAAGAAGGCTGGATCGGTCTTTAAAACTATCCGATCCGGAAAAATAACGCAAAAGGGAGCCCTGACTGATAAGGCCTCCATCTCACTGACCCTCCTGGCAGTTGTTACTGCTACCAGAAACACTGTCTTCAGAGTAAGCTCTCTCAGAAAACACTCCTTTAAAGGCTCAAAGGGGGGTCCAGTTAAATTCTGCAAAACTAAAGATAAATCCCATCTGGGAAAGGACAGACCCTGGACCGGTCTCTGTCTGGACAGGGCCCTAAAGAACCTGACTACCCATGGGTTGGCAGCCAAATGATCTTCTAAATAAACACTGAGGGCTGATACTTGACCCCTAAGGGTACTAATGGATAAGCCCTTATCTGCCCCACATTGTAAAAATTCCAACACTGCGGAGGAGCTCCGTACTGGGAAAGAGCTCTCTGCGCACCACTTGTTGAAACGCAACCAGACCTTTTCATAGATCTGGCGAGTTTCCTTTTTCCTACTGTCCAGGAGGGTAGAAACTAGTCTCTGAAAGTCCCTTAGACTTTAATAAACCCTCCTCAGTAGCCAGGCCGCTAACTTCCACTGGCGTACCTGTGGGCAGAGGACTGGCCCCTGAGAGAGGAGATCGTCCCGAGGGGGCAAGAGTAAGGGAGGTTCTACCGCCAACTGCTTTAGCATTGAAAACCATGCTCTCTTGGGCCAATGTGGAGCCACCAGAATCAGAGATGTGCTTTCCATCTGAAACTTTCTCAGAACTGCTGGCAACAACGCTGGAGGTGGGAAGGCATAGCAAGTTCTGAAGTGCCAATTCTAGCTCAAAGCGTCCACCCCTAAGGCTCCCTCTCCCCTTTTTAGGGAGAAAAAACAGGGGGTTTTTGCATTGTTTTTGGACGCGAACAGGTCCACCTCCGGAGACCCCCATCTCTTTATTATGAGATTGAAGACCTCCTGGTTGAGAACCCAATCGCCCTCCCTCAGCCTCTTTCGGCTGAGAAAGTCTGCTACCACGTTTTTCTCTCCCCTCAGAAAAACTGCTGAGAGCGAAAGGGTGTAGGTTTCGGCCCAGGACAGGATCTCTGTCGCTAAAGACAACAGGGCTCCGCTTCTCGTGCCACCCTGTTTGTTCAAATAGGCCACTACGGAAGAGTTGTCCGACCGCACCTGAATGTGGTGACCCCGGAGCTCTTTTTTGAAGAATTTGAGGGCTAGTCCCACTGCCCTTAATTCTTTCCAGTTGGACGATCGAGTCAACTCGCCGTCCTCCCAAGTGCCCTGGGCTAGAAGGGAACCCAAATGTGCCCCCCAACCTTTTCCACTTGCATCTGTGGTTACTACCCGAGAAATCGGGATGAGCCACAGACGACCTTGCGACAGATTTGTCACTTTCCTCCACCACCAGAGGGATCTCTTTACCTGGTGTGGAATATGTACTAGGGTGTCTAGGGCCTCCTGACTAGGGATGAGCTTCGTGTTCGAGTCGAACGTACGTTCGACTCGAACATTGGCTGTTCGGCCGTTCGCCGAATTCCGAACGTTTGGGCCATTCGCGTCAAAATTCGAGTGACGCGCGCGGACCACAATGCACTGCGGTGGCGCAGTGCATTGCTGCCCCATGATTGGCCAAGCATGCACTGTGACCCCGCATGCTTGGCCAATCGCAGCGCCGGCAGCGAGGAGAGCCATGATTGGCCACAGGCATCCTGCCTGTGGCCAATCATAGCTCAGGCTGTGTAGTGCACGCCCCACACTATATAAGGCCGCCTTTGAGGCGGCCTCGTGTAGTGTGTTACTTAGCATCTGAAGCAGTGGGTGTTCTGTGTACCTTCAACACAGTACACACCGATCGTTTTTGGCTGATTTCCTATCTTGCTGCTGTGTAGTGGTTGTTGTCTGTGCCCTGACTGCAGTATACACCACTATATTCACCTCACCTATATAGCTGGTGATCTAGCTTTAACCACTTAACAACTGCCCATTGCCGATTAACGGCTTCAGGGCGGTTGTTTAACTCTGAGAGGCCGTTAATTAACGGCCTCCCAGAATTCTGCTCTCGCGTGCCCCGAGGTGCGCGCACTCGAGAGCATCCACAGGACCCGGCGCATCACGGATCATGGTAAACGGCCGCTCATAGCGGCCGTTTACCACGTGATTGCTCCGTCAAATGACGGAGTGATCACTTGGAAACAAACCGGCGTCATGTTATGACGCCGGTTCCTCCCTCCCCTCTCTGTACCGATCGGTACAGCAGAGGGGAAAGAGATCGGTGTCAGCAGCGATGTGGGCTGCATCTGCAGTGCCCACATCGCTGCTCACCGAATTTAACCCCTCAATTCCCTGCCAATACTCTGCAATACCAGTGCATATTCTGCAGTACCCCGCCATTACTCTGCAGTACCCCGCCATTACTCTGCAGTACCCCGCCATTACTCTGCAGTAACCCCCATTACTCTGCAGTAACCCCCATTACTCTGCAGTAACCCCCATTACTCTGCAGTACCCGCCATTACTCTGCAGTACCCGCCATTACTCTGCAGTACCCCCAATACTCTGCAGTACCCTGCCATAACTCTGCAGTACCCCCCAATACTCTGCAGTACCCTGCTATTACTCTGTAGTACCCCGCCAATACCCCGCCAATACTCTGTAATACCCTGCCATAAATTGCCATACCCAGCCATACTCGGTGATACCCTGAAATACCCAGCCATAGACGCCCCCCACCCCTCACCGCCCTCCGGTGCTTCTACCAACTCGCCAGTACGATTAAAGCCAGAATCTTTTTTTTATTTTAGGCTTCCCAGCCTAGAGGTGAGATGTGGGGTCATATTGACCCCCCAGATTTCACTGTAAAGAGGACCTGTCACCCCATATTCCTATTACAAGGGATGTTTACATTTCTTGTAATAGGAATAAAAGTGATCAAAAATATATTTTTGGGGAAAAAAATGTCAAACTAAAATAAATAAAGTAAAATGAACAATAAAAAAATAAAATAAAAATTAAAGCGCCCATGTCCCCATGTGCTCGCATGTGCCACACATGTGAGGTATCGCCGAGAATTTTAGAGTGAGAGCAATAATTCTAGTCCTAGACCTCCTCTGCAACTCAAAACATGTAACCAGTAAAAAAAAAATGAAAGCGTCGCCTATGGGGATTTTTTAAGTAGCGACGTTTGGCGCCATTCCACGGGCATGTGCAATTTTGAAGAGTGACATGTTTGATATCTATTTACTCAGCATAACTTCATCTTTCACTTTATGCAAACATTGGGCTAACTTTACTGTTTTTTTTGTTTGTTTTTTAAGCACAAAAATGTTTTTTCCCCCCAAAAAACGCGTTTGAAAAATTGCTGTGCAAATACCGTGTGAGATAAAAATTTGCAACGACCACCATTGTATTCTCCAGGGTCTTTGCTAAAAAAAAAAATATATATATATATATAATGTTTTGGGGTTCTCTGTAATTTTCTAGCAAATAAATGATGATTTTTACATGTAGGAGAGAAATGTCAGAATTGGCCTGGGTGCTCCAGAACGCCTGATGGCGTTCCCTGCATGTTGGGCCTCTGTATGTGGCCACGCTGTGTAAAAGTCTCACACATGTGGTATCGCCGTACTCGGGAGTAATAGCAGAATGTGTTTTGGGGTGTAATTTGTGGTATGCATATGCTGTGTGTGAAATAACCTGATAATATGACAATTTTGTGGAAAAAAAAAAAAAAAGGAAATAGGAAATAGGCCGTCAGTACTTCAGGTGTGATCAATTTTCAGATATTGGCACCATAGCTTGTGGACTCTATAACTTTCACAAAGACCAAATAATATCCACCAATTTGTACTTATTTTTACCAAAGATATGTAGTAGTATGAATTTTGGCCAAAATTTATTAAGAAAAAATGACTAATCTGCTAAATTTTATAACAGAAACGAAGAAAAATTCATTTTTTCGCAGAATTTTCGGTCTTTTTTCTCTTATAGCACAAAAAATAAAAAACCCAGCAGTGATTAAATACCACCAAAAGAAAGCTCTATTTGTGTGAAAAAAGGACAAACATTTCCTATAGGTCCAGTGTTGCATGACTGAGTAATTGTCATTCAAAATGTGAGGGCACCGAAAGCTGAAAATTGCTCTCGTTATTAAGGGTGTTTAAGTGCCCAGTGGTCAAGTGGTTAATAATAGAGCTTGCAGTCAGTAGTGTTAGGAGATAGTGCGTGCTATCTGCGTGCTCTGTACCCAGTACATACCGCTATAATATAGGGCAGGCCCCTACTTTCAAACATCCAACTTACAAACATCTCCTACTTGCAAACGCAAGGAGACAGCAGCAAGTGAGATGAAAAAAGATGGACGACAAAACAAATTATACAGGGGTGATAACCCTTCCCTATGTTTTCCAAAAAGCTTAAAAATCGTTTTTTTGACTGGAGCTACATTTTAAAAATGTACCGGTTGAAAATGACAAACAGATTCAACTTAACACAACAAACCTACACAGTCCCTGTCTTGTTTGCACCGCCTGTATACTGCTGTTCTGAGTATATAGGGCCTGGGGGCCACACAGGGGCGGATCCAGGGGGGGGGGCAACGGGTCAATTGCCCCCTCCGAGAATACCGCCAGCTGATGACAGCACGGCCGGTTCCGCGGGTCCAATCGCGGCCGGTTCCGCGGGTACCCGCGGGCCGGTTCCGTGAGTCCAATCGCGGCTGGTTCCGCGGGTACCCGCGGCCGGTTCCGCGGGTCCAATCGCGGCCGGTTCCGCGGGTACCCGCGGCCGGTTCCGCGGGTCCAATCGCGGTCGGTTCCGCGGGTACCCGCGCTGAGTGGACGGGTGAGGGGGGGGGGGCAGCTGGTCGGCTTAGGAGGGCTGCTGGCCAATCAGGAAGCCAGCAGGCAGGGGAGCAGGGAGATGACATCATCTCTCACTGCCCTGCATCCCTCCAGTTCCGCCTTCACTGTGTAGGAAGCTGTGTGCAGCAGAGAGATTGCATCATCTCTCTGCTGCCTATCTTCACTCTGGGACCCAACAAAAGACCACCAGTAGGTGACAATCCGCAATGTGTGGCAGGCTACGTGGCAAGTGGCAATCCGCAATGTGTGGCAGGTGACGTGGCAAGTAACAATCCGCAATGTGTGGCAGACTACGTGGCAAGTGGCAATCCACAATGTGTGGCAGACTACGTGGCAAGTGGCAATCCGCAATGTGTGGCAGGCAACGTGGCAAGTGACAATCCGCAATGTGTGGCAGGTGACGTGGCAAGTGACAATCCGCAATGTGTGGCAGGCTACGTGGCAAGTGACAATCCGCAATGTGTGGCAGGGGACGTGGCAAGTGACAATCCCCAATGTGTGGCAGGTGACGTGGCAATCCGCAACGTGTGGCAGGCTACGTGGCAATCCGCATCTGGTGGCAGGCGACGTGGCAAGTGACAATCCGCAATGTGTGGCAGGTGACGTGGCAAGTGGCAATCTGCAATGTGTGGCAGGCTACGTGGCAAGTGACAATCCGCAATGTGTGGCAGGTGACGTGGCAAGTAACAATCCGCATTTGGTGACAAGTGACAATCCACATTTGGTGGCAGGCGACATGGCAAGTGACATCCTCAGGGCTCCCACTGATTCTGCAATATGGTGAGTTGAACCATTTAATTTTATATTACAATGTATTAATAGAAATAATGCGCTTCAATCATCCTGACACCATAACAACCATGGTGCCGTAATGATTGAAGCGCCAATACCAGCCATTTCCCATATAAATTGCCCCCCAAAAACATATTTTATAGCAGTGCCCCTCCCGAGATTAGACTCTGGATCCGCCCCTGGGGCCACACGCATTTCCTTTTTTTTAATATGGGTACGGGGTTCCCCTTAATATGCGTACAAGACCCAAATAGGCTGGTAATGGGCAGGGAGGGCTACCCATGCCATGTTTCTCAAAGATTTTCAACCATATAGCAGGAACCAGATATAACATTAAAACCGCAAGCAGTTTTAAATGGTGTTATTTCCGTTTAATGTCATTTTGTGCAGGGACTGTTCTAAACACAGGAAACACGTGGCACTTCACAGGCATACTCCACGGCCCCCCCCCAGGCACCATATTTAACCAGTTCCCGACCGCCGCACGACGATGTACGTCGACAGCATGGCACGGGCAGGCATATTGGCGTACATGTACGTCCCTGCCTTCCCCCGGGTCGGGGGCCCGATCGGGCCCCCGCCCGGTGCCTGCGGCGGTCGGTATTCGTTCAGGACCGATCCGGGATGAGGGGGCGGCCATTCATTCATGGCCACCCCCTCGCGATCGCTCCCGACGAATAGAAAGTCTTCGTGACATCACTTCCTCTCCTGTAATGTAAACACAGGAGAGGAAATGATGTAATCTCTCCTCGTGTCGGTCTTTTTCGTTCCGGCACGGAGGAGAGAGGATCGGTGAGTTGCACCAACACACTACACTAACAGTAGAACACGCCAGGCACACTTTTCACCCCCCTGATCACCCCCCAATCACCCCCCAATCACCCCCCAATCACCCCTGCCCCCCCCCCCAGTCACAGTGACACCAAGTGCATTTTTTTTTTTTGCATTGGTGTCATTTGTGACTGTAATAACTGTTAGGGCAGTTAGGGTTAGCCCCCTTTAGCTCTAGGGTGCCCCCCTAACCCCCCCAATAAAGGTTTAACCCCGTGATCACCCCCCGTCGCCAGTGTCACTAATAAGCGATTTTTTTCTGATCGCTGTATTAGTGTCACAGGTGACGCTAGTTAGGCAGGTAAGTATTTGGGTTCGCCGCAGCTTTTTATAGCGTCAGGGACCCCCATATACTACCGCATAGCCCCCTGATTGCCCCCCAGTTAACCCTTTCACCAGTGATCACCATATAACTGTTACAGGTGACGCTGGTTGGTTAGTTATTTTTTTTTTGTTTCAAGGCACCCGCCATTTATTACCTAATAAAGGTTTAACCCCCTGATCACCCGGCGGGTGATATAAGTTTGAGGGTCAGATAAGGCCTGCGTCGCCCCAGCGTCAGGTTAGTGCCAGTACCGCTAACACCCACGCGCAAAGCATACACCTCCCTTAGTAATATAGTATCTGATCAGATCTATATTAGCATTGCCTGCATTTTAGGTTTCCCAAAACGCATTGTTAGCGGGATCAGCCCAGATACCCGCTAGCACCTGCGTTTAGCCCCTCCGCCAAGCCCAGCCCAGCCCACCCAAGTGCAGTATCGATCGATCACTGTCACTTACAAAACACAACACACATAACTGCAGCGTTCGCAGAGTCAGGCTTGATCCCTGCGATCGCTGTAGACATGTCACTGGAGAAGTGATCGAGGGGGTGTACATCTCACCTAGGTTGCTACACAGTGTGAGATGGTAAATCCAGGATGGATCAGTTTCTCAGCAGCGATATGCTGCTGAGTTGTTATTTAATTTTGCCGGGCCTGGGTTTATATGGAATGGCAGGTAGGTTTGGTAGAGGGACCTGTCATTCCACATCCCCCGATCCAGTTCTGGGTTTGGGATCAGGTGAGCTTTGATCCTAATTAGCCTGGGAAGCTAAAGGCTCTGCAGGGTCTGCAGGTGATTGCTCTCAGCCAGGGAATGAACAATCTGTGTGTTGAAGGAAGCTGAAAGCACAGCCACTGCTGGAGCTAAAACTCACCCTGCGATATCCAGGTGAAAGACGCTGTGTTTGTAAGTGTCAGATAGGTGAGCAGAACCTGTTAGTAAGCGCCCAGCCGGGCTAGGACTTTTATTTTTGTTGTACTTAGAAAGCACGGTGTTGCTGTATATTTTGTTTGCTGGACTGTTTGTACCACGAATAAACGCCAAGATCTGCTTTATAAATTCCAAGTCTGCTGTGAACTGTGTCCAAACACACCCTACCCCGGGAAGATCCCTTACATCGCTAACAGTTTTTTTTGTAGCGTTTTGAAACAGTCGCTGACAGGCTAGGTGCTTTTTTACCTGTGAGTCTCACTAGTGTACCCCTAAATTTAGAGCCCAAAATGGCAAAGCGAAGGTACACTAGTGAAGAGGCCTACACGTTTCTGAGCATGACAGATAGTGAAGAGGACGTCACTCATCTGTCAGATTCAGGCTCAGAATACGATCCTGTAGAGGACAGCGGCTCCATGACAGATAGCTCTGACGACGGAGATGAGGCCTCTGTTAGGGACAGGTGTGCCCGATCCCGAATGTATTCTGTTGTTGAGGTGCATAAACCGCAGGCCACTCGTATGGAGCAGAGACGTACTAGAGCCGCTCATCCTTCTGGTGAACTGGCAAGCACCAGCGGCCTAGTACACCCTGGACCTACATCCAGCACTGCAGTAACACGTGGTGACGTGGCGAGTCCCATAAGTGCAGTTCAAGCTGGCGAGGTGGCAAGCACAAGTAGTGTCCTGCTGCCACCAAGAAGACAAAGACAGGCCCGTCGTACCCATAGTGCCCTTCCTGCAGAATTTGCCAATCCTATTTGGGTGCCCACCACTTCTGCAGAACCCGTACTTCCCCCATTCACTGGCCAACCTGGCATTAACGTGGAAACAGTTGATTTTACGACACTTGACTTTTACTCACTGTTTTTCACCGAAGATATCTTTAGATCTATTGTGGACCAAACCAATTTGTACGCTGCTCAACACATCGCCACTATTCCCCAGTCCGCCCTTGCCAGACAATGGAAACCAGTTACGGTTTCCGAATTTAAAATCTTTCTGGGCCTCTCCCTCAACATGGGCATAACCAAAAAGAGTGAGTTGCGGTCATATTGGTCCACTGACCCAATTCACCATATGCGCGTGTTCTCTGCTTCCATGTCCAGGGCACGATACGAGATGATTTTGCGGTTCATGCACTTCAGCGACAATGAACTCTGTCATCCTCGTGGAGACCCTGAGTACGATCGGCTCTACAAAATTCGGCCCCTCATAAACCACTTCAACCAACGTTTTGCAGCCTTGTTTACTCCCGATCAAGTTGTCTGCGTTGATGAGTCCCTGATTAAGTTTTCTGGTCGCTTGTCATTCAAACAATACGTCCCCAACAAGCGTTCCAGATACGGGGTCAAGATGTATAAGCTCTGTGACAGGGCCACAGGCTATACACGTAGTTTCATGGTTTATGAGGGAAGAGATAGTCACGTAGAGCCGGAGAACTGCCCTGACTACATAGGAAGCGCTGGCAAGATGGTGTGGGACATGGTGTCACCCTTATTCGGAAAGGGGTACCACTTGTACGTGGACAATTATTACACAAGCGTGCCACTGTTTAGTCACTTGTTTGATCAGCAGATTGGAGCATGTGGCACCGTGCGACCTAATCGCCGGGGCTTTCCCCAGCGGCTTGTAGAGTCCCGTCTTAGGCTGGGGGAGAGAGCCTGCTTGCGCAGTAATAATTTGCTCGCTATGAAGTGGAGGGATAATAAGAATGTTTTCGTTCTTACCTCCCTTCATGCAGACACGACGGTCCAAATTCCTACGGCGACTGGTATTGTGAAGAAACCCCTCTGTGTCCACAAATATAACCTTAACATGGGAGGGGTGGACCTCAATGACCAGTTGTTGGCGCCGTATCTAGTTGCCCGTAAGTCCAGACGCTGGTACAAAAAAGTGTCTGTTTATTTATTCCAATTGGCTATACTGAATGCTTATGTACTACACAAAGCTTCAGGACGGACTGGATCCTTCCTCAAATTCCAGGAGGATATCGTCAGAGCCCTTCTGTATCCAGGCGGTGCTCCACCTCACCTTCCCCTACCAGATGCAGTAAGCCGGCTGCATGAGAGGCATTATTCTTATGTCATCCCGAGTACCCCTACCCAACGAGCCCCCCAAAGAAAATGTCGTGTCTGCAGAAAGCGCGGATTTAGGCGTGACACCCGTTCTTATTGTCCCCGCTGTCCTGACCAGCCTGGTCTTTGTCAGGGTGAGTGTTTTGAACGCTACCATTCACTAGTTGAGTATTAGCGTAGGGTACAGCATTGCACAGGCTAGGCACACGTTCACAGGGTCTCCCAAGATGCCATCGCATTTTGAGAGACCCAAACCGCTGGAACCGTTACAACAGAAAAAGTGTTAAAAAAAAAAAAGTAAAAAAAAAAAAAAACCAAAAAAAATATAAAATAAAAAAACCAAAAATAGTTGTCGTTTTATTGTTCTCTCTCTCTCTATTCTCTCTCTATTGTTCTGCTCCTTTGTACTGTATTCTATTCTGCAATGTTTTATTGTTAACCATTTTTTGTTTTCAGGTACGCCATTCAGCTGTAGCGTGGATTTATTTATCTTGACAGCAACAGCGTTTGCTCCCACGATATGTAAAGCCACGACTCCAGCGCTGTCGGAGGTGATTTCACCACCACAGTTAAAAAAGAGCATATATGCCGAAGCATGGGGGCATAAGGGGTGGAGGAGCGATTTTTCTCCTAATGCCGCGTACATACAGTCAAAATTCCGACGGAGGGCTTGCCCGTGGAAAAGTTTGAATGTATGTACGCGGCATAACTTTTTTGCGGGAGGATGCCCCCATGCTTCGGCATATATATATTTTAGGCACAGATTGTGTTAAATGTGTTATTTTTTGCGATTTTTTTTGTATTTGCTTTGCAGGTATGGTAAGTCCTACTGTTATACTGTAATGTTACTTTGTTTTATTGTTAACCATCATTTGCTTAGCAGGTACGCCATTCTGCTGCAGAGCGGATTTATTTATCTTGACAGCAACAGCGTTTGCTCCCATGATACATAAAGCCGCGATTCCAGCACTGTCGGAGGTGATTTCACCACCACAGTTAAAAAAGAGCATATATGCCGAAGCATGGGGGCATAAGGGGTGGAGGAGCGATCTGCTCCTACCTTTTGCGGGAGGATGCCCCCATGCTTCGGCATATATAAATGGTGCATGTATGCCCACCATTAGAAAGTGGGTGGATGAAGGGTGGTATCTAATGGTGGGCATACCCACCGATCAATATTTTTTTTTCGTTCAGCCCACAGGCTGCATGAAAAAAAAATTACAATATATGCCCAACCAGTTCCAGCAACATACTGGTATGTTGCGGGACTTTGAGTGCTTATACCAGAATGATGCCTGCAGGTTTAGGTATCATCTTGGTATCATTCTTTTCAGCCAGCGGTCGGCTTTTATGTAAAAGCAATCCTAGCGGCTAATTAGCCTCTAGACTACTTTTACAAGCAGTGGGAGGGAATGTCCCCCCCCCCCCCCGCACCATCTTCCATGGTTTTCTCAGGCTCTCCTGTCCCAACAGGGAACCTGAGAATGCAGCCGGTGGTTCCGCCAGCTGACCATAGAGCTGATCAGAGATCAGAATGGCTCCAATCATCTCTATGGCCTAAGACACCGGAAGCTACGAACATTTCATGACTTAGATTTTGCGGGATGTAAACAGCGCCATTGGGAAATTGGGAAAGCATTTTATCACACCGATCTTGGTGTGGTCAGATGCTTTGAGGACAGAGGAGAGATCTAGGGTCTGATAGACCCTAATTGTTTTAAAAAAGAGTACCTGTCACTACCTATTGCAATCATAGGGGATATTTACATTCCCTGAGATAACAATAAAAATCATAAAAAAATATATATAAATGAAAGGAACAGTTTAAAAAAAAAAAAAAAGGAAAATAAATAATAAAAAAAAATAAAATAAAAAAAAAAACACCCCTGTCCCCCCCTGCTAAGGCGCAACGCGGAACGCAAGCGTTGGTCTGGTGGCATATGTAAACAGCAATTGCACCATGCATGTGAGGTATCACCACGAAGGTCAGATCGAGGGTACTAATTTTAGCAGTAGACCTCCTCCGTAAATCTAAAGTGGTCACCTGTAAAGGCATTTAAAGGCTTTTAAAAATGTACGTAGTTTGTCGCTGCTGCACGTTTCTGCGCAATTTTAAAGCATGTCATGTTTGGTATCCATGTACTCGGCCTAAGATCATATTTTTTATTTCATCAAACATTTGGGCAATATAGTGATTTTTAGTGCATTAAAATAAAAAAAAGTGTGTTTTTTCCCCAAAAAATGCGTTTGAAAAATCGCTGCGCAAATACCGTGTGAAAAAAAAAAATGAAACACCCACCATTTTAATCGGTAGGGCTTTTGCTTTAAAAAAACACTTCATGTTTGGGGGTTCAAAGTAATTTTCTTGCAAAAAAAAATATTTTTTCATGTAAACAAAAAGTGTCAGAAAGGGCTTTTTCTTCAAGTGGTTAGAAGAGTGGGTGATGTGTGACATAAGCTTCTAAATGTTGTGCATAAAATGCCAGGACAGTTCAAAACCTCCCCAAATGACCCCATTTTAGAAAGTAGACACCCCAAGCTATTTGCTGAGAGGCAGGTCGAGTCCATGGAATATTTTATATTTTGACAAAAGTTGTGGAAAAAATACATTATTATATTTTTTATTTTTTATTTTTTTTGCACAAAGTTGTCATTAAATGATATATTGCTCAAACATGCCATGGTTATATGTAAAATTACACCCCAAAATACATACTGTTGCTTCTCCTGAGTACGGGGATACCACAAGTGTGAGACCTTTTGGGAGCCTAGCCGCGTACGGTACCCCAAAATCCAAGCACCACCTTCAGGATTTCTAAGGGTGTAAATTTTAGATTTCATTCCTCGCTGCCTATCACAGTTTCGGAGGCCATGGAATGCCCAGATAGCACAAAATCCCCCCAAGTGACCCCATTTTGGAAAGGAGACACCCCAAGCTATTTGCCGAGAGGTATGGTTAGTATTTTGCAGACCTTCATTTTTGTCACAAAGTTTTGAAAATTGAAAAAAAGAAAAAAAATATACATTATTTTTTTTTTTCTTCATTTTCAAAAACAAATGAGAGCTGCAAAATACTCACCATGCCTCTCGGCAAATAGCTTGGGGTGTCTACTTTCCAAAATGGGGTCATTTTGGGGGGTTTTGTGCCATCTTGGCATTTTATGGCCTTCAAAACTGTAATAGGTAGTGAGGCGTGAAATCAAAAATGTACGCCCTTAGAAAGCCTGAAGGCGGTTCTTGGCTTTCGGGGCCCCGTACGCAGCTAGGCTCCCAAAAAATCCCACACATGTGGTATCCCCATACTCAGGAGAAGCAGCAGAATTTATTTTGGGGTGTCATTTTACATATGCCCATGGCATGCGTGAGCAATATATCATTTAGTGACAACTTTGTGAAAAAAAAAATAAAAAATAAAAAGTTTGTAATTTTCCCGCAACTTGTGGCAAAATATAAAATATTCCATGGACTCAACATGCCTCTCAGCAAATAGCTTGGGGTGTCTACTTTCTAAAATGGGGTCATTTGTGGGGGTTTTGTGCCATCTTGGCATTTTATGGCCTTCAAAACTGTAATAGGTAGTGAGGCGTGAAATCAAAAATGTACGCCCTTAGAAAGCCTGAAGGCGGTTCTTGGCTTTCGGGGCCCCGTACGCAGCTAGGCTCCCAAAAAATCCCACACATGTGGTATCCCCGTACTCAGGAGAAGCAGCAGAATTTATTTTGGGGTGTCATTTTACATATGCCCATGGCATGCGTAAGCAATATATCATTTAGTGACAACTTTGTGAAAAAAAAAATAAAAAAAAAAAAGTTTGTCATTTTCCCGCAACTTGCGGCAAAATATAAAATATTCCATGGACTCAACATGCCTCTCAGCAAATAGCTTGGGGTGTCTACTTTCTAAAATGGGGTCATTTGTGGGGGTTTTGTGCCATCTTGGCATTTTATGGCCTTCAAAACTGTAATAGGTAGTGAGGCGTGAAATCAAAGATTTACGCCCTTAGAAAGCCTGAAGGCGGTTCTTGGCTTTTGGGGCCCCGTACGCAGCTAGGCTCCCAAAAAGTCCCACATATGTGGTATCCCCGTACTCAGGAGAAGCAGCAGAATTTATTTTGGGGTGTCATTTCACATATGCCCATGGCATGCGTGAGCAATATATCATTTAGTGACAACTTTGTGAAAAAATAAAATAAAAAAAGTTTGTAATTTTCCCGCAACTTGCGGCAAAATATAAAATATTCCATGGACTCAACATGCCTCTCAGCAAATAGCTTGGGGTGTCTACTTTCTAAAATGGGGTCATTTGTGGGGGTTTTGTGCCATCTTGGCATTTTATGGCCTTCAAAACTGTAATAGGTAGTGAGGCGTGAAATTAAAAATTTACGCCCTTAGAAAGCCTGAAGGCGGTGCTTGGTTTTCGGGGCCCCGTACGCGGCAAGGCTCCCAAAAAATCCCACATATGTGGTATCCCCGTACTCAGGAGAAGCAGCAGAATTTATTTTGGGTTGTCATTTCACATATGCCCATGGCATGTGTGAGCAATATATCATTTAGTGACAACTTTGTGAAAAATTTATAAAGTTTGTCATTTTCCCGCAACTTGTGGCAAAATATAAATTATTCCATGGACTCAACATGCCTCTCAGCAAATAGCTTGGGGTGTCTACTTTCTAAAATGGGGTCATTTGTGGGGGTTTTGTGCCATCTTGGCATTTTATGGCCTTCAAAACTGTGATAGGTAGTGAGGAGTAAAATGACATATGTATGCCCTTAGAAATCCTGAAGGCGGTGCTTGGCTTTCGGGGCCCCGTACGCGGCTAGGCTTCCAAAAAGTCGACCACATGTGGTATCCCCGTACTCAGGAGAAGCAGCAGAATGTATTTTGGGGTAAAATTCCACATATAACCATGGCATGTGTGAGCAATATATCATTTAGTGACAACTTTGTGTAAAAAAAAAAAAAAAAATCTTTTTTTTGTCATTATTCAATCGCTTGCGGCAAAAAAATAAAATATTCAATGGGCTCAACATGCCTCTTATCAATTTCCTTAGGGTGTCTACTTTCCAAAATGGGGTCATTTGGGGGGGTTTTGTACTGCCCTGCCATTTTAGCACCTCAAGAAATGAGATAGGCAGTCAAACTAAAAGCTGCGTAAATTCCAGAAAATGTACCTTAGTTTGTAGATGTGACAACTTTTGCGCAAACCAATAAATATACAATTATTGACTTTTTTTTTACCAAAGACATGTGGCTGAATACATTTTGGCCTAAATGTATGACTAAAATTGAGTTTATTGGATTTTTCTAATAACAAAAAGTAGAAAATATCATTTTTTTTCAAAATTTGCGGTCTTTTTACGTTTATATCGCAAAAAATAAAAATCGCAGAGTCAGTCAAATACCTTTAAAAGAAAGCTCTATTTGTGGGAAGAAAAGGACGCAAATTTCGTTTGGGTACAACATTGCATGACCGCGCAATTACCAGTTAAAGCAGCGCAGTGCCAAAGTGTAAAAAGACCTCTGGTCATTTACCAGCAAAATGGTCCGGTCTGAAAGTGGTTAAAGGAATATTTCACTTTTTTTTTTTCACTTTAATCGTCATTAAAATCAGTGCTCCCGCCAAAACGGCAGTTTTTAAAACTTTTTTTTGCAGTGACCCATGTCCCCTGAGGCAGGAGGCAGGTCCCCAAACCCTTTTTAGGACACTATCTTGCATATTAGCCGTTAAAATTAGCACTTTCCATTTCGAACGTTCGAGTCCCATAGACTTCAATGGGGTTCTAACGTTCGTATCGAACGCGGGGGTCGTTCGCAAGTTCTGGTGCGAACTGAACCGGGGGGTGTTCGGCTCATCCCTACTCCTGACTGTGGTCCCACACCCCTAGGATGAAGGTCTGTAGGGGACGAAAGTGTAGCCCTGCCCACTGCACTGCTGGAAGGGTGGATGTAAGGAGACCCAGTACTGACATCAGAACCCTTATGGAAACCAGCTGGTTGCTCTGAAGAGAGGCCACCGCACTGTCCAGTTTTTGTACCTTTTCTCTTGGTAGAAAAACTCTCAACAGTGTTGAGTCCAACAGGAAACCTAGATAGGAGATCTGTTGTGAGGGGATCAGGCTGGACTTTTCCAAGTTCAGAAGCCACCCCAGGTCTGTAAGGACCCCTTTGGTTAGATCGAGATCCTTGACCAACTGTGTTGGGGATGCTGCAAATAAAAGCAGGTCGTCCAGGTAGGCAATTATACATATCCCCTGGAGCCGAAGAAAGGCCATGGCTTCTGCCAGGACTTTGGTAAAAATGCGGGGTGCAGAGGATAGCCCGAATGGCAGGGCCTGAAACTGAAAGTGTACTGTTTCTCCGCCCAGATCTATGGCAAGGCGTAGAAACCTCTGCGAGGCTTCCGCTATAGGGATGTGTAAATACGCGTCCCTTAGGTCCAGAGATACCATGAAACAGTTGTGGGGCAGAAGTGCCTTTACTGAAAAGATCGATTCCATGCGGAATCTTTTGTATGTCACTGAAGCGTTCAGGGGCTTTAAGTTCAGAATCAACCTGAACTTCCCTGAGGGTTTTTTCACTATGAAGATGTGAGAATAAAACCCCCTTCCCTCTTCTGCTTTTGGGACCCTGAGAATAACATCCTGATTCTCCAATTTCCTCAGAGCTTCTAGCAAGGCCTCGGCCTTTACCATGCACCTGGGTAGATGCGTGACAAGGAGCCTTTGAGGGGGTGGTCTTAGGAATTCCAAGAGGTACCCCCTTCTTATTACCCCTAAAATAAATTGATTGGGGGATATTGTCTCCCACTGTGGAAGAAAGGCCCCCCAGTCTTCCTCCCACTGTAGCTGGAAAGTCACTGGGTTTTACGGGGCTGGATAGGAGGGCGAAAAATCGCCCCTCCTCTGCCCCTGCCTTTTTGGGGCCAGGTTTTCTTTTTCCCCTCTGGTTTAGAGGTTTCCCTACGCCCTTGCGGACGAAACCCCTTTTTAGTTGGTACGGGGGTTTTCCGTTTAAGAGGAAAGGATTTTTTCCTCTCCGCTGTCCGGTCAAGAACAGTCTCTAGCCCTGGGCCAAAAAGGAGGTCCCCCGTCAGGGGTATCCCACACAGCTTTATCTTGGAGGCATTATCCCCTGGCCATGTTTTTAACCAGAGGGCCCTTCTGGCCGAATTGTAATCCCTCGCAGCATAGTAGGGAAGGATGACAGAATGGTTTCCTTATCTGTGCCTGCCTCAATATGTTGTTGGATCTGTGAGAGCCAGTGCTCTAAATTGCGAGCCACAACTGTAACTGCCATTTCAGGCTTTAAATTGCCGATAGCCGAGTCCCACGTCTTTTTAAGCAGAGAGTCAATCCTTTTGTCCATGACATCTGCCAAGGCCCCCATGTCTTCAAACACCAGATCTGTGTGTCTGGAGACCTGGGAGAAAGCGGCATCCAATTTGGGATTTTTATTCCAAAGGCATGCCGGGTCCTCTGAAAATGGGAACCTTCTTTTGAGGGATCTAGATAAAAAGGGTTTTCTCTCTGGATCCTGCCACTCCTTTTTAACTGTTTCCATTAAAACTTCGTGCACTGGAAACACCCTTCTTTTTGGCTCCCCCAAACCTGAATACATTTGGTCATGCAGGGTTAGGGGCTTTTTATCCGTCTGGATACCGAGGGTTGCATAAATTGCCTTTAAGAGGTCCTCTACCTCATCAAGGGATAATTTATATCTGGAGGCTTTCCTGGACCCGTCCTGGTCCTCCCCCTCGGAACCCTCCTGGGAATCAGAAGAGGAACTGTCTGGAAGTTCCCTACCTGTCCCTGAAGGGCCTGCAACCTCTGTCCCCCCTGTACTAGCAGGTTGGACTGGAGCAGAACTCTGTGCTAGAGGTGGGGTTGTATCCTGGGGAAATGGACCCGTGGGAAGCTGAAATTTTTCAAAAAGGGACCTAAAAGAAGAGAAGGTGGACGAGAGCTCTTTGACTGAAGCTGCTAGTCCTGACTCCTGTTCAGATTCCCTTTCCCTAACGAGGGAGTCAATACAGCCTTTGCACAACACTTTGGTCCAAGATTCCCCTAAAATGTCCCTACAGGAGGCACACTTCTTTTTAGAGCTATGCGTAGACCTAGTTTTTTCTGTAGCTTTCTAAAAAAAAAAAAAGGAAAAAAGAAAAACAGAAAAAGACAAAGTCAATCAAAAGCTCGGGATACAACCCTGGGAGTGCACTAGACCCTTTTTTTAAAACGAAGGGATCTGAGCCTCCCCTCCCCCCTGGCCACCCAGGGGGTCTGCCCCCCCACCCATGATAGAACCATACATTAGGGTGGGGGGATCCTAGATAGAGAGTACCCCTTCCCCAGGGTGCTCTTACCTTAGGAATGCTGGAGATAGAGTCTGTCGTTTGAGCCTCAGCTTCCGACATGACTGCAGGTGGCTGCTTACTACAGAGTTCCACGCTGCATGTGCACGTTCTGAACTCATCTCCAGCTTGTGCCCGGCCCTCCTATCAGCTCCACGACCCGGAACCGGAAGTCGATCGTATTTCGAGGTCAAGCCTTCGTTTCCGCCGGATACGACGTCGCCCGTCATTTGGCCCGCTCGGTTCAAAGAAAAAAAGGGGCGGACTGTACCCATGTACAGGGAAATCTTCCGAACGGCTTGCCAGCTGCGTCCCTGTAGACGCGATAGGAGTCCCCCACGACCTGAAGCCGCGCTCGACTCGGAAGGGGTGGCAGTACCTGGTGAGGTAAGTAAACCGTTCGACCTGTCCGACACGCGGACGTTGGTTTCGAACGGTTTGAACCCAGCTTTCTCCAAACGAAGACCCTGCTTCTTTCAACTGGGTTCTTTTAACGACAAAACGGCCACAGCCTCCCCGACTGATCGGCCTGGTTCCTTGCACAGTGTCTCCCCGCCGGAGGAAACACTAATAACTGAGGTCCGGCAGGGGAAGTAAGAATTTATTGGCTGGCGCAGTGTTTCCAGAGGAAGAGGAGGAGTCTATCTCTCATAGTGGCTGTCCTGAAAGACGATTAGGGAAATACAGATTGCATTACTTGATCATTTTGACAATTACTGGAAACACCCTCAAACTGGGCGTAGTAGTACCTTGGACACAATTATCACCATTATCACTTCTCGGTAGAATCAATAACCTTTTGATAATTGACAATTAAACAGAATGTCTGTATTTCACACGTCCAACCATTACTATACTGCAGGTAAGTAAGTGGTTAACAATGTGAAATAAATTAGACATTTGTTTGTCAATAAAATTTGCATCTATGCAAAAATAAATGTATAATGAAAAAATTAAATTTAGGGAAAAATCTAACAGGCAGTTATTGATTCGGGAGAAATATTTTCAATAATAGAATATTCAGAAAAAAAATCAATATTTAAGAGAACATAGAATAGATGATAAACATACTTATCAATGTGGTATATTTACCCATTCCCATTGGCTACTAGTGTGGATTGTTGGTTACCAGGAATTTTAAGATGGCTGCCGTGGCTTTCAACATGGATTCTCTTGGAGGTCACACAAAGTAATTCCTCTGAGTTCCAAGAAGTTCCACTTCCGGGATAGCTCTCTGCGGAAAGGGGCGTAGATTACGCCCCTTTCCGCAAGTGCCCGCCCCTTTCCGCAAGTGCCCTGCTGCCTGCTGGGAAACACACAGATCCCAGAGGCAGCGGGGACTGTCCTTATTGCGCAGTGCGACTCGCGCATGCGCAGTAGGGAACCGGGAAATGAAGCCGAAAGGCTCCATTTCCTGATTCCCATACCCAGGATGGCGGCGGCAGCACCCGAGAGATGATCCAGAGATCGGCTTCGGGTGCCGACATCGTGGGCGCGCTGGACAGGTAAGTGTCACTATTTTAAAAGTCAGCAGCTGCAGTATTTGTAGCTGCTGGCTTTAAAAAAAAAAAAAAAAAAAAAATATGCGGAGTCCCGGCGGACTCCCGCTTTAAGTTAATATTTTTATTTCTATAATATGCGTTCGTTGTTTATATATGTTCTAACGAATATATCTCGAGTGTTCAGGAATGGTAGTATAATATAAAATACGCTTAACATAATTTTGAATAATCACTTGCATAAAATGGTGATATAATATGTATATCAATGTATATCTGTTAATCTTTAGTCCATTCATAAAGGACACAGGTTATATTATATCAAACAAGATCACATACAATTATCTATATGGATACATGTATAATTCGGGTATCCAATATTTGTTTATCTAAACATAGGTTAAATTCTTATACAGTTATAATCATGATTATATGTTTTTCATAATACTAATTTTTGCTAAAACACTTCTACTTATGATCACACTTTCATATATAATCTCTCCATGACAAAGTTCCCCAGATCACTAGATACCAAACCACAATATCTCCTTGTTGTGACCTATATAGAATTTGAATGGTTTTAAAAAATATGGATGATATTGGTATATGAATCTTACTCCAACATTGTGACACAACACCTCAGATATATGCAGAGGGCCGCGCAGCAGCAGCAGCTCGTCAGGCACCCGCCGTCAGCGAGAGGGCCGCGCAGCAGCAGCAGCTCGTCAGGCACCCGCCGTCAGCGAGAGGGCCGCGCAGCAGCAGCAGCTCGTCAGGCACCCGCCGTCAGCGAGAGGGCCGCGCAGCAGCAGCTCGTCAGGCACCCGCCGTCAGCGAGAGGGCCGCGCAGCAGCAGCAGCTCGTCAGGCACCCGCCGTCAGCGAGAGGGCCGCGCAGCAGCAGCTCGTCAGGCACCCGCCGTCAGCGAGAGGGCCGCGCAGCAGCAGCTCGTCAGGCACCCGCCGTCAGCGAGAGGGGCGCGCAGCAGCAGCTCGTCAGGCACCCGCCGTCAGCGAGAGGGCCGCGCAGCAGCTCGTCAGGCAACCGCCGTCAGCGAGAGGGCCGCGCAGCAGCTCGTCAGGCACCCGCCGTCAGCGAGAGGGCCGCGCAGCAGCTCGTCAGGCACCCGCCGTCAGCGAGACGGCCGCGCAGCAGCAGCTCATCAGGCACCCGCCGTCAGCGAGAGGGCCGCGCAGCAGCAGCAGCTCGTCAGGCACCCGCCGTCAGCGAGAGGGCCGCGCAGCAGCTCATCAGGCACCCGCCGTCAGCGAGAGGGCCGCGCAGCAACAGCTCGTCAGGCACCCGCCGTCAGCGAGAGGGCCGCGCAGCAGCAGCTCGTCAGGCACCCGCCGTCAGCGAGAGGGCAGCGCAGCAGCAGCTCGTCAGGCACCCGCCGTCAGCGAGAGGGCCGCGCAGCAGCTCGTCAGGCACTCGGCGTCAGCGAGAGGGCCGCGCAGCAGCTCGTCAGGCACCCGGCGTCAGCGAGAGGGCCGCGCAGCAGCTCGTCAGGCACCCGCCGTCAGCGTAAGGGCCGCACAGCAGCTCGTCAGGCACCCGCCGTCAGCGAGAGGGCCGCGCAGCAGCAGCTCATCAGGCACCCGCCGTCAGCGAGAGGGCCGCGCAGCAGCAGCTCGTCAGGCACCCGCCGTCAGCGAGAGGGCCGCGCAGCAGCTCGTCAGGCACCCGCCGTCAGCGAGAGGGCCGCGCAGCAGCAGCTCGTCAGGCACCCGCCGTCAGCGAGAGGGCCGCGCAGCAGCAGCTCGTCAGGCACCCGCCGTCAGCGAGAGGGCCGCGCAGCAGCAGCAGCTCGTCAGGCACCCGCCGTCAGCGAGAGGGCCGCGCAGCAGCTCGTCAAGCACCCGCCGTCAGCGAGAGGGCCGCGCAGCAGCTCGTCAGGCACCCGCCGTCAGCGAGAGGGCCGCGCAGCAGCGCGTCAGGCACCCGCCGTCAGCGAGACGGCCGCGCAGCAGCAGCTCATCAGGCACCCGCCGTCAGCGAGAGGGCCGCGCAGCAGCAGCAGCAGCAGCTCGTCAGGCACCCGCCGTCAGCGAGAGGGCCGCGCAGCAGCTCATCAGGCACCCGCCGTCAGCGAGAGGGCCGCGCAGCAACAGCTCGTCAGGCACCCGCCGTCAGCGAGAGGGCCGCGCAGCAGCAGCTCGTCAGGCACCCGCCGTCAGCGAGAGGGCAGCGCAGCAGCAGCTCGTCAGGCACCCGCCGTCAGCGAGAGGGCCGCGCAGCAGCAGCTCGTCAGGCACCCGCCGTCAGCGAGAGGGCCGCGCAGCAGCTCGTCAGGCACCCGCCGTCAGCGAGAGGGCCGCGCAGCAGCAGCAGCTCGTCAGGCACCCGCCGTCAGCGAGAGGGCCGCGCAGCAGCAGCAGCTCGTCAGGCACCCGCCGTCAGCGAGAGGGCCGCGCAGCAGCAGCAGCTCGTCAGGCACCCGCCGTCAGCGAGAGGGCCGCGCAGCAGCAGCTCGTCAGGCACACGACGTCAGCGAGAGGGCCGCGCAGCAGCTCGTCAGGCACCCGCCGTCAGCGAGAGGGCCGCGCAGCAGCAGCTCGTCAGGCACCCACCGTCAGCGAGAGGGCCGCGCAGCAGCAGCTCGTCAGGCACCCACCGTCAGCGAGAGGGCCGCGCAGCAGCAGCTCATCAGGCACCCGCCGTCAGCGAGAGGGCCGCGCAGCAGCAGCTCGTCAGGCACCCGCCGTCAGCGAGAGGGCCGCGCAGCAGCAGCAGCTCGTCAGGCACCCGCCGTCAGCGAGAGGGCCGCGCAGCAGCTCGTCAGGCACCCGCCGTCAGCGAGAAGGCAGCGCAGCAGCAGCTCGTCAGGCACCCGCCGTCAGCGAGAAGGCCGCGCAGCGGCTCGTCAGGCACCCGCCGTCAGCGAGAGGGCCGCGCAGCAACAGCTCGTCAGGCACCTGCCGTCAGAGAGAGGGACGCACAGCAGCAGCAGCTCGTCAGGCACCCGCCGTCAGCGAGAGGGCCGCGCAGCAGCTCGTCAGGCACCCGTCACCGAGAGGGCCGCGCAGCAGCTCGTCAGGCACCCGTCAGCGAGAGGGCCGCGCAGCAGCAGCAGCAGCTCGTCAGGCACCCGCCGTCAGCGAGAGGGCCGCGCAGCAGCTCGTCAGGCACCCGCCGTCAGCGAGAGGGCCGCGCAGCAGCAGCAGCAGCTCATCAGGCACCCGCCGTCAGCGAGAGGGCCGCGCAGCAGCAGCTCGTCAGGCACCCGACGTCAGCGAGAGGGCCGCGCAGCAGCTCGTCAGGCACCCGCCGTCAGCGAGAGGGCCGCGCAGCAGCAGCTCGTCAGGCACCCGCCGTCAGCGAGAGGGCCGCGCAGCAGCAGCTCGTCAGGCACCCGCCGTCAGCGAGAGGGCCGCGCAGCAGCAGCTCGTCAGGCACCCGCCGTCAGCAAGAGGGCCGCGCAGCAGCAGCTCGTCAGGCACCCGCCGTCAGCGAGAAGGCAGCGCAGCAGCAGCTCGTCAGGCACCCGCCGTCAGCGAGAAGGCCGCGCAGCAGCTCGTCAGGCACCCGCCGTCAGCGAGAGGGCCGCGCAGCAGCAGCTCATCAGGCACCCGCCGTCAGCGAGAGGGCCGCGCAGCAGCAGCTCGTCAGGCACCCGCCGTCAGCGAGAGGGCCGCGCAGCAGCTCGTCAGGCACCCGCCGTCAGTGAGAGGGCCGCGCAGCAGCTCGTCAGGCACCCGCCGTCAGCGAGAGGGCCGCGCAGCAGCAGCAGCTCGTCAGGCACCCGCCGTCAGCGAGAAGGCAGCGCAGCAGCAGCTCGTCAGGCACCCGCCGTCAGCGAGAAGGCCGCGCAGCAGCTCGTCAGGCACCCGCCGTCAGCGAGAGGGCCGCGCAGCAGCAGCTCATCAGGCACCCGCCGTCAGCGAGAGGGCCGCGCAGCAGCAGCTCGTCAGGCACCCGCCGTCAGCGAGAGGGCCGCGCAGCAGCTCGTCAGGCACCCGCCGTCAGTGAGAGGGCCGCGCAGCAGCTCGTCAGGCACCCGCCGTCAGCGAGAGGGCCGCGCAGCAGCAGCAGCTCGTCAGGCACCCGCCGTCAGCGAGAGGGCCGCGCAGCAGCAGCAGCAGCTCGTCAGGCACCCGCCATCAGCGAGAGGGCCGCGCAGCAGCTCGTCAGGCACCCGCCGTCAGCGAGAGGGCCGCACAGCAGCAGCAGCTCGTCAGGCACCCGCCGTCAGCGAGAGGGCCGCGCAGCAGCTCGTCAGGCACCCGTCACCGAGAGGGCCGCGCAGCAGCTCGTCAGGCACCCGTCAGCGAGAGGGCCGCGCAGCAGCAGCAGCAGCTCATCAGGCACCCGCCGTCAGCGAGAGGGCTGCGCAGCAGCTCGTCAGGCACCCGCCGTCAGCGAGAGGGCCGCGCAGCAGCTCGTCAGGCACCCGCCGTCAGCGAGAGGGCCGCGCAGCAGCAGCAGCTCGTCAGGCACCCGCCGTCAGCGAGAGGGCCGCGCAGCAGCAGCTCGTCAGGCACCCGCCGTCAGCGAGAGGGCCGCGCAGCAGCAGCAGCTCGTCAGGCACCCGCCGTCAGCGAGAGGGCCGCGCAGCAGCAGCAGCAGCTCGTCAGGCACCCGCCGTCAGCGAGAGGGCCGCGCAGCAGCAGCTCGTCAGGCACCCGCCGTCAGCGAGAGGGCCGCGCAGCAGCAGCTCGTCAGGCACCCGCCGTCAGCGAGAGGGCCGCGCAGCAGCAGCTCGTCAGGCACCCGCCGTCAGCGAGAGGGCCGCGCAGCAGCTCGTCAGGCACCCGCCGTCAGCGAGAGGGCCGCGCAGCAGCTCGTCAGGCACCCGCCGTCAGCGAGAGGGCCGCGCAGCAGCAGCAGCTCGTCAGGCACCCGCCGTCAGCGAGAGGGCCGCGCAGCAGCAGCAGCTCGTCAGGCACCCGCCGTCAGCGAGAGGGCCGCGCAGCAGCAGCTCGTCAGGCACCCGCCGTCAGCGAGAGGGCCGCGCAGCAGCAGCTCGTCAGGCACCCGCCGTCAGCGAGAGGGCCGCGCAGCAGCAGCAGCTCGTCAGGCACCCGCCGTCAGCGAGAGGGCCGCGCAGCAGCAGCTCGTCAGGCACCCGCCGTCAGCGAGAGGGCCGCGCAGCAGCTCGTCAGGCAGCCGCCGTCAGCGAGAGGGCCGCGCAGCAGCTCGTCAGGCACCCGCCGTCAGCGAGAGGGCCGCGCAGCAGCTCGTCAGGCACCCGCCGTCAGCGAGAGGGCCGCGCAGCAGCAGCTCGTCAGGCACCCGCCGTCAGCGAGAGGGCCGCGCAGCAGCAGCTCGTCAGGCACCCGCCGTCAGCGAGAGGGCCGCGCAGCAGCAGCTCGTCAGGCACCCGCCGTCAGCGAGAAGGTAGCGCAGCAGCAGCTCGTCAGGCACCCGCCGTCAGCGAGAAGGCCGCGCAGCAGCTCGTCAGGCACCCGCCGTCAGCGAGAGGGCCGCGCAGCAGCAGCTCGTCAGGCACCCGCCGTCAGCGAGAGGGGCGCACAGCAGCAGCAGCTCGTCAGGCACCCGCCGTCAGCGAGAGGGCCGCGCAGCAGCTCGTCAGGCACCCGTCACCGAGAGGGCCACGCAGCAGCTCGTCAGGCACCCGTCAGCGAGAGGGCCGCACAGCAGCAGCAGCAGCTCATCAGGCACCTGCCGTCAGCGAGAGGGCCGCGCAGCAGCAGCAGCTAGTCAGGCACCCGCCGTCAGCGAGAGGGCCGCGCAGCAGCAGCTAGTCAGGCACCCGCCGTCAGCGAGAGGGCCGCGCAGCAGCAGCAGCTCGTCAGGCACCCGCCTTCAGCGAGAGGGCCGCGCAGCAGCTCGTCAGGCACCCGCCTTCAGCGAGAGGGCCGCGCAGCAGCAGCAGCTCGTCAGGCACCCGCCGTCAGCGAGAGGGCCGCGCAGCAGCAGCTCGTCAGGCACCCGCCGTCAGCGAGAGGGCCGCGCAGCAGCTCGTCAGGCACCCGCCGTCAGCGAGAGGGCCGCGCAGCAGCAGCTCGTCAGGCACCCGCCGTCAGCGAGAGGGCCGCGCAGCAGCAGCTCGTCAGGCACCCGCCGTCAGCGAGAAGGCAGCGCAGCAGCAGCTCGTCAGGCACCCGCCGTCAGCGAGAAGGCCGCGCAGCAGCTCGTCAGGCACCCGCCGTCAGCGAGAGGGCCGCGCAGCAGCAGCTCGTCAGGCACCCGCCGTCAGCGAGAGGGCCGCGCAGCAGCAGCTCGTCAGGCACCCGCTGTCAGCGAGAGGGCCGCGCAGCAGCAGCTCGTCAGGCACCCGCCGTCAGCGAGAGGGCCGCGCAGCAGCTCGTCAGGCACCCGCCGTCAGCGAGAGGGCCGCGCAGCAGCAGCAGCTCGTCAGGCACCCGCCGTCAGCGAGAGGGCCGCGCAGCAGCAGCTCGTCAGGCAGCCGCCGTCAGCGAGAGGGCCGCGCAGCAGCTCGTCAGGCAGCCGCCGTCAGCGAGAGGGCCGCGCAGCAGCTCGTCAGGCACCCGCCGTCAGCGAGAGGGCCGCACAGCAGCTCGTCAGGCACCCGCCGTCAGCGAGAGGGCCGCGCAGCAGCAGCTCGTCAGGCACCCGCCGTCAGCGAGAGGGCCGCGCAGCAGCAGCTCGTCAGGCACCCGCCGTCAGCGAGAAGGCAGCGCAGCAGCAGCTCGTCAGGCACCCGCCGTCAGCGAGAAGGCCGCGCAGCAGCTCGTCAGGCACCCGCCGTCAGCGAGAGGGCCGCGCAGCAGCAGCTCGTCAGGCACCTGCCGTCAGAGAGAGGGACGCACAGCAGCAGCAGCTCGTCAGGCACCCGCCGTCAGCGAGAGGGCCGCGCAGCAGCTCGTCAGGCACCCGTCACCGAGAGGGCCGCGCAGCAGCTCGTCAGGCACCCGTCAGCGAGAGGGCCGCGCAGCAGCAGCAGCAGCTCGTCAGGCACCCGCCGTCAGCGAGAGGGCCGCGCAGCAGCTCGTCAGGCACCCGCCGTCAGCGAGAGGGCCGCGCAGCAGCAGCTCGTCAGGCACCCGCCGTCAGCGAGAGGGCCGCGCAGCAGCAGCTCGTCAGGCACCCGACGTCAGCGAGAGGGCCGCGCAGCAGCTCGTCAGGCACCCGACGTCAGCGAGAGGGCCGCGCAGCAGCAGCTCGTCAGGCACCCGCCGTCAGCGAGAGGGCCGCGCAGCAGCAGCTCGTCAGGCACCCGGCGTCAGCGAGAGGGCCGCGCAGCAGCAGCTCGTCAGGCACCCGCCGTCAGCGAGAGGGCCGCGCAGCAGCAGCTCGTCAGGCACCCGCCGTCAGCGAGAAGGCAGCGCAGCAGCAGCTCGTCAGGCACCCGCCGTCAGCGAGAAGGCCGCGCAGCAGCTCGTCAGGCACCCGCCGTCAGCGAGAGGGCCGCGCAGCAGCAGCTCGTCAGGCACCTGCCGTCAGAGAGAGGGACGCACAGCAGCAGCAGCTCGTCAGGCACCCGCCGTCAGCGAGAGGGCCGCGCAGCAGCTCGTCAGGCACCCGTCACCGAGAGGGCCGCGCAGCAGCTCGTCAGGCACCCGTCAGCGAGAGGGCCGCGCAGCAGCAGCAGCAGCTCGTCAGGCACCCGCCGTCAGCGAGAGGGCCGCGCAGCAGCTCGTCAGGCACCCGCCGTCAGCGAGAGGGCCGCGCAGCAGCAGCTCGTCAGGCACCCGCCGTCAGCGAGAGGGCCGCGCAGCAGCAGCTCGTCAGGCACCCGACGTCAGCGAGAGGGCCGTGCAGCAGCTCGTCAGGCACCCGCCGTCAGCGAGAGGGCCGCGCAGCAGCTCGTCAGGCACCCGCCGTCAGCGAGAGGGCCGCGCAGCAGCTCGTCAGGCAGCCGCCGTCAGCGTAAGGGCCGCGCAGCAGCTCGTCAGGCACCCGCCGTCAGCGAGAAGGCAGCGCAGCAGCAGCTCGTCAGGCACCCGCCGTCAGCGAGAAGGCCGCGCAGCAGCTCGTCAGGCACCCGCCGTCAGCGAGAGGGCCGCGCAGCAGCAGCTCGTCAGGCACCTGCCGTCAGAGAGAGGGACGCACAGCAGCAGCAGCTCGTCAGGCACCCGCCGTCAGCGAGAGGGCCGCGCAGCAGCTCGTCAGGCACCCGTCACCGAGAGGGCCGCGCAGCAGCTCGTCAGGCACCCGTCAGCGAGAGGGCCGCGCAGCAGCAGCAGCAGCTCGTCAGGCACCCGCCGTCAGCGAGAGGGCCGCGCAGCAGCTCGTCAGGCACCCGCCGTCAGCGAGAGGGCCGCGCAGCAGCAGCTCGTCAGGCACCCGCCGTCAGCGAGAGGGCCGCGCAGCAGCAGCTCGTCAGGCACCCGCCGTCAGCGAGAGGGCCGCGCAGCAGCTCGTCAGGCACCCGCCGTCAGCGAGAGGGCCGCGCAGCAGCTCGTCAGGCACCCGCCGTCAGCGAGAGGGCCGCGCAGCAGCTCGTCAGGCAGCCGCCGTCAGCGTAAGGGCCGCGCAGCAGCTCGTCAGGCACCCGCCGTCAGCGAGAGGGCCGCGCAGCAGCAGCTCGTCAGGCACCCGCCGTCAGCGAGAGGGCCGCGCAGCAGCAGCAGCAGCTCGTCAGGCACCCGCCATCAGCGAGAGGGCCGCGCAGCAGCTCGTCAGGCACCCGCCGTCAGCGAGAGGGCCGCACAGCAGCAATAGCTCGTCAGGCACCCGCCGTCAGCGAGAGGGCCGCGCAGCAGCTCGTCAGGCACCCGTCACCGAGAGGGCCGCGCAGCAGCTCGTCAGGCACCCGTCAGCGAGAGGGCCGCGCAGCAGCAGCAGCAGCTCATCAGGCACCCGCCGTCAGCGAGAGGGCTGCGCAGCAGCTCGTCAGGCACCCGCCGTCAGCGAGAGGGCCGCGCAGCAGCTCGTCAGGCACCCGCCGTCAGCGAGAGGGCCGCGCAGCAGCAGCAGCTCGTCAGGCACCCGCCGTCAGCGAGAGGGCCGCGCAGCAGCAGCTCGTCAGGCACCCGCCGTCAGCGAGAGGGCCGCGCAGCAGCAGCAGCTCGTCAGGCACCCGCCGTCAGCGAGAGGGCCGCGCAGCAGCAGCAGCAGCTCGTCAGGCACCCGCCGTCAGCGAGAGGGCCGCGCAGCAGCAGATCGTCAGGCACCCGCCGTCAGCGAGAGGGCCGCGCAGCAGCTCGTCAGGCACCCGCCGTCAGCGAGAGGGCCGCACAGCAGCAGCAGCTCGTCAGGCACCCGCCGTCAGCGAGAGGGCCGCGCAGCAGCTCGTCAGGCACCCGTCACCGAGAGGGCCGCGCAGCAGCTCGTCAGGCACCCGTCAGCGAGAGGGCCGCGCAGCAGCAGCAGCAGCTCATCAGGCACCCGCCGTCAGCGAGAGGGCTGCGCAGCAGCTCGTCAGGCACCCGCCGTCAGCGAGAGGGCCGCGCAGCAGCTCGTCAGGCACCCGCCGTCAGCGAGAGGGCCGCGCAGCAGCAGCAGCTCGTCAGGCACCCGCCGTCAGCGAGAGGGCCGCGCAGCAGCAGCTCGTCAGGCACCCGCCGTCAGCGAGAGGGCCGCGCAGCAGCAGCAGCTCGTCAGGCACCCGCCGTCAGCGAGAGGGCCGCGCAGCAGCAGCAGCAGCTCGTCAGGCACCCGCCGTCAGCGAGAGGGCCGCGCAGCAGCAGCTCGTCAGGCACCCGCCGTCAGCGAGAGGGCCGCGCAGCAGCAGCTCGTCAGGCACCCGCCGTCAGCGAGAGGGCCGCGCAGCAGCAGCTCGTCAGGCACCCGCCGTCAGCGAGAGGGCCGCGCAGCAGCTCGTCAGGCACCCGCCGTCAGCGAGAGGGCCGCGCAGCAGCTCGTCAGGCACCCGCCGTCAGCGAGAGGGCCGCGCAGCAGCAGCAGCTCGTCAGGCACCCGCCGTCAGCGAGAGGGCCGCGCAGCAGCAGCAGCTCGTCAGGCACCCGCCGTCAGCGAGAGGGCCGCGCAGCAGCAGCTCGTCAGGCACCCGCCGTCAGCGAGAGGGCCGCGCAGCAGCAGCTCGTCAGGCACCCGCCGTCAGCGAGAGGGCCGCGCAGCAGCAGCAGCTCGTCAGGCACCCGCCGTCAGCGAGAGGGCCGCGCAGCAGCAGCTCGTCAGGCACCCGCCGTCAGCGAGAGGGCCGCGCAGCAGCTCGTCAGGCAGCCGCCGTCAGCGAGAGGGCCGCGCAGCAGCTCGTCAGGCACCCGCCGTCAGCGAGAGGGCCGCGCAGCAGCTCGTCAGGCACCCGCCGTCAGCGAGAGGGCCGCGCAGCAGCAGCTCGTCAGGCACCCGCCGTCAGCGAGAGGGCCGCGCAGCAGCAGCTCGTCAGGCACCCGCCGTCAGCGAGAGGGCCGCGCAGCAGCAGCTCGTCAGGCACCCGCCGTCAGCGAGAAGGTAGCGCAGCAGCAGCTCGTCAGGCACCCGCCGTCAGCGAGAAGGCCGCGCAGCAGCTCGTCAGGCACCCGCCGTCAGCGAGAGGGCCGCGCAGCAGCAGCTCGTCAGGCACCCGCCGTCAGCGAGAGGGGCGCACAGCAGCAGCAGCTCGTCAGGCACCCGCCGTCAGCGAGAGGGCCGCGCAGCAGCTCGTCAGGCACCCGTCACCGAGAGGGCCACGCAGCAGCTCGTCAGGCACCCGTCAGCGAGAGGGCCGCACAGCAGCAGCAGCAGCTCATCAGGCACCTGCCGTCAGCGAGAGGGCCGCGCAGCAGCAGCAGCTAGTCAGGCACCCGCCGTCAGCGAGAGGGCCGCGCAGCAGCAGCTAGTCAGGCACCCGCCGTCAGCGAGAGGGCCGCGCAGCAGCAGCAGCTCGTCAGGCACCCGCCTTCAGCGAGAGGGCCGCGCAGCAGCTCGTCAGGCACCCGCCTTCAGCGAGAGGGCCGCGCAGCAGCAGCAGCTCGTCAGGCACCCGCCGTCAGCGAGAGGGCCGCGCAGCAGCAGCTCGTCAGGCACCCGCCGTCAGCGAGAGGGCCGCGCAGCAGCTCGTCAGGCACCCGCCGTCAGCGAGAGGGCCGCGCAGCAGCAGCTCGTCAGGCACCCGCCGTCAGCGAGAGGGCCGCGCAGCAGCAGCTCGTCAGGCACCCGCCGTCAGCGAGAAGGCAGCGCAGCAGCAGCTCGTCAGGCACCCGCCGTCAGCGAGAAGGCCGCGCAGCAGCTCGTCAGGCACCCGCCGTCAGCGAGAGGGCCGCGCAGCAGCAGCTCGTCAGGCACCCGCCGTCAGCGAGAGGGCCGCGCAGCAGCAGCTCGTCAGGCACCCGCTGTCAGCGAGAGGGCCGCGCAGCAGCAGCTCGTCAGGCACCCGCCGTCAGCGAGAGGGCCGCGCAGCAGCTCGTCAGGCACCCGCCGTCAGCGAGAGGGCCGCGCAGCAGCAGCAGCTCGTCAGGCACCCGCCGTCAGCGAGAGGGCCGCGCAGCAGCAGCTCGTCAGGCAGCCGCCGTCAGCGAGAGGGCCGCGCAGCAGCTCGTCAGGCAGCCGCCGTCAGCGAGAGGGCCGCGCAGCAGCTCGTCAGGCACCCGCCGTCAGCGAGAGGGCCGCACAGCAGCTCGTCAGGCACCCGCCGTCAGCGAGAGGGCCGCGCAGCAGCAGCTCGTCAGGCACCCGCCGTCAGCGAGAGGGCCGCGCAGCAGCAGCTCGTCAGGCACCCGCCGTCAGCGAGAAGGCAGCGCAGCAGCAGCTCGTCAGGCACCCGCCGTCAGCGAGAAGGCCGCGCAGCAGCTCGTCAGGCACCCGCCGTCAGCGAGAGGGCCGCGCAGCAGCAGCTCGTCAGGCACCTGCCGTCAGAGAGAGGGACGCACAGCAGCAGCAGCTCGTCAGGCACCCGCCGTCAGCGAGAGGGCCGCGCAGCAGCTCGTCAGGCACCCGTCACCGAGAGGGCCGCGCAGCAGCTCGTCAGGCACCCGTCAGCGAGAGGGCCGCGCAGCAGCAGCAGCAGCTCGTCAGGCACCCGCCGTCAGCGAGAGGGCCGCGCAGCAGCTCGTCAGGCACCCGCCGTCAGCGAGAGGGCCGCGCAGCAGCAGCTCGTCAGGCACCCGCCGTCAGCGAGAGGGCCGCGCAGCAGCAGCTCGTCAGGCACCCGACGTCAGCGAGAGGGCCGCGCAGCAGCTCGTCAGGCACCCGACGTCAGCGAGAGGGCCGCGCAGCAGCAGCTCGTCAGGCACCCGCCGTCAGCGAGAGGGCCGCGCAGCAGCAGCTCGTCAGGCACCCGGCGTCAGCGAGAGGGCCGCGCAGCAGCAGCTCGTCAGGCACCCGCCGTCAGCGAGAGGGCCGCGCAGCAGCAGCTCGTCAGGCACCCGCCGTCAGCGAGAAGGCAGCGCAGCAGCAGCTCGTCAGGCACCCGCCGTCAGCGAGAAGGCCGCGCAGCAGCTCGTCAGGCACCCGCCGTCAGCGAGAGGGCCGCGCAGCAGCAGCTCGTCAGGCACCTGCCGTCAGAGAGAGGGACGCACAGCAGCAGCAGCTCGTCAGGCACCCGCCGTCAGCGAGAGGGCCGCGCAGCAGCTCGTCAGGCACCCGTCACCGAGAGGGCCGCGCAGCAGCTCGTCAGGCACCCGTCAGCGAGAGGGCCGCGCAGCAGCAGCAGCAGCTCGTCAGGCACCCGCCGTCAGCGAGAGGGCCGCGCAGCAGCTCGTCAGGCACCCGCCGTCAGCGAGAGGGCCGCGCAGCAGCAGCTCGTCAGGCACCCGCCGTCAGCGAGAGGGCCGCGCAGCAGCAGCTCGTCAGGCACCCGACGTCAGCGAGAGGGCCGTGCAGCAGCTCGTCAGGCACCCGCCGTCAGCGAGAGGGCCGCGCAGCAGCTCGTCAGGCACCCGCCGTCAGCGAGAGGGCCGCGCAGCAGCTCGTCAGGCAGCCGCCGTCAGCGTAAGGGCCGCGCAGCAGCTCGTCAGGCACCCGCCGTCAGCGAGAAGGCAGCGCAGCAGCAGCTCGTCAGGCACCCGCCGTCAGCGAGAAGGCCGCGCAGCAGCTCGTCAGGCACCCGCCGTCAGCGAGAGGGCCGCGCAGCAGCAGCTCGTCAGGCACCTGCCGTCAGAGAGAGGGACGCACAGCAGCAGCAGCTCGTCAGGCACCCGCCGTCAGCGAGAGGGCCGCGCAGCAGCTCGTCAGGCACCCGTCACCGAGAGGGCCGCGCAGCAGCTCGTCAGGCACCCGTCAGCGAGAGGGCCGCGCAGCAGCAGCAGCAGCTCGTCAGGCACCCGCCGTCAGCGAGAGGGCCGCGCAGCAGCTCGTCAGGCACCCGCCGTCAGCGAGAGGGCCGCGCAGCAGCAGCTCGTCAGGCACCCGCCGTCAGCGAGAGGGCCGCGCAGCAGCAGCTCGTCAGGCACCCGCCGTCAGCGAGAGGGCCGCGCAGCAGCTCGTCAGGCACCCGCCGTCAGCGAGAGGGCCGCGCAGCAGCTCGTCAGGCACCCGCCGTCAGCGAGAGGGCCGCGCAGCAGCTCGTCAGGCAGCCGCCGTCAGCGTAAGGGCCGCGCAGCAGCTCGTCAGGCACCCGCCGTCAGCGAGAGGGCGCGCAGCAGCAGCTCGTCAGGCACCCGCCGTCAGCGAGAGGGCCGCGCAGCAGCAGCAGCAGCTCGTCAGGCACCCGCCATCAGCGAGAGGGCCGCGCAGCAGCTCGTCAGGCACCCGCCGTCAGCGAGAGGGCCGCACAGCAGCAATAGCTCGTCAGGCACCCGCCGTCAGCGAGAGGGGCCGCAGCAGCTCGTCAGCACCCGTCACCGAGAGGGCCGCGCAGCAGCTCGTCAGGCACCCCTCAGCGAGAGGGCCGCGCAGCAGCAGCAGCAGCTCATCAGGCACCCGCCGTCAGCGAGAGGGCTGCGCAGCAGCTCGTCAGGCACCCGCCGTCAGCGAGAGGGCCGCGCAGCAGCTCGTCAGGCACCCGCCGTCAGCGAGAGGGCCGCGCAGCAGCAGCAGCTCGTCAGGCACCCGCCGTCAGCGAGAGGGCCGCGCAGCAGCAGCTCGTCAGGCACCCGCCGTCAGCGAGAGGGCCGCGCAGCAGCAGCAGCTCGTCAGGCACCCGCCGTCAGCGAGAGGGCCGCGCAGCAGCAGCAGCAGCTCGTCAGGCACCCGCCGTCAGCGAGAGGGCCGCGCAGCAGCAGATCGTCAGGCACCCGCCGTCAGCGAGAGGGCCGCGCAGCAGCTCGTCAGGCACCCGCCGTCAGCGAGAGGGCCGCGCAGCAGCAGCAGCTCGTCAGGCACCCGCCGTCAGCGAGAGGGCCGCGCAGCAGCAGCAGCTCGTCAGGCACCGCCGTCAGCGAGAGGGCCGCGCAGCAGCAGCAGCTCGTCAGGCACCCGCCGTCAGCGAGAGGGCCGCGCAGCAGCAGCTCGTCAGGCACCCGCCGTCAGCGAGAGGCCGCGCAGCAGCAGCTCGTCAGGCACCCGACGTCAGCGAGAGGGCCGCGCAGCAGCTCGTCAGGCACCCGCCGTCAGCGAGAGGGCCGCGCAGCAGCAGCTCGTCAGGCACCCGCCGTCAGCGAGAGGGCCGCGCAGCAGCAGCTCGTCAGGCACCCGCCGTCAGCGAGAAGGGCCGCGCAGCAGCAGCTCGTCAGGCACCCGCCGTCAGCGAGAGGGCCGCGCAGCAGCAGCAGCTCGTGTAGGCCACCCGCCGTCAGCGAGAGGGCCGCGCAGCAGCAGCTCGTCAGGCACCCGCCGTCAGCGAGAGGGCCGCGCAGCAGCTCGTCAGGCACCCGCCGTCAGCGAGAGGGCGCGCAGCAGCAGCTCGTCAGGCACCCGCCGTCAGCGAGAGGGCCGCACAGCAGCAGCAGCTCGTCAGGCACCCGCCGTCAGCGAGAGGGCCGCAGCAGCAGCTCGTCAGGCACCCCGTCACGAGAGGGCCACGCAGCAGCTCGTCAGGCACCCCGTCAGCGAGAGGGCCGCACAGCAGCAGCTCGTCAGGCACCCGCCGTTAGCGAGAGGGCCGCGCAGCACAGCTCGTCAGGCACCCGCCTTCAGCGAGAGGGCCGCGCAGCAGCAGCTCGTCAGGCACCCGCCTTCAGCGAGAGGGCCGCGCAGCACGCAAGCTCGTCAGGCACCCGCCGTCAGCGAGAGGGCCGCGCAGCAGCAGCTCGTCAGGCACCCGCCGTCAGCGAGAGGGCCGCGCAGCAGCAGCTCGTCAGGCACCCGCCGTCAGCGAGAGGCCGCGCAGCAGCTCGTCAGGCACCCGCCGTCAGCGAGAGGGCCGCCGCCAGCAGCAGCTCGTCAGGCACCCGCCGTCAGCGAGAGGGCGCGCAGCAGCAGCTCGTCAGGCACCCGCCGTCAGCGAGAAGGCAGGGAGGCACGCAGCAGCAGCTCGTCAGGCACCCGCCGTCAGCGAGAAGGCCGCGCAGCAGCTCGTCAGGCACCCGCCGTCAGCGAGAGGGCCGCGCAGCAGCAGCAGCTCGTCAGGCACCCGCCGTCAGCGAGAGGGCCGCGCAGCAGCAGCTCGTCAGGCACCCGCCGTCAGCGAGAGGGCCGCGCAGCAGCAGCAGCTCGTCAGGCACCCGCCGTCAGCGAGAGGGCCGCGCAGCAGCAGCTCGTCAGGCACCCGACGTCAGCGAGAGGGCCGCGCAGCAGCTCGTCAGGCACCCGCCGTCAGCGAGAGGGCCGCGCAGCAGCAGCTCGTCAGGCACCCACCGTCAGCGAGAGGGCCGCGCAGCAGCAGCTCGTCAGGCACCCGCCGTCAGCGAGAGGGCCGCGCAGCAGCAGCTCGTCAGGCACCCGCCGTCAGCGAGAGGGCCGCGCAGCAGCAGCAGCTCGTCAGGCACCCGCCGTCAGCGAGAGGGCCGCGCAGCAGCAGCTCGTCAGGCAGCCGCCATCAGCGAGAGGGCCGCGCAGCAGCTCGTCAGGCAGCCGCCGTCAGCGAGAGGGCCGCGCAGCAGCTCGTCAGGCACCCGCCGTTAGCGAGAGGGCCGCGCAGCAGCTCGTCAGGCACCCGCCGTCAGCGAGAGGGCCGCGCAGCAGCTCGTCAGGCACCCGCCGTCAGCGAGAGGGCCGCGCAGCAGCAGCTCGTCAGGCACCCGCCGTCAGCGAGAGGGCCGCGCAGCAGCAGCTCGTCAGGCACCCGCCGTCAGCGAGAAGGCAGCGCAGCAGCAGCTCGTCAGGCACCCGCCGTCAGCGAGAAGGCCGCGCAGCAGCTCGTCAGGCACCCGCCGTCAGCGAGAGGGCCGCGCAGCAGCAGCTCGTCAGGCACCTGCCGTCAGAGAGAGGGACGCACAGCAGCAGCAGCTCGTCAGGCACCCGCCGTCAGCGAGAGGGCCGCGCAGCAGCTCGTCAGGCACCCGTCACCGAGAGGGCCGCGCAGCAGCTCGTCGGGCACCCGTCAGCGAGAGGGCCGCGCAGCAGCAGCAGCAGCTCGTCAGGCACCCGCCGTCAGCGAGAGGGCCGCGCAGCAGCTCGTCAGGCACCCGCCGTCAGCGAGAGGGCCGCGCAGCAGCAGCAGCAGCTCGTCAGGCACCCGCCGTCAGCGAGAGGGCCGCGCAGCAGCAGCTCGTCAGGCACCCGACGTCAGCGAGAGGGCCGCGCAGCAGCTCGTCAGGCACCCGCCGTCAGCGAGAGGGCCGCGCAGCAGCAGCTCGTCAGGCACCCGCCGTCAGCGAGAGGGCCGCGCAGCAGCAGCTCGTCAGGCACCCGGCGTCAGCGAGAGGGCCGCGCAGCAGCAGCTCGTCAGGCACCCGCCGTCAGCGAGAGGGCCGCGCAGCAGCAGCAGCTCGTCAAGCCCCTGCCGTCAGCGAGAGGGCCGCGCAGCAGCAGCTCGTCAGGCACCCGCCGTCAGCGAGAGGGCCGCGCAGCAGCTCGTCAGGCACCCGCCGTCAGCGAGAGGGCCGCGCAGCAGCTCGTCAGGCAGCCGCCGTCAGCGTAAGGGCCGCGCAGCAGCTCGTCAGGCACCCGCCGTCAGCGAGAGGGCCGCGCAGCAGCAGCTCATCAGGCACCCGCCGTCAGCGAGAGGGCCGCGCAGCAGCAGCTCGTCAGGCACCCGCCGTCAGCGAGAGGGCCGCGCAGCAGCTCGTCAGGCACCCGCCGTCAGTGAGAGGGCCGCGCAGCAGCTCGTCAGGCACCCGCCGTCAGCGAGAGGGCCGCGCAGCAGCAGCTCGTCAGGCACCCGCCATCAGCGAGAGGGCCGCGCAGCAGCTCGTCAGGCACCCGCCGTCAGCGAGAGGGCCGCACAGCAGCAGCAGCTCGTCAGGCACCCGCCGTCAGCGAGAGGGCCGCGCAGCAGCTCGTCAGGCACCCGTCACCGAGAGGGCCGCGCAGCAGCTCGTCAGGCACCCGTCAGCGAGAGGGCCGCGCAGCAGCAGCAGCAGCTCATCAGGCACCCGCCGTCAGCGAGAGGGCTGCGCAGCAGCTCGTCAGGCACCCGCCGTCAGCGAGAGGGCCGCGCAGCAGCTCGTCAGGCACCCGCCGTCAGCGAGAGGGCCGCGCAGCAGCAGCAGCTCGTCAGGCACCCGCCGTCAGCGAGAGGGCCGCGCAGCAGCAGCAGCAGCTCGTCAGGCACCCGCCGTCAGCGAGAGGGCCGCGCAGCAGCAGCTCGTCAGGCACCCGCCGTCAGCGAGAGGGCCGCGCAGCAGCAGCTCGTCAGGCACCCGCCGTCAGCGAGAGGGCCGCGCAGCAGCTCGTCAGGCACCCGCCGTCAGCGAGAGGGCCGCGCAGCAGCAGCAGCTCGTCAGGCACCCGCCGTCAGCGAGAGGGCCGCGCAGCAGCAGCAGCTCGTCAGGCACCCGCCGTCAGCGAGAGGGCCGCGCAGCAGCAGCAGCTCGTCAGGCACCCGCCGTCAGCGAGAGGGCCGCGCAGCAGCAGCTCGTCAGGCACCCGCCGTCAGCGAGAGGGCCGCGCAGCAGCAGCTCGTCAGGCACCCGACGTCAGCGAGAGGGCCGCGCAGCAGCTCGTCAGGCACCCGCCGTCAGCGAGAGGGCCGCGCAGCAGCAGCTCGTCAGGCACCCGCCGTCAGCGAGAGGGCCGCGCAGCAGCAGCTCGTCAGGCACCCGCCGTCAGCGAGAGGGCCGCGCAGCAGCAGCTCGTCAGGCACCCGCCGTCAGCGAGAGGGCCGCGCAGCAGCAGCAGCTTGTCAGGCACCCGCTGTCAGCGAGAGGGCCGCGCAGCAGCAGCTCGTCAGGCACCCGCCGTCAGCGAGAGGGCCGCGCAGCAGCTCGTCAGGCAGCCGCCGTCAGCGAGAGGGCCGCGCAGCAGCTCGTCAGGCACCCGCCGTCAGGGAGAGGGCCGCGCAGCAGCTCGTCAGGCACCCGCCGTCAGCGAGAGGGCCGCGCAGCAGCTCGTCAGGCACCCGCCGTCAGCGAGAGGGCCGCGCAGCAGCAGCTCGTCAGGCACCCGCCGTCAGCGAGAGGGCCGCGCAGCAGCAGCTCGTCAGGCACCCGCTGTCAGCGAGAGGGCCGCGCAGCAGCAGCTCGTCAGGCACCCGCCGTCAGCGAGAAGGTAGCGCAGCAGCAGCTCGTCAGGCACCCGCCGTCAGCGAGAAGGCCGCGCAGCAGCTCGTCAGGCACCTGCCGTCAGCGAGAGGGCCGCGCAGCAGCTCGTCAGGCACCCGTCACCGAGAGGGCCACGCAGCAGCTCGTCAGGCACCCGTCAGCGAGAGGGCCGCACAGCAGCAGCAGCAGCTCATCAGGCACCCGCCATCAGCGAGAGGGCCGCGCAGCAGCTCGTCAGGCACCCGCCGTCAGCGAGAGGGCCGCGCAGCAGCTCGTCAGGCACCCGCCGTCAGCGAGAGGGCCGCGCAGCAGCTCGTCAGGCACCCGCCGTCAGCGAGAGGGCCGCGCAGCAGCTCGTCAGGCACCTGCCGTCAGCGAGAGGGCCGCGCAGCAGCAGCAGCTAGTCAGGCACCCGCCGTCAGCGAGAGGGCCGCGCAGCAGCAGCTAGTCAGGCACCCGCCGTCAGCGAGAGGGCCGCGCAGCAGCAGCAGCTCGTCAGGCACCCGCCTTCAGCGAGAGGGCCGCGCAGCAGCTCGTCAGGCACCCGCCTTCAGCGAGAGGGCCGCGCAGCAGCAGCTCGTCAGGCACCCGCCGTCATCGAGAGGGCCGCGCGTCAGGCACCCGCCGTCAGCGAGACGGAAATTAAGGAAATTTTCCCGCACAATATTTACTGAGTAATTTTTAAACAAAGATATTTTTAAGATACAGAATTAGTCTATATGACACAGTCTATATATGTGAAACGTATACACAGAGACGAGTGATCATACAAAATAGTTACATTTATTGGTTGACAAAAGACAAATATTTACATGAAATATTAAAAATTAGAGTTACGCTTACCGGTAACGTCTTTTCCAGTAGTCTTTCAGGACAGCCACTATGAGAGATAGACTCCTCCTCTTCCTCTGGAAACACTGCGCCAGCCCATAAATTCTTACTTCCCCTGCCGGACCTCAGTTTATATCGAGAATACCTCCGGCCAGCTGGGGAGACACAAGAACACATTAATAACATATTTATCAAATACCATTATCTTGCTGCGCTCTGGTCTTTTGTAAGACTCCCCCCAATTTTCGGGTGGGAACTAGGGCTGTCCTGAAAGACTACTGGAAAAGACGTTACCGGTAAGCGTAACTCTAATTTTCCCTAATCGTCTTTCAGGGCAGCCACTATGAGAGGATAAGCGAGCACTTACCAGTTAGGGTGGGACTACAGCTTGCAAAACCTTTCGCCCAAAGGTCTGCTCACCTGCCGACACCAGATCCACTCTGTAGTGTTTTACAAAAGTGGAATAGCTGGACCATGTTGCTGCTCTGAAAATCTGCTCTGGCGTTGCTCCCGCTCTTTCTGCCTGGGAGGCTGCCATAGCTCTAGTGGAGTGTGCTTTAATACCCACTGGGATTTCTTTCCCTGCAACTAAATAAGCCTGCTCGATGGCTACTCTGAGCCACCTAGCAATAGTGCGCCGGGACGCCTTACAACCTTTCCTGGCCCCGGAAAACAAAACAAATAAGGAATCTGACCTTCTAAATGACTTGGTCAGTTCCAGATAGTGTAGGATACATCTCCTAACATCCAAATAATGGAATTTTAGTTCCTTCTCACCGGAGGGATTGGGACAAAAAGAGGGCAAAACTATTTCCTGGCTTCTATGAAAGCTGGATGCCACTTTCGGCAAGAAGGCTGGATCGGTCTTTAAAACTATCCGATCCGGAAAAATAACGCAAAAGGGAGCCCTGACTGATAAGGCCTCCATCTCACTGACCCTCCTAGCAGTTGTTACTGCTACCAGAAACACTGTCTTCAGAGTAAGCTCTCTCAGAAAACACTCCTTTAACCACTTGGGATCCGCGCTATTGCAAAATGACGGCAATAGCGCGGACCCACATTTTCGGGACTACGTCTATTGACGTAGTCCCGGTTACGAGCGGCCTGCGCGCCCCCTGAGGGGCGCGCGTGGCGCGCTCTGTGATCGGCGAGTCCGTGAGACTCGCCTGATCACCGATCCGTGTAAGGGGTCGATCCCGACCCCTTATCACGTGATCAGCTGTCAGCCAATGACAGCTGATCATGTGATAAAACGGAGCCGGTAATCGGCTAGTATTCCTCCTCGCGCTGACAGCGCGAGGAGAAAAAAAAAAAGCCGATCGCCGGCGGCCGTGTTCGGGACATCAGTCCCGATCACGGCCAGCAATTTAAAAGGACACCTGCCCCCTGCCAGTGCCCACCTGCCACCCGCAGTGCCATCCTGAAATAAAGTAAGTGCCCCCCTGTCAGTGCCACCCAGCAGTGCCCATAGTGCCCACAGTGCCACCCAGCAGTGCCCACAGTGCCACCCACAGTGCCACCCAGCAGTGCCACCCACAGTGCCACCCAAAATCTGCCTCAGGTGCTGCACCCCAGTGCCGCCCATCAGTGCCCAGCAGTGCCGCCCATCATTGCCCAGCAGTGCCGCCCATCAGTGCCCAGCAGTGCCACCTATCAGAGCCACCTATCAGTGCCACCTATCAGTGCCCATCAGTCCCATCTATCTGTGGTACCTATCAGTGCCCATCCGTGCCACCCATCCGTGCCACTTATCCGTGCCACCCATCCGTGCCATCTTATCTGTGCCCATCTTTGCCCATCAGTGCCGCCTTATCTGTGCCCATCGGTGCCGCCTTATCTGTGCCTATTAGTGCCGCCTTAACTATGCCTATCAGTGCCCACCAGTGCAGCCTATCAGTGCCCACCAATGCAGCCCATCAGTGCCCACCAATGCAGCCCATCAGTGCCCACCAATGCAGCCTATCAGTGCCGCCTAATCAGCGCACTTCAATGAAGGAGAAAAATGACCCGTTTGCAAAATTTTATAACAAACTATTAAAACATGATTTTTTTTTTTTTTTTTTTTGCATCTTTTTTTGTTTGTTTAGCAAAAAATAAAACTCCGAGCTGTAACTAAATACCACCAAAAGAAAGCTCTATTTGTGGGAAAAAAATGATAAAAAATTCATTTGGGTACAGTGTTGTATGACCGCGTAATTGTCACTCAAAGTGCATCAGCGCTGAAAGCTGAAAATTGGTCTGGGACTGAGGGGGGTTTAAGTGCCCAGTAAGCAAGTGGTTAAAGGCTCAAAGGGGGGTCCAGTTAAACTCTGCAAAACTAAAGATAAATCCCATCTGGGAAAGGACAGACCCTGGACCGGTCTCTGTCTGGACAGGGCCCTAAAGAACCTGACTACCCATGGGTTGGCAGCCAAATGATCTTCTAAATAAACACTGAGGGCTGATACTTGACCCCTAAGGGTACTAATGGACAAGCCCTTATCTGCCCCACATTGTAAAAATTCCAACACTGCGGAGGAGCTCCGTACTGGGAAAGAGCTCTCTGCGCACCACTTGTTGAAACGCAACCAGACCTTTTCATAGATCTGGCGAGTTTCCTTTTTCCTACTGTCCAGGAGGGTAGAAACTAGTCTCTGAAAATCCCTTAGACTTTAATAAATCCTCCTCAGTAGCCAGGCCGCTAACTTCCACTGGCGTACCTGTGGGCAGAGGACTGGCCCCTGAGAGAGGAGATCGTCCCGAGGGGGCAAGAGTAAGGGAGGTTCTACCGCCAACTGCTTTAGCATTGAAAACCATGCTCTCTTGGGCCAATGTGGAGCCACCAGAATCAGAGATGTGCTTTCCATCTGAAACTTTCTCAGAACTGCTGGCAACAACGCTGGAGGTGGGAAGGCATAGCAAGTTCTGAAGTGCCAATTCTGGCTCAAAGCGTCCACCCCTAAGGCTCCCTCTCCCCTTTTTAGGGAGAAAAAACAGGGGGTTTTTGCATTGTTTTTGGACGCGAACAGGTCCACCTCCGGAGACCCCCATCTCTTTATTATGAGATTGAAGACCTCCTGGTTGAGAACCCAATCGCCCTCCCTCAGCCTCTTTCGGCTGAGAAAGTCTGCTACCACGTTTTTCTCTCCCCTCAGAAAAACTGCTGAGAGCGAAAGGGTGTAGGTTTCGGCCCAGGACAGGATCTCTGTCGCTAAAGACAACAGGGCTCCGCTTCTCGTGCCACCCTGTTTGTTCAAATAGGCCACTACGGAAGAGTTGTCCGACCGCACCTGAATGTGGTGACCCCGGAGCTCTTTTTTGAAGAATTTGAGGGCTAGTCCCACTGCCCTTAATTCTTTCCAGTTGGACGATCGAGTCAACTCGCCGTCCTCCCAAGTGCCCTGGGCTAGAAGGGAACCCAAATGTGCCCCCCAACCTTTTCCACTTGCATCTGTGGTTACTACCCGAGAAATCGGGATGAGCCACAGACGACCTTGCGACAGATTTGTCACTTTCCTCCACCACCAGAGGGATCTCTTTACCTGGTGTGGAATATGTACTAGGGTGTCTAGGGCCTCCTGACTAGGGATGAGCTTCGTGTTCGAGTCGAACGTACCTTCGACTCGAACATTGGCTGTTCGGCGAATTCCGAACGTTTGGGCCGTTCGCGTCAAAATTCGAGTGACGCGCGCGGACCACAATGCACTGCGGTGGCGCAGTGCATTGCTGCCCCATGATTGGCCAAGCATGCACTGTGACCCCGCATGCTTGGCCAATCGCAGCGCCGGCAGCGAGGAGAGTGATCACTTGACGGAGTGATCACTTGGAAACAAACCGGCGTCATGTTATGACGCCGGTTCCTCCCTCCCCTCTCTGTACCGATCGGTACAGCAGAGGGGAAAGAGATCGGTGTCAGCAGCGATGTGGGCTGCATCTGCAGTGCCCACATCGCTGGTCACCGAATTTAACCCCTCAATTCCCTGCCAATACTCTGCAATACCAGTGCATACTCTGCAGTACCCCGCCATTACTCTGCAGTACCCCGCCATTACTCTGCAGTGCAGTACCCCGCCATTACTCTGCAGTGCAGTACCCTGCCATTACTCTGCAGTGCAGTACCCCGCCATTACTCTGCAGTGCAGTACCCTGCCATTACTCTGCAGTAACCCCCATTACTCTGCAGTAACCGCCATTACTCTGCAGTACCCCCAATACTCTGCAGTACCCCCAATACTCTGCAGTACCCTGCCATTACTCTGTAGTACCCCCCCAATATTTATTTTAAAATTTATTTTATTTCAGGCTTCCCAGCCTAGAGGTGAGATGTGGGGTCATATTGACCCCCCAGATTTCACTGTAAAGAGGACCTGTCACCCCATATTCCTATTACAAGGGATGTTTACATTTCTTGTAATAGGAATAAAAGTGATCAAAAATATATTTTTGGGGAAAAAAATGTCAAACTAAAATAAATAAAGTAAAATGAACAATAAAAAAATAAAATAAAAATTAAAGCGCCCATGTCCCCATGTGCTCGCATGTGCCACACATGTGAGGTATCGCCGAGAATGTTAGAGTGAGAGCAATAATTCTAGTCCTAGACCTCCTCTGCAACTCAAAACATGTAACCAGTAAAAAAAAAATGAAAGCGTCGCCTATGGGGATTTTTTAAGTAGCGACGTTTGGCGCCATTCCACGGGCATGTGCAATTTTGAAGAGTGACATGTTTGATATCTATTTACTCAGCATAACTTCATCTTTCACTTTATGCAAACATTGGGCTAACTTTACTGTTTTTTTTGTTTGTTTTTTAAGCACAAAAATGTTTTTTCCCCCCAAAAAACGCGTTTGAAAAATTGCTGTGCAAATACCGTGTGAGATAAAAATTTGCAACGACCACCATTGTATTCTCCAGGGTCTTTGCTAAAAAAAAAAATATATATATATAATGTTTTGGGGTTCTCTGTAATTTTCTAGCAAATAAATGATGATTTTTACATGTAGGAGAGAAATGTCAGAATTGGCCTGGGTGCTCCAGAACGCCTGATGGCGTTCCCTGCATGTTGGGCCTCTGTATGTGGCCACGCTGTGTAAAAGTCTCACACATGTGGTATCGCCGTACTCGGGAGTAATAGCAGAATGTGTTTTGGGGTGTAATTTGTGGTATGCATATGCTGTGTGTGAAATAACCTGATAATATGACAATTTTGTGGGAAAAAAAAAAAAAGCAAATAGGCCGTCAGTACTTCAGGTGTGATCAATTTTCAGATATTGGCACCATAGCTTGTGGACTCTATAACTTTCACAAAGACCAAATAATATCCACCAATTTGTACTTATTTTTACCAAAGATATGTAGTAGTATGAATGTTGGCCACAATTTATGAAGAAAAAATTACTAATCTGCTAAATTTTATAACAGAAACGAAGAAAAATTCATTTTTTTGCAGAATTTTCGGTCTTTTTTCTTTTATAGCACAAAAAATAATAAAAAACCCAGCAGTGATTAAATACCACCAAAAGAAAGCTCTATTTGTGTGAAAAAGGGACAAACATTTCCTATAGGTCCAGTGTTGCATGACTGAGTAATTGTCATTCAAAATGTGAGGGCACCGAAAGCTGAAAATTGCTCTCGTTATTAAGGGTGTTTAAGTGCCCAGTGGTCAAGTGGTTAATAATAGAGCTTGCAGTCAGTAGTGTTAGGAGATAGTGCGTGCTGTCTGCGTGCTCTGTACCCAGTACATACCGCTATAATATAGGGCAGGCCCCTACTTTCAAACATCCAACTTACAAACATCTCCTACTTGCAAACGCAAGGAGACAGCAGCAAGTGAGATGAAAAAAGATGGATGACAAAACAAATTATACAGGGGTGATAACCCTTCCCTATGTTTTCCAAAAAGCTTAAAAATCGTTTTTTTGACTGGAGCTACATTTTAAAAATGTACCGGTTGAAAATGACAAACAGATTCAACTTAACACAACAAACCTACACAGTCCCTGTCTTGTTTGCACCGCCTGTATACTGCTGTTCTGAGTATATAGGGCCTGGGGGCCACACGCATTTCCTTTTTTTAATATGGGTACGGGGTTCCCCTTAATATGCGTACAAGACCCAAATAGGCTGGTAATGGGCAGGGAGGGCTACCCATGCCATGTTTCTCAAAGATTTTCAACCATATTGCAGGAACCAGATATAACATTAAAACCGCAAGCAGTTTTAAATGGTGTTATTTCCGTTTAATGTCATTTTGTGCAGGGACTGTTCTAAACACAGGAAACACGTGGCACTTCACAGGTATACTACAGACACCCCCCAGGCACCATATTTAAAGGAATATTTCACTTTTTTTTCCACTTTAATCGTCATTAAAATCAGTGCTCCCGCCAAAACGGCAGTTTTTAAAACTTTTTTTTGCAGTGACCCATGTCCCCTGAGGCAGGAGGCAGGTCCCCAAACCCTTTTTAGGACACTATCTTGCATATTAGCCGTTAAAATTAGCACTTTCCATTTCGAACGTTCGAGTCCCATAGACTTCAATGGGGTTCTAACGTTCGTATCGAACGCGGGGGTCGTTCGCAAGTTCTGGTGCGAACCGAACCGGGGGGTGTTCGGCTCATCCCTACTCCTGACTGTGGTCCCACACCCCTAGGATGAAGGTCTGTAGGGGACGAAAGTGTAGCCCTGCCCACTGCACTGCTAGAAGGGTGGATGTAAGGAGACCCAGTACTGACATCAGAACCCTTATGGAAACCAGCTGGTTGCTCTGAAGAGAGGCCACCGCACTGTCCAGTTTTTGTACCTTTTCTCTTGGTAGAAAAACTCTCAACAGTGTTGAGTCCAACAGGAAACCTAGATAGGAGATCTGTTGTGAGGGGGATCAGGCTGGACTTTTCTAAGTTCAGAAGCCACCCCAGGTCTGTAAGGACCCCTTTGGTTAGATCGAGATCCTTGACCAACTGTGTTGGGGATGCTGCAAATAAAAGCAGGTCGTCCAGGTAGGCAATTATACATATCCCCTGGAGCCGAAGAAAGGCCATGGCTTCTGCCAGGACTTTCGTAAAAATGCGGGGTGCAGAGGATAGCCCGAATGGCAGGGCCTGAAACTGAAAGTGTACTGTTTCTCCGCCCAGATCTATGGCAAGGCGTAGAAACCTTTGCGAGGCTTCCGCTATAGGGATGTGTAAATACGCGTCCCTTAGGTCCAGAAATGCCATGAAACAGTTGTGGGGCAGAAGTGCCTTTACTGAAAAGATCGATTCCATGCGGAATCTTTTGTATGTCACTGAAGCGTTCAGGGGCTTTAAGTTCAGAATCAACCTGAACTTCCCTGAGGGTTTTTTCACTATGAAGATGTGAGAATAAAACCCCCTTCCCTCTTCTGCTTTTGGGACCCTGAGAATAACATCCTGATTCTCCAATTTCCTCAGAGCTTCTAGCAAGGCCTCGGCCTTTACCATGCACCTGGGTAGATGCGTGACAAGGAGCCTTTGAGGGGGTGGTCTTAGGAATTCCAAGAGGTACCCCCTTCTTATTACCCCTAAAATAAATTGATTGGGGGATATTGTCTCCCACTGTGGAAGAAAGGCCCCCAGTCTTCCTCCCACTGTAGCTGGAAAGTCACTGGGTTTTACGGGGCTGGATAGGAGGGCGAAAAATCGCCCCTCCTCTGCCCCTGCCTTTTTGGGGCCAGGTTTTCTTTTTCCCCTCTGGTTTAGAGGTTTCCCTACGCCCTTGCGGACGAAACCCCTTTTTAGTTGGTACGGGGGTTTTCCGTTTAAGAGGAAAGGATTTTTTCCTCTCCGCTGTCCGGTCAAGAACAGTCTCTAGCCCTGGGCCAAAAAGGAGGTCCCCCGTCAGGGGTATCCCACACAGCTTTATCTTGGAGGCATTATCCCCTGGCCATGTTTTTAACCAGAGGGCCCTTCTGGCCGAATTGGCTAGAGCCGCCGTTCTGCCCGACATGCGGACGGACTCAGCAGAAGCATCGGCTATGTAAGTGATCCCTCGCAGCATAGTAGGGAAGGATGACAGAATGGTTTCCTTATCTGTGCCTGCCTCAATATGTTGTTGATCTGTGAGAGCCAGTGCTCTAAATTGCGAGCCACAACTAACTGCCATTTCAGGCTTTAAATTGCCGATAGCCGAGTCCCACATCTTTTTAAGCAGAGAGTCAATCCTTTTGTCCATGACATCTGCCAAGGCCCCCATGTCTTCAAACACCAGATCTGTGTGTCTGGAGACCTGGGAGAAAGCGGCATCCAATTTGGGATTTTTATTCCAAAGGCATGCCGGGTCCTCTGAAAATGGGAACCTTCTTTTGAGGGATCTAGATAAAAAGGGTTTTCTCTCTGGATCCTGCCACTCCTTTTTAACTGTTTCCATTAAAACTTTGTGCACTGGAAACACCCTTCTTTTTGGCTCCCCCAAACCTGAATACATTTGGTCATGCAGGGTTAGGGGCTTTTTATCCGTCTGGATACCGAGGGTTGCATAAATTGCCTTTAAGAGGTCCTCTACCTCATCAAGGGATAATTTATATCTGGAGGCTTTCCTGGACCCGTCCTGGTCCTCCCCCTCGGAACCCTCCTGGGAATCAGAAGAGGAACTGTCTGGAAGTTCCCTACCTGTCCCTGAAGGGCCTGCAACCTCTGTCCCCCCTGTACTAGCAGGTTGGACTGGAGCAGAACTCTGTGCTAGAGGTGGGGTTGTATCCTGGGGAAATGGACCCGTGGGAAGCTGAAATTTTTCAAAAAGGGACCTAAAAGAAGAGAAGGTGGACGAGAGCTCTTTGACTGAAGCTGCTAGTCCTGACTCCTGTTCAGATTCCCTTTCCCTAACGAGGGAGTCAATACAGCCTTTGCACAACACTTTGGTCCAAGATTCCCCTAAAATGTCCCTACAGGAGGCACACTTCTTTTTAGAGCTATGCGTAGACCTAGTTTTTTCCGTAGCTTTCTAAAAAAAAAAAAAGGAAAAAAGAAAAACAGAAAAAGACAAAGTCAATCAAAAGCTCGGGATACAACCCTGGGAGTGCACTAGACCCTTTTTTTAAAACGAAGGGATCTGAGCCTCCCCTCCCCCCTGGCCACCCAGGGGGTCTGCCCCCCCACCCATGATAGAACCATACATTGGGGTGGGGGAATCCTAGATAGAGAGTACCCCTTCCCCAGGGTGCTCTTACCTTAGGAATGCTGGAGATAGAGTCTGTCGTTTGAGCCTCAGCTTCCGACATGACTGCAGGTGGCTGCTTACTACAGAGTTCCACGCTGCATGTGCACGTTCTGAACTCATCTCCAGCTTGTGCCCGGCCCTCCTATCAGCTCCACGACCCGGAACCGGAAGTCGATCGTATTTCGAGGTCAAGCCTTCGTTTCCGCCGGATACGACGTCACCCGTCGTTCGGCCCGCTCGGTTCAAAGAAAAAAAGGGGCGGACTGTACCCATGTACAGGGAAATCTTCCGAACGGCTTGCCAGCTGCGTCCCTGTAGACGCGATAGGAGTCCCCCACGACCTGAAGCCGCGCTCGACTCGGAAGGGGTGGCAGTACCTGGTGAGGTAAGTAAACCGTTCGACCCGTCCGACACGCGGACGTTGGTTTCGAACGGTTTGAACCCAGCTTTCTCCAAACGAAGCCCCTGCTTCTTTCAACTGGGTTCTTTTAACGACAAAACGGCCACAGCCTCCCCGACTGATCGGCCTGGTTCCTTGCACAGTGTCCCCCCGCCGGAGGAAACACTAATAACTGAGGTCCGGCAGGGGAAGTAAGAATTTATGGGCTGGCGCAGTGTTTCCAGAGGAAGAGGAGGAGTCTATCTCTCATAGTGGCTGTCCTGAAAGACGATTAGGGAAATACAGATTGCATTACTTGATCATTTTGATAATTACTGGAAACACCCTCAAACTGGGCGTAGTAGTACCTTGGACACAATTATCACCATTATCACTTCTCGGTAGAATCAATAACCTTTTGATAATTGACAATTAAACAGAATGTCTGTATTTCACACGTCCAACCATTACTATACTGCAGGTAAGTAAGTGGTTAACAATGTGAAATAAATTAGACATTTGTTTGTCAATAAAATTGGCATCTATGCAAAAATAAATTTATAATGAAAAATTAAATTTAGGGAAAAATCTAACAGGCAGTTATTGATTCGGGAGAAATATTTTCAATAGAATATTCAGAAAAAAAATCAATATTTAAGAGAACATAGAATAGATGATAAACATACTTATCAATGTGGTATATTTACCCATTCCCATTGGCTACTAGTGTGGATTGTTGGTTACCAGGAATTTTAAGATGGCTGCCGTGGCTTTCAACATGGATTCTCTTGGAGGTCACACAAAGTAATTCCTCTAAGTTCCAAGAAGTTCCACTTCCGGGATAGCTCTCTGCGGAAAGGGGCGTAGATTACGCCCCTTTCCGCAAGTGCCCGCCCCTTTCCGCAAGTGCCCTGCTGCCTGCTGGGAAACACACAGATCCCAGAGGCAGCGGGGACTGTCCTTATTGCGCAGTGCGACTCGCGCATGCGCAGTAGGGAACCGGGAAATGAAGCCGAAAGGCTCCATTTCCTGATTCCCATACCCAGGATGGCGGCGGCAGCACCCGAGAGATGATCCAGAGATCGGCTTCGGGTGCCGACATCGTGGGCACGCTGGACAGGTAAGTGTCACTATTTTAAAAGTCAGCAGCTGCAGTATTTGTAGCTGCTGGCTTTTAAAAAAATAAATAAAAAAATATGCGGAGTCCCGGCGGACTCCCGCTTTAAGTTAATATTTTTATTTCTATAATATGCCTTCGTTGTTTATATATGTTCTAACGAATATATCTCGAGTGTTCAGGAATGGTAGTATAATATAAAATACGCTTAACATAATTTTGAATAATCACTTGCATAAAATGGTGATATAATATGTATATCAATGTATATCTGTTAATCTTTAGTCCATTCATAAAGGACACAGGTTATATTATATCAAACAAGATCACATACAATTATCTATATGGATACATGTATAATTCGGGTATCCAATATTTGTTTATCTAAACATAGGTTAAATTCTTATACAGTTATAATCATGATTATATGTTTTTCATAATACTAATTTGTTGCTAAAACACTTCTACTTATGATCACACTTTCATATATAATCTCTCCATGACAAAGTTCCCCAGATCACTAGATACCAAACCACAATATCTCCTTGTTGTGACCTATATAGAATTTGAATGGTTTAGAAAAATATGGATGATACTGGTATATGAATCTTACTCCAACATTGTGACACAACACCTCAGATATATGCACCCGTCATTCGACTCTCGGTTTTTATAACTGTTATCATCCTAGCGTGTAAATCTCTCCTGCCATTGTCTCATGAGAAGCTAGGACAATACTGACTACTTGGCTTATTGATCTCTCACTTTCTGAGACAATGGGATATTTGTTCTGGTCATTCAGGTTTAATGGCTGTTGGTCACAGGTACTCCTAAGTATAGCCCAAACCTTGCCATATATATTTGCATGGCCTTCTTTGACCATTCAAGGAGTGAGATAAGATTTTTTTCTGGTGTTTGTGACCAAACATCCATTTTGTTCAGGCCACACATTTCTCAATACAGACTTGTAGAACTTTAAAAGATAGCTAATCCCTTTAACATTTGGAAAAACCTGTGAGATCTTGTCTTTGCTTTTTCAAGTTCTCCAAGAGGTCACGGTTCAATAATATCAAAACTATAGTTCAGCCACCTTTTTTTAGGCCTACTGAAATCTCTCATCTCTGCCAGCGAATATTAAATATATTTCTTCATGAATTCACAACAAAGCCCCCCTTGTGAAGTGTTCAAATGCCAGAAGTCGTTTGAAAGACTTCACCAATGCAACAGGTTGAAGAAATATGGCTTCGCTCGGGCCTTGCAAGTTGAGTTGTGAAGATGGATCCGGATTGTGGATATATATATATATATATATATATATTGAAGAGGTATAGACACCTGCAGATGGGTGTAATTCTTTGAAAAACAAAATGGGTTTGTGATCGATGTGTGCATCTCAGGGCCGTCATCTGTTTGGCGGGAAATGGATCATTCCGGGCACTTTTAGTCTTGGCCGTCCTGGTGGGTTTTGTCCATGTAGACTGGCCATCAGTGGTGTCCCTGGATCCCCCATAAGGTTCCTTCTCTGGATGTTTCACACATGTTGGACCCTCGGTTCGGTTGACCGGCTCATGGACATCTTAGTCCTGTAAAGGAAAATGGATTCCATGAGAAAAGATATACAAGTTTTTTTTACATGATCTGTGTTTGAGATCTCAGTGTCAAGCTGGTATCCTGGGCTTGCTCAGAGCCCTCTTTCCCATTGTGTTATCAGTCCTTTAACTAAACACTCTGGAAATCAAGACAATGTATGACATATTTGCTATGGGAGACCAAGCTCCAGGGCTCATTAACTTGAGGACAATTATTAATAGCTGTGGATACCAGACATTAATGACTATCTTACGTTCTTCAGAACCATTTTTTTTTTAGTTTAATTGTAGCGGTTCTGGAATAACAACAATTAAAGACATTTCAGTTTGACATGTGACACTTATTGTCAGTAACAAAATATTTGACATCATAGTCAACCTTCTACTTGGGAGGAATAAAACAGATTAAATCTCCCCCCTTTGGGGTGTCAATACAACTCATTTGAGGCAATCAAACTACCTTATGCGGGTGACTCCTCATCTTTTACCAAAATATCAAACCATTTAGGCCTCCTGATATTTATGTCTTTAGGATTCGGTCTTCCTCTGGAATTACCGTCTTCGGGACTTCTTGAAATTGGGCTGTTGGAGCGACCCGTTTATGTCAGAGGAATGAAGTGACCACTGAAAAATAGGAGCATAATTAATATCCAACAACCACCATCCCCCGGTAGGGATTTCAGGATCCTCGTTACTGTAACCTGGGGAAAAACATGGTGTTAGAACCTCTGCTTCCTATATCTTTATTCAGTGCATTCCTCGGATTTATTTAAACATAGGCGCTTAAAAGGCTCTGTGGCCCTTGGGCTGGCCACAGGATTTGCCCCTTGAAGAAGTGTTATTCACATTCCGTATAGCATGAAACTGTGTAACATATCCATAATTTGATCTATTTTGGCTTTCGTATTGCTTACAGGCTGATCAGAATTGGGTCGTGGGACCCGGTTTCTGTACTTTCTGGGGACTACTGGCTCAGTTTGATCAGACATATCACCATCAGAAACATTGTCTTGATTCTGGGATAGTTGTCTGGGCCTTAGTTGTTCCCTATTGTTCTGGGGATTTTTGGGGTGTCCTACCCTGTAGTTTCTCCCTATTTACCTGTGTAGACCCCCGAAGCCAATTACACTGGTAAAGGTGAGGGTGTCTACCCTCAGGTTTAAATCTGACCCGTTGGAGATATACCCTATAGTTTCTCCTAAACCTCGGGTCTGGATCCTTTGGATGAGACTCCTGAGGTGGTCTTTGAACTCTCCCTCTAAAGGGTGGTCTCTGCTCCCCCCTTCTGATGGGTGGGGACATTGGTCTCCCGCTGGGGAAACTCGGTAGCATCTCTCCTCTGACTATATCAGCGTATCTTTTTCTTGGACTGTAATGATTGAGAAGATACATAAAATTCATCCCCAAATTTCATTATAGGGCTTTCAGGCCTTCCATTGTTTTCACAAGTTTGTTGGATAGAGTACAAATTGTTACTCTCTTTTACCAAAGACTCCAGTGAACACCCTCCTTTGTAGTCTTTCGCTAAATTCACTTTTATGTGGGTAGGCGGGGCCTCGAAGAACATGGGTTCAAACCCAAGTTTATTATAACTTGGCTCCTTTTCTGCTAAGTGGACAGCACCTTTGAGCACAGCCATAACTTCGGTGGGGCTTTGATCACTGGTACATGTGATATTGTGTATATCCACTCTAGCCGCGTTAACATTTGTGTGGGACAAATCCTAGATGACAGGCGTTTTTAATTGCTTGCCAGGCAGTACCCAACAGACTTTTTACATCTTCGAAGAATGGACGGTGTTTGGTTTCAAATACCCACGGTAAGAAATTAATCCTAGATTGGTCATCATTTAGGCCTAAAACTGATAAAGCATTTTCATAGGTCTCAATGTGGTCAATAATGCACATGGATCCCTCTTCCTTAAACATCGGGACAGCATCTTTTAAAAATTGTATTATTTCTGAGGCGTCCCGTTTAGGGGTGCCTGTAGTTTTCTCTGATCCCAAAGAAAACTGATTAGGCATACTTTCATGTGGTAGTTCAATTTTTACCCCCCCCCCCCCCCCTTTGCTCTACAGATGGCTTGGGGTAGAATATGGTTTCTTTTTCCAATTCTTTTTCATTATGTAACTCCCAAATTGTAGATTGAGAGTCAGATTTTGGAGTATTGTCAGACACTATACTTTCAGGGTTAAGCATCTGAGCGTTATCCTGGGGCATACACTTCCCTTGTTCTTTTAATTCTTCTGGTTGCTTACTTGGGGATTCCTGTCCTGACCTAAGCTGATTTGTTTCTTCTTTTAAATTTCCACAGCTTATTACTCGGCAACTTTCGGCAGGAGACTCATTTTCCTGCAGAAAATTTTCCTTCTCCTCTTATATTGTTTATTATTTCTTTATTTGATTGGCAACATTTGTCCAGCATTATTATTGCATTATTTTGCATCTGTTCTGTTTTAATTAAGGTTTCCTGTAAAAACCTCTCCTTCTCTCAATTGTTTATACTCTTTATTTAATTGGTGATATTCGTCCAGCATTATTGCATTATTTTGCATCTGTCCTGTTTCATATTTCATCATTGTCACTATAGACTCATCATAATAATCTGCCTTGTCTTTAATCTCCTTTAGCTTTTTTGTGAGCTCACATTCCCCTTCTATTAAATGGGACTGTGATTCTAAGATATCACTCTCTAGTTGGGTATATTGAAGTTTAAACTCACTATAAAGATACATCAGGTTAGTGCTTAATTTAAAATGCATGTGATCAGGCCTTTCTATTTCCTTTGTCTCAGATGAGCTGTCTGAGAGTTCAACGATTTGACCTTCCACGTTCCACACGTCTTTTATTAATTGACGGGCGTGGTTTATAAGGTCTTCAATGCATGCTTCTAGACCAGTCTCGTTAGACAAACTTTTTTCGGCATGATTTATCATGTTAATTTTTGACATTATATCCACCATTTCCTGTACTTGTATCCATTTTGTCTGAGTACTCATATTACCACTAAGGGCTGACTCTTAATCCCCATCAACATAAAATTCACTTTGACCAGACATTTTTCTTGGCAAAATTTTTTTTTTTTTAAAGTTAATTAATAATTTCATGCAAAATATTATTCCTGTCACCACCGTAACTACGATTGATCCTGAACAAAATATCAACGTTATCTCACGCAGTGCCTCCATTTATATATGTTGTGCTTTTTAAAGGACCTTTTCCCACACAAAATGTATTAAGTCATTTTTAACGAAGATATTTTTAAGATACAGAATCAGTCTATATGACACATATATGTGAAACGTATTCACGGATACGAGTGATCATACAAAATAGTTACATTTATTGGTTGACAAAAGACAAATATTTACATATAACATACAATATTAAAATATTAAAATACAGATTGCATTACTTGATCATTTTGACAATTACTGGAAACACCCTCAAACTGGGCGTAGTAGTACCTTGGACACAATTATCACCATTATCACTTCTCTGTAGAATCAATAACCTTTTGATAATTGACAATTAAACAGAATGTCTGTATGTCACACGTCCAACCGTTACTATACTGCAGGTAAGTGGTTAACAATGTGAAATAAATTAGACATTTGTCAATAAAATTGGCATCTGTGCAAAAAGAAATTTATAATGAAAAATTTAATTTAGAGAAAAATCTAAAAGGCGGTTATTGATTCGGGAGAAATATTTTCAATAATAGAATATTCAAAAAAAAGACAACATAGAATAGATGATAAACATACTTATCAATCGCTCGACTCGAAAGGGGTGGCAGTACCTGGTGAGGTAAGTAAACCGTTCGACCCGTCCGACACGCGGACGATGGTTTCGAACGGTTTGAACCCAGCTTTCTCCAAACGAAGCCCCTGCTTCTTTCAACTGGGTTCTTTTAACGACAAAACGGCCACAGCCTCCCCGACTGATCGGCCTGGTTCCTTGCACAGTGTCTCCCCGCCGGAGGAAACACTAATAACTGAGGTCCGACAGGGGAAGTAAGAATTTATGGGCTGGCGCAGTGTTTCCAGAGGAAGAGGAGGAGTCTATCTCATAGTGGCTGTCCTGAAAGACGATTAGGGAAATACAGATTGCATTACTTGATCATTTTGATAATTACTGGAAACACCCTCAAACTGGGCGTAGTAGTACCTTGGACACAATTATCACCATTATCACTTCTCGGTAGAATCAATAACCTTTTGATAATTGACAATTAAACAGAATGTCTGCATTTCACACGTCCAACCATTACTATACTGCAGTTAAGTAAGTGGTTAACAATGTGAAATAAATTAGACATTTGTTTGTCAATAAAATTGGCATCTATGCAAAAATAAATTTATAATGAAAAATTAAATTTAGGGAAAAATCTAACAGGCAGTTATTGATTCGGGAGAAATATTTTCAATAATAGAATATTCAGAAAAAAAAATCAATATTTAAGAGAACATAGAATAGATGATAAACATACTTATCAATGTGGTATATTTACCCATTCCGATTGGCTACTAGTGTGGATTGTTGGTTACCAGGAATTTTAAGATGGCTGCCGTGGCTTTCAACATGGATTCTCTTACAGAGGAATTACTTTGTGTGACCTCCGAGTTCCAAGGAGCAGGGATCTTCATGAATGTAAAAATGTGTATTCATGCATGTCTTCCAGTGTCCCTTCTCAGGGGGGGTCCCTAAGCTTCCCCCTGACTCTCTCCCCCCAGCTCTCCTCGGAGCTTTCTTTTCTTCTTTTCCTTTCTCCTATGACCATCTTTCTAGTTTCTTAAATATCCTCTTAAACAAAAAGATCATAAAATTATACTAAGTTCTGCCCAGAGGGTATGTGTCCCTTTCCTATTGGCAGGCAGACTTAATGATCACCTTTCCCAGTAGTCTCGTGATTTTAAGGTAATAGCACCTTCCACCACCAGGTGTCTCACATGTGTTTGGTGTTTTATTTCTTTAAGTTAATATTTTTATTTCTATAATATGCGTTCGTTGTTTATATATGTTCTAACGAATATATCTCGAGTGTTCAGGAATGGTAGTTTAATATAAAATACGCTTAACATAATTTTGAATAATCACTTGCATAAAATGGTGATATAATATGTATATCAATGTATATCTGTTAATCTTTAGTCCATTTATAAAGGACACAGGTTATATTATATCAAACAATATCACATACAATTATCTAAATGGATACATGTATAATTAGGGTATCCAATCAATATTTGTTTATCTAAACATAGGTTAAATTCTTATACAGTTATAATCATGATTATATGTTTTTCATAATACTAATTCGTTGCTAAAACACTTCTACTTACGATCACACTTTCATATATAATCTCTCCATGACAAAGTTCCCCAGATCACTAGATACCAAACCACAATATCTCCTTGTTGTGACCTATATAGAATTTGAATGGTTTAGAAAAATATGGATGATACTGGTATATGAATCTTACTCCAACATTGTGACACAACACCTCAGATATATGCACCTGTCATTCGACTCTCGGTTTTTATAACTTATCCTAGCATGTAAATCTCTCCTGCCATTGTCTCCTGAGAAGCTAGGACAATACTGACTACTTGGCTTATTGATCTCTCACTTTGAGACAATGGGATATTTGTTCTGGTCATTCAGGTTTAATGGCTGATGGTCACAGGTACTCCCAAGTATAGCCCAAACGTTGCCATATATATTTGCATGGCCTTTGACTATTCAAGGAGCGAGATACGATTTTTTTTCTGGTGTTTGTGACCAAACATCCATTTTGTTCAGGCCACACATTTCTCAATACAGACTTGTAGAACTTTAAAAGATAGCTAATCCCTTTAACATTTGGAAAAACCTGTGAGATCTTGTCGTTGCTTTTTCAAGTTCTCCAAGAGGTCACAGTTCAATAATATCAAAACTATAGTTCATCCACCTTTTTAGGCCTACTGAAATCTCTCATCTCTGCCAGCGAATATTAAATGTATTTCTTCATGAATTCACAACAGCGTGTTAGGCAATGCGGTCAGCGAGAGGGGCCGCGCGTTAGGCAATGCGGTCAGCGAGAGGGGCCGCGCGTTAGGCAATGCGGTCAGCGAGAGGGGCCGCGCGTTAGGCACTGTTGTGGAAAAGTTGAGATGTATTTATTATATGTATTGTCATAAGAGTCCTCCTGTGTTTATTCTCCCCCAGCCTGCTCTAAAAGAGCTGACGCTGGTTGAGATCCGTTAGGTAGTGGATAATATCTTGGGATTGGAAAAAGGTGTTTGCGGAGTGGGGGGTATGTCCACCAGCAAAAGGGCCCCTGTACATTGTACAGACGATGATCTGGGGGCATATGCTTACTCTGCGGGGATTGGTTGTGTGCGGATGTGTGCTCATTGTCTCTGCTGTGTCTGATCAGCACATGGAGATAGGCAGTGCACATCTGTAGATAGCCTTCCATTCGCAAGAAGCTGTAGAATAATCCAACTATACATTGTTCCAGAGAACAATGTATATTAAGAATTTATATCAACAGAATTATAGTCATCGTTCATTGGTTTTGTATGGTTTCCATCATTGAAAGCATTTAGTCAGTTTGCGTCACTGACTATTTGAATGTATACATGTCTTTGATTGGTACCTTCTGTATTGCATTGTCCTTATATGGGCATTCACATCCTGTGTTACTGCTGTGAGGTCACACCCTTTGTGGGAGGTGTTCAGCTGTTGGAGGCATACCCTCCAGGGCATGGCTTCCAGTGGGAAAGGTAAATAAATAAAGCTTTGGTCAAGGAGAGTAGTGATGGACGAACTTCCGACGGGACGTTTCACGAACGTGGCTGACAGTTTGCGAACCGTAACGTTCGCGGCGGGCCCCATTGACTTCAATGGGAGGTGAACTTTGCAAACCTACAGGTCAAATTTGCAGCCACAAAATAATTACTAGCTGTGCAAACATAGTCCCACCACATGGCCAATGACATAACACATGTATGAGGTGAATCTGGGATCGACAACTACAAACATTCTTTTTTTATATGTGAAATTGTTGTGACAATTCAGGACTGTGGAGCGCATGAAGGCAATGGAGGAGAGGGAAGGTCAGGGTAGGCAAAGAAGAGGGTGCAGTAGATGATCACCAGCAGCGTGACATACAGCAATGACACCTATACCGTGATAGAGAGCACTGACAGCAGCGTGACAAAGAACTGACACCAGCACCGTGACATACAGCACTGACACCAGCACCGTGACATACAGCACTGACACCAGCACCGTGACATACAGCAATGATACCTGCACCGTGATATACAGCACTGACACCTGCACCGTGATATACAGCACTGACACCTGCACCGTGATATACAGCACTGACACCTGCACCGTGATATACAGCACCGACACCTGCACCGTGATATACAGCACTGACACCTGCACCGTGATATACAGCACTGACACCTGCACCGTAAGCAACCCCAGGAGGAAGTCAGCATAGCACAGGAATGGTGGGAGCCCCTCATAATGAGCATAGCACAGGGATGGTGGGAGCCCCTCATAATAAGCAGCCCCAGTAGAAATATGACACCTCTCAACCTCTTCAAACAGGAGGGTACGGGCATATAGTACGGTGTGCTTTTTTTGGACAAGGAAGTGAGCCAAATGAAGAAAGAAGGTCTGTGCTGGATTAAAAAAATCGTTTATCGACATATACATGGTCTACTAGTCACATGTGTTGAATTCCTCCGAGATCCATGCCTCATTCATTTTTAGAAATGTGAGGTAGTTAAGTGTACTCGCCTAGCTCGCGACAGTGTTATCGGTCACAATCCCCTCCCTGCTGCGCTGAACGTCCTTTCGGACAGGACACTGGACGAGGGGCAAGCCAACAGTTCCATTGCAAATTGGGCAAGCTCTGGCCAGAGGTCAAGCCTGCCCACCTAGTAGTCCAGGGGTTCATCACTCCTCAGAGCGTCCACATCCGCCGTTAACCCGATGTAGTCAGACACCTGACGGTCTAGGCGTTCCCTGATGCTGGATCCGGATGACACCTGTCGATGGGTCGGCTGAAAGAATGACCTCATATCCGAAGTCACCAACACATCTTCAAACCGGCCTCTTCTTGCAGGCGCTGTTGGATTGGTACCTGCAACTCCTTCTCTGGGAGTGGGAATTACTCCTCTGCCAGCGCACGCAAAAGCAGAATGCAGCATTTCTCGAAGCAAGGCCTGGAAGTGCTCCATTCTGACAGCCCTCTGTGAGGGCGGTAACATTTCCGCCATTTTGTGTTTGTACCGGGGGTCTAAGCACATTTCCACCCAGTACTGGTCCTTGACCCTTATGCTTTTTATACGGGGTCCCTATTAAAACACTGGAGCATGAAGGCCCCCCATTTGCACTAAAGTGGAAGCGGAGTGGTGGCCTGGCTCCTGCTAATCATCCAGGATAAGGTCGTCCTCTTCATTCTCCTCTCCCCATCCAGGCACAACAGGGATCCCAGAAAGGTTTAAAGCATGCTCTTGCTCCTCCTCACCCGCCCCGGCACCATCCTCCTCCGACTCCTGTTCACTTGTCTCAGAGTAGCCCCCCCCCAGGAATTCATCCAGAATTGTGACTTCCTCATTTTCCTGCTCCTTCCCCACCGCTATAAGTAGAGATCTCGGAGTAGGCAGCAACACCGGGGACTAACCTCCTCCTTGGGCTGATCTGGGTACTGTCGTCAGACTGCTGAGTGGCGGTTGTTACTACCTCCTCTTCCTGATCCAATGCCAAGAGTGGCTGCGCATCAGAAATGTCTTGATATGGATCGGAAAATAATTCCTGTGACTTAAGCGGAAGGTATGTGGTGGTGGTGTTGGTGGTAGTGTCTTTGGGGGTGCACATAGCAGAGAGTGAAGAAGAGGGTGCAGATCGAGAGGACGAGGAGGGTGCAGAAGAGTAAGGCTGAGTGAGCCACTCAACCAAGTCTGGTGCGTCCTTTAAAGTAATTGAACGCACCTTCTGCAACTTCCCACTTTGGCTCAAGCCTGTTGCTCCTGCCCTACCCCTACCACCCTTGCGGAAGGGCCTGCCTCTTCATCTGCCTTTCATTTTTTAAATGACCCTGTGACAAAACTCAGTCCCTATACTGATAAAGGACTACTGCAGAATAGGGCAGCGGTCAGCAATAGTGCACCTTAACCCTATATATTGTGGACCTATACCAGTCCTTAAGGAATAGCAGACTGTACCTCACTCAACCCTATGTACTGTAGTACCCTATACCTTACCAGTCCTTATAAGGACCTTTGTGGAACTATTAGGTTGTGAATAGGGATGAGCCGAACACCCCCCGGTTCGGACCAGAACTTTCGAACGGACCCCAAATTCGTACGACCTATAGAACCCCATTGAAGTCTATGGGACTCGAACGTTCGAAATTAAAAGTGTTAATTTTAACGGCTAATATGCAAGATACTATCCTAAAAAGGGTTTGGGGACCTGGCTCCTGCCCCAGGGGACATGGGTTAATGCAAAAAAGAAAAACTTTTAAAAACGTCCGTTTTGGCGGGAGCACTGATTTTAATGACGATTAAAGTGGAAAAAAAAGTGAAATATTCCTTTAAATATTGTGCCTGGGGGGGTGTCTGTAGTATGCATGTGAAGTGCCACGTGTTTCCCGTGTTTAGAACAGTCCCTGCACAAAATGACATTTAACGGAAATAACGTCATTTAAAGCTGCTTGCGGTTTTAATGTTATATCTGGTTCCTGCAATATGGTTGAAAATCATTGAGAAAAATGGCATGGGTAGCCCTCCCTGCCCGTTACCAGCCCCTTTGGGTCTTGTACGCATATTAAGGGGAACCCTGTACCCATATTAAAAAAAGGAAATGTGTGGCCCCCAGGCCATATATACTCAGAACAGCAGTATACAGGCGGTGCAAACAAGACAGGGTAGGTTTGTTGTGTTAAGTTGAATCTGTTTGTAATTTTCAACTGGTACATTTTTAAAGTGTAGCTCCAGTCAAAAAAACTATTAAGCTTTTTGGAAAACATAGGAAGGGTTATCACCCCTGTATAATTTGTTTTGCCGTCCATCTTTTTCAGAGCACGCACAATCTCCTACCGCTGACTGCAAGCTCTATTTAAAACGAGCAAGATAGTTAGTTATATGGGTGGATTTAGCTGTGTATACTGCGTTCAGAGCACGCAGACAACCACTACAGAAGAGCAAGAACGAAAAATCGTCCGATAACGATCGGTGTATACTGTGTTGAAGGTACACAGAACACTCACTAACTGCTACAGATGCCAACACACTACACAAGGCCGCCGCTGTGAATCCCTAGTTGTGAATGATTAGCAGACTGTACCTCAGTCCCTATACTGATAAAAGGACTACTGCAGCAGAAGGGCAGCAGTCAGCAGTAGTGCACCTCAACCCTATATATTGTGGACCTATACCAGTCCTTAAGGAATAGCAGACTGTACCTCACTCAACCCTATGTACTGTAGTACACTATACCTTACCAGTCCTTATAAGGACCTTTGTGGAACTAGTAGGTTGTGAATGATTAGCAGACTGTACCTCAGTCCCTATACTGATAAAGGACTACTGCAGCAGAAGGGCAGCAGTCAAATATAATATTCTTTCTATATTTGGAAGAATATTATACGTGTACAAGCCTATTACCATACCACTCCTGAAAAGAACCTTTGTGGACCTAATAGTAACAGCTACTGATTAAACTGACTGTCCCTCACTGCCACACAGCTTCCTGCCTGTCCCTATTTAAACTGACAAAACACAGGCTGCTGGAACAATAACTTGAATAGCACTCAAAGCTATATCCTGTACTACTTTACCATACCAGTCCTGTAAAGGACTTTTGTGGACCTAATAGTAACAGCTAATGATTAAACTGACTGTCCCTGCTGCACACAGCGTCCTGTCCCTCTCTCTACACTGACAAAAGACAGGCTGCTGCAACAATCACTAGCACAGCAGTGCCTCAAACCTATATCCTGAACTACACCTAACACCTATACCATGATACCAGTCCTTAAAATAACTTTTGTGGACCTAATAGCTAGCGATTTGGGTCACTGAAGTCTCTCCCTGCTCCACACAGCAACCTATCCCTATAGTGACATACGAAAATGTAAAATGGCCGCCGGATCGGGTCTATTTATAAGTTAAGGGGAATGTCCAAGTGTCAGAGTCTAGGATGAGGCCGAAATGCTGAGAGGGCTCCCCTTGCGGCCGAGCGCAGCACAACCCTGAAGTTGGCACAGGGATGTAGTGCCCACAGTGGCACGGGTTGCCGGGTAGCAATAGTAGAGACCAGGTAGCAGATGGACAAGCCTGGATGGGCAACCGTGCTTAGGAGATCCGAGAATAGGCAGCGGAAGTCCAGAGAGTGGTCAAGACAGGCCGAGGTCGGGTTCAGGAAGCAGATCTGGAACGTCAGGTACAAGCCAAGAGTCGGAGCCAGGAAGACAACAGGAACGGGTCAGACAAGCCGGGTCGGTGCACAGAAGATCAGGTAACAGGAAGCACAGGTACAGGTTCTCAGGAGAGCTGACGATAATCCAGCAATGCAGGAGTGTCAGGCGAACGTTTAAATAGGTGAACTGGCCGGGTCACGCCGCGGGCGCGTCGGAGCGATCGTACGCCTACGTCTGGTACGTTGCGTATTCGTGGCATCACCGCGTAAGCCCGCCCGGTTAGACGTCGCGTCGGTCGTACGTCTAAAAACTACTTTGCGCTTGTGTAGGCGCCGACGCGCGTTAACACGAACGTGTCTCACAAAACTGCGGCTATTTCCCTGACAGTGCCCCCCCCCCAAGGGGCAGCCTCCGGATGCCCAACCGAGCCCACTTTTCAGGATGTCGGGTGCGGAACCTTCGTAAAAGTTCAGGAGCATGTACGTGATCGGCAGGCTCCCACGAGTTCTCTTCAGCAGGATACCCTTTCCATTTAATTAAAAACTGAATGGTCCTACCTCTTCGACGACAGTCGAGGATGGACTCAACTTCGTATTCGGTTTCTTCACCAACCTGAACCGGAGGCGGAGGCATTTCTTCTCTTCCTGAAAATGGACTAAAGGTAACAGGTTTAAGGAGGGAGACATGAAATATAGGATGGATCTTAAACGAGTCAGGTAAAACAAGTTCAAAGGCTACGGGATTAATCTCTCGTTTGATTTCAAAAGGACCCAGAAATTTAGGTCCCAGTTTCCGGGAAGGACAAGGCAGTCTGAGATTTGCTGCTGAAAGCCACACCTTATCCCCTGTCTTAAAGATGGGGTTGGCTCGCTTCCTTCTGTCATACTGCTTCTTATATTCCTCCTGGGCCCTTCTCATGGTGTTTTGGAGTATTAGATAGTTCGAGTGAATAAATTTTACTCGGTCTTGAACTGCCGGGACGGATGACTCAGGGATGGTGTTAGGCAGGAATGAAGGGTGGAATCCGTAGTTTGCCCAGAAGGGTGACTGGTTGGTGGAGGCGTGCACGGAGTTATTATAGGCGAATTCCGCACAAGGTAGCAAGGAGGCCCAATCGTCCTGGGAGAAGGAGCAGAAGCATCGCAGGTACTGCTCTAGTGTTTGATTAGTTCTTTCGGTTTGTCCGTTACTCTGTGGGTGGTAGGCAGATGATAGACAAATCTTAATTGAAAGCAATTTGCACAGTTCCTTCCAAAATTTAGAGGTGAATTGAACCCCTCTGTCAGATACTATACTATCAGGTACCCCGTGTAACCGGACAACCTCTTTAACAAAAGTTTTTGCTGTATCCAGGGCAGAGGGAGTCCCTTTAAGCGGCAAGAAATGTGCCATCTTGGACAGGCGATCTACGACCACCAAGATGGCCGTAAATCCTTCAGAGGGCGGTAGTTCCACAATAAAATCCATGGAAATTTCTTTCCATGGTTTCTCCGGGACTGGCAGCGGTCTTAATAGACCCCAGGATCTGGTGTTAGGTCCTTTGTTGCGCTGGCAGATGGTGCAGGAATCTACGTATGCCTTACAGTCCGCCTTTAAGGTAGGCCACCATAGGGACCGCCGTACAAGGTCTGTCGTCTTCCGCACTCCAAAATGGCCTGCAAGTGGGTGATCGTGGAGGGTCTTCAGTACTAGTAGCCTGACCTGCTGGGGAACAAAAACCTTGTCCTGGTGCCATAGAAGCCCTCCTTGACTCCTCAGGGTGGAAGCTTCGGTCTCCGTGCACTGTCTAGTAGCCAGTTCAATAGAAGATTTCAGGTCTGGTTGTATTAACAGGAAATTCTGGGAGGATAAAATTGTACTAGGTGGGGCCCCCTCAGGAGTGTCGGGGAACATTCTAGATAAGGCATCCGCTTTGCTGTTTTTAGATCCTGGGCGGTAGGTAATATGGAAATGAAATCTTGAAAAGAACAAGGCCCACCGGGCCTGTCGGGGTCTTAGGCGTCTGGCCGTACGGAGATACTCCAGGTTCTTATGATCTGTGAAAATTAAAATGGGGTGAGCGGCGCCCTCTAGGAGGTACCTCCATTCTTCAAGGGCGGTCTTGATCGCTAGAAGTTCCCGGTCCCCTACATCATAGTTCTTCTCTGGGGGACTCATCTTCCGAGAGAAGAAGGCTACAGGGTGCAGTAAGGCTTTGGGACCTTGGCGTTGGGATAAGATCGCCCCGGTGGCCACCTCCGAGGCATCAACTTCTAGTACGAAGGGTAAGGCGGGATCTGGGTGTCGCAGGATGGGCGCGGAGGTAAATAGGGTCTTGAGCTGATCGAAAGCGGACTGAGCTTCTGGGGACCAGTGAAACTTGGTGTGCTGGCGAGTAGTCACAGTGATGGGAGCTACGATGGTGGAGAAGCCCCGTATGAACCTTCGATAAAAGTTTGCGAAGCCAATAAACCTCTGTACACCCTTCTTGTCAGCAGGAGCGGGCCAGTCCAGAATGGATTTCACCTTCTGCGGGTCCATGGCGATTCCCCCTGTGGAAATAATAAGTCCCAAGAAATGGATAGATTCCTTTTCAAAGTCACACTTTTCGGCTTTGGCATATAACCCATGAGTTCTAAGAATATGTAGTACTTTCTTGACATGTACTCTATGAAGCTCTAGTGAGGGTGAGAAAATCAGGATGTCGTCAAGGTAGGCGACAACAAAGTGGTCAAGGTACTCCCGAAAAATATCATTGATAAAATGTTGGAAGGTTGCCGGGGCGTTACATAACCCAAAGGGCATGACCAGATATTCGAAGTGACCGAATCTTGTTCTGAACGCAGTCTTCCATTCGTCCCCTTCCCGGATACGGACAAGATTATAAGCCCCACGTAGGTCAAGTTTTGTAAAGACACGAGAGGTACGGAATCTTTGAAGGAGTTCAGGGATAAGCGGAAGAGGATACCGGTTTTTGAGGGTAATATTATTTAAGTCCCGATAGTCCACACATGGTCTTAGGGTCTTATCCTTCTTCTCCACAAAGAAGATACCTGCTCCGGCAGGGGATGAAGAGGGACGAATGAATCCCTTGGCCAGGTTTTCGTCAATGTACAGTCGTAGAGCCTCCAGTTCCGTCTCTGAAAGGGGGAATATCCGACCAAAAGGAATGGGGGCCCCAGGTAGTAATTCAATGGGGCAGTCATAGGGGCGGTGCGGAGGTAGGGTATCGGCTCTCCTTTTATCAAAAACGTCTCTGAATTCCTGGTAGACTGTTGGTATGCGAGAAGCCGGACCGGGAGCGGGTTGCACGGTCAAACAGCCGGGCAATTCGTGAGGGGTGGAGTCCAGACAGTGCTGCTGGCAATAGGCCGATGTGAAGGAAACCGCCCTTGTGAGCCAATTGATCTGGGGGTTGTGAGCTTGTAGCCAAGGGATCCCTAGGATAACAGGGAACATCGGGGAGCTCAGAATGTCGAATTTAAGGAATTCTTGGTGACCCGAACCGGTGATTGTCAGGATGGGACTAGTTTCCTGGGTGACAAGACCTGAACTAGGTAAAGAGCCATCGGCCAAACGGACGGTCAGTCTCTGTTCCTTGCGATTCAGTGGGAGAGCCAGACTCCTGGCCAAGGTTAGGTCCAGGAAGCAACTACAGGCTCCGGAGTCAATGATTGCTTGTAGGGGGATCCTGCTGCCCGCCACCATCAACGTAACTGGAAGAGCGATGTGGGCAGAAACTGTCATTGCTACCTGAAGATGGGAAGGAGTGTTTGGAGCTGGCTTACTCGGCCTTGTAGGGCAGTTGCTAATGAAATGTCCTGATCCCCCACAGTAAAAACAGAGATGTGCCTGACGACGGAGAAGTCTCTTTTCAAAGGTTAAAGCGGGACGAGGAATGCCCCTCAGAACGGGGGATACTGCTGGGCAGGCTGGAGGTGGGGCCTGGATGGAGCACGCAGTCTGAGAGCGTTCTAGCTGACGTTCCCGTAAACGCCTGTCAAGCTGGATGGCGAGTTGGATGAGTTCTTCGAGCGTAGTGGGGATCTTTAGTCTGGCCAACTCATCCTTAAGAGCTTCGGACAACCCCATAAGATATTGAAATTTGAGGGCCGCCTCATTCCAGCCAGAGTCAGAGCTCCAGGTACGGAACTCCACTGAATAGTCCTCTGCAGGTCGCCCATCCTGGCGAAGAGTATGCAAGGCTGCCTCGGCTGTGGCTGTCCGGAAAGGGTCATCGTACAAGCGGGCCATGGCTTCAAAGAACAGGTCCAGGGTATTCACACAAGGGCTGCATTGTTCCAGCAGGCCATGGGCCCACATCTGGGGATCGTCCCTCAGTAATGAGATGGTGAATCCCACCTTGGTTGTCTCTGAAGCAAAGGTCTGAGGTTGCAGGGAAAAGTAGAGGAAACATGAGTTTCTGAAAGATCTGAATTTTCTCCGGTCCCCGAAGAAGTGTTCTGGAACTGGGACTCGTGGTTCTAGGACCGCTGAAATTGTAGACACCGGAACTTGACCAGAGCAGGTGGGTGGTTCAGGCGGATGTTGCAGGCGCTCCTCCAGCCGGTGATGTTTCTCTCGGAGCTCCTGAATAGCTGGAGCAAGGGCCGTGAGTTCTCGTAGGACGGCCTCCAATGGGGAGTCACCTCTGTCGACCTCTGTCATGGCTGGATTATACTGTCAGAGTCTAGGATGAGGCCGAAATGCTGAGAGGGCTCCCCTTGCGGCCGAGCGCAGCACAACCCTGAAGTTGGCACCGGGATGTAGTGCCCACAGTGGCACGGGTTGCCGGGTAGCAATAGTAGAGACCAGGTAGCAGATGGACAAGCCTGGATGGGCAACCGTGCTTAGGAGATCCGAGAATAGGCAGCGGAAGTCCAGAGAGTGGTCAAGACAGGCCGAGGTCGGGTTCAGGAAGCAGATCTGGAACGTCAGGTACAAGCCAAGAGTCGGAGCCAGGAAGACAACAGGAACGGGTCAGACAAGCCGGGTCGGTGCACAGAAGATCAGGTAACAGGAAGCACAGGTACAGGTTCTCAGGAGAGCTGACGATAATCCAGCAATGCAGGAGTGTCAGGCGAACGTTTAAATAGGTGAACTGGCCGGGTCACGCCGCGGGCGCGTCGGAGCGATCGTACGCCTACGTCTGGTACGTTGCGTATTCGTGGCATCACCGCGTAAGCCCGCCCGGTTAGACGTCGCGTCGGTCGTACGTCTAAAAACTACTTTGCGCTTGTGTAGGCGCCGACGCGCGTTAACACGAACGTGTCTCACAAAACTGCGGCTATTTCCCTGACACCAAGTGTCCATGTGCTGTAATGTCTCATTGGCTGTCCTGTACCCCATGATGGATGTGTCATCATAGGTCAAAGTTCTTTTACACAGTAAACACGGAAGTCCGCCGGGCAAATGGCGGCAATAGTCTGCCGATCGGGCGGACGTCGAACAGCCGAAATTCGCCTTGAAAGGACCCTGGGCGAACCGTTCGGCCATCCCTAAAGGTGAGCACAGACTTGCTGACCGTTTGGAGAATGAAAGACTGCTGGTGATGGCTCTTTACTGGGGAACCAGAGGGGCCTGGCTGAAGAGCAGCCAGGCTGAAATAAGGATGTAGGTTGCATTGGGGATGTCTGGTCATTGGGATGAATGGGTTGGAAAAGGTAAGCTTAAAGTATTATATCATTAAGATAGAAATGGGTGCTTATTGGAAGCACAGCAGTAGATGGGGCCAGGGGCGGATCCAGAGTCCAGTCTCGGGAGGGGCACTGCTATAAAATATGTTTTTTTGGGGGCAATTTATATGGGAAATGGCTGGTATTTGCGCTTCAATCATTACGGCACCATGGTTGTTATGGTGTCAGGATGATTGAAGCGCATTATTTCTATTAATACATTGTGATATAAAATTAAATGGTTCATCTCACCATAATGCAGAATCAATGGGAGCCCTGAGGATGTCACTTGCCATGTCGCCTGCCACCAAATGTGGATTGTCACTTGCCACGTCACCTGCCACACATTGTGGATTGTCACTTGCCACGTAGCCTGCCACACATTGCGGATTGCCACTTGCAACGTAGCCTGCCACACATTGCGGATTGTCACTTGCCACGTCACCTGCCACACATTGCGAATTGCCACGTAGTCTGCCACACATTGTGGATTGCCACTTGCCACGTAGTCTGCCACACATTGTGGATTGCCACTTGCCACGTAGTCTGGCACACATTGCGGATTGCCACTTGCCACGTAGTCTGCCACACATTGTGGATTGCCACTTGCCACGTAGTCTGCCACACATTGCGGATTGCCACTTGCCACGTAGTCTGCCACACATTGTGGATTGCCACTTGCCACGTAGTCTGCCACACATTGCGGATTGTCACCTACTGTGTCACTTTTCTGCTAAGGTGGTCTTTTGTTGGGTCCCAGAGTGAAGATAGGCAGCAGAGAGATGATGCAATCTCTCTGCTGCACACAGCTTCCTACACAGTGAGGGCAGGACTGGAGGGATGCAGGGCAGTGAGAGATGATGTCATCTCCCTGCTCCCCTGCCTGCTGGCTTCCTGATTGGCCAGCAGCCCTCCTAAGCTGCCCAGCTGCCCCCCCCCCCCTCACCCATCCACTCAGCGCGGGTACCCGCGGAACCGGCCGCAATTGGACCCGCGGAACCGGCCCGCTGGTACCCGCGGAACCGGCCGCGATTGGACCCGCGGAACCGGCCCGCTGGTACCCGCGGAACCGGCCGCGATTGGACCAGCGGAACCGGCCCGCTGGTACCCGCGGAACCGGCCGCGATTGGACCCGCGGAACCGGCCCGTGGGTACCCGCGGAACCGGCCTTGATTGGACCCGCGGAACCAGCTTTGCCGGTATTCTCGGAGGGGGCAATTGACCCGTTGCCCCCCCCTGGATCCGCCCCTGGATGGGGCTGTGTGCATAGCATACAGCAAAATTTCTACGACGGCATGTGGTCAGCTAGACACGCGTTAGGCATGTGGTCAGCTAGACGCTGACTAAGTAAAATAAAACCTCTGTTTTAATACATACATTGTTTACTAAGTATTTGTCCTTTCCCTCTAAAGTCCTGCTGAGGCACCCCTCTCAAACATACCAACTGGGCTGTGGGTCAGGCCATTTCCAGACCATTTCAAGCACTTACCCCCCTCTTTCTGGAGTCCATGGCGCAGAGATGTACGCTCACCCTTGCAAACAAACACAGCTCACGGAAACAAATAAGATAAGCTACCTGGGCTGTGAATCTGTGCACGGGGGCTTGACAGGAATTTGCCAAAGGATTGTCCAGGTAGAGCCTGTAGTCAGGGATTCCAGAAGTCAGGATAACGATAAACAAAGCCAGGGTCTGAAGCTGGGGTCCGTTTTGGAACGCTGGAACTCTGGAACTCTGCAACAGAAGACAGGCACACAAGACCACTTGGCAAACATGACAAAATGAACTGCCAAAGCCCTCAGCGTGAGACAGTTTTATACCCAGCTAATTAGATAACCTGCCTCAGCTGATCCAGGAGTGACAGGTACAGAGAATTGCCCACAGTACTTTATACTAAATTAGGCATGGCTGGAAAGCAGGCTTAATAGAACTGAGGTGTGGCTCAGAGGTAAAGAAACAGGAGCAACAACTGACAGTCATGAGTTCAATACCACCCAGAGCCACTTGGGGCACAACCATGCCTGGCCACCTAAAAGACATGGTAGGGACTGTGACAAGATATAGAGATATATAGATAGGGGTGCTGGGGGGGGGGGGGGTCAGTGGCCGACATATATCCTCCTCCATGTCTAATTCCTGCTGCGCTCCGTTCTCCACCTGGGTGATGTGGCTGGACACTCTCCTCTCCAGCTGCCACCGGGTGCTTTTATGTACCCTAATGGGGGTGTGGCTTTTCCTGGGGGTCTGTACTAATGTAGATGGGGTGTCTTTTCCTAGGGGGAGTTGTACTATTGGGGGGTGTGTGGCTTATCCTACGGGGCTGTACTAATGGGGTGTGTGGCTTCACTGCATGGGTCTGTACTAATGGAGGGGGTGTGTGGCTTCACTGCATGAGTCTGTACTAATGGAGGGGGTGTGTGGCTTCACTGCATGAGTCTGTACTAATGGAGGGGGTGTGACTTCTCTGCATGAGTCTGTACTAATGGAGGGGGTGTGGCTTCTCTGCATGGGTTTGTACTAATGGAGGGGGTGTGGCTTCTCTGCATGGGTCTGTACTAATGGAGGGGGTGTGGCTTCTCTGCATGGGTCTGTACTAATGGAGGGGGTGTGGCTTCTCTGCATGGGTCTGTACTAATGGAGGGGGTTGGTTTGTCCTGGGGGGGTCTGTACTAATGGAGGTTTTTTTTTGGTTTGTCCTGGGGGGGGGAGGGGGGGTCTGTACTAGATGGGGGGGGTAGTTTGTCCTGGGGGGGGTCTGTACTGTAAAGGGAATTAGTAAGATCTGTAAGATTCTATTTCTTTTCTTACATCAGGGGACACAGCATCATAGTAATAACTATGTGGGTTATATCGGACCATCAGGTGCTGGACATTGGCACACCCCTTAAGGCGTGTACTTCCCCCATATAACCCCTCCCATTACTGGGAGTCCTCAGTTTTTTCTCAGTAGCGTCTAAGGTGTTGGGCACGTGTAAGGATGTGTGTACTGAGCTCCACCGGCAGTAATCCTTTGATGCTAGACAGCCATCCTGACCGGATCCGGTCTGATGTCTCCGTAATGGACTAAATGTACGGTAGATGAAGGATGAACAAACTCTGGACAGCCGCACTCCGGATCAGATGAAAAGTAAAAAGTGCCTTTTATTTCTTCAAACTAAAATAACCTCACATCACACAAATAACAGCGTCAGCAATTTTGTTTTTCTTTTTCTCCCTTTGTTGCTGTTATTTGTGTGATGTGAGGTTATCTTAGTTTGAAGAAATAAAAGGCACTTTTTACTTTTCATCTGATCCGGAGTGCGGCTGTCCAGAGTTTGTTCATCCTTCATCTATTTGGTTTGTGCAATCAGCCTGCACCTGGGACCCTTACCTGCTTGGAGAGTGAGCAGTCTTTTGGTGAACTGACCTGGAGCGGTGGTCTTTTATTTAAATGTACGGTACCTGGGCCTCGTCATCCAAAGACACAAGGTTTTTCTGGCGAATGCTTTTAAGCTGGGCGCTGGAATCCAGTACTTTTTGGTAGTATCGGGTAATAAAAGTTTACTGTCAGGGTCTTCTCGCAGGTCCAGGATTGCGGGATTACCTGAGTGTACCCCTGTTCCTGAAGGCTTCCTTTCTCGGAGCCTACCGTGAAGGGCGAAGGTTGGGCTTTTTATCTCTGATAAAGCCCTGCGGCGGAAAGGTAGGGGAGATTTTCTGCAAAGGATCTCTCCTTCCATCTATTTATGTTGTCATGTCATGTCTATGTGTCACCACTGGAGGCTGTATTGAGCACTCACCATTCTGACGCTGGAAACAGCAGAAGCTTTCACTCTCCTCTCCGTTCAAGCCAGCTCAGGCCCTCAGGTATGTAGGGGGGTTCTGATCACCTCCTGGGCCCCCAGAGTGGTGGTTTCTCTTCCTTTGGATGCCAGCCCACTGTCTCTTAAAAGAAGAAAAAAAAATGGGTAAAGAAAAAAGTTTTGTTTTGGGGCAATTCGTGGCAGTTTTACCCCCCCGCCGCCAGCCACCATGTTGCCAGCACTCATACACTTCCCTAGTTGAAAGTGGAAAGGGGGGGGCGTTTTCGCACAGGGGGCGTGGCTAAATGGCAGACGCCGGCCACATGTGGAGGAAGTATTTTAACCTATACAGGAAAAGCTGCAGTCTGGCAGTGGAGGGACAGAGCAGAGTGGTTGCTCGTCAGGTTTGGTGACACAGGCATGTCCCTTTTGTTGACAACATTGTACTGTATAGCTAGGACTAATAGCAGTAATTGTACTGTACTACAGTATATCCTAGCAAGTGTAACATTCTTTTGCTGGTACTGCCTCTGCTTTGTACTGTAAGCTATGAGTGACAAAGGGACCAGGAACCCCTCTAAGGGCTCTAATGGGATAATGGTATGCAAAAAACTTGAAACCCTTCCAAAAGAATGTCTTCCTCTCCTGAGAGGTAAAAATAAAAATACAGCCAGTCGGATAAAGCCGTCAAGGGTAGAACACTTCTGTCCCTGTATTTCATACAAACAGGTTTTTCTTCTACCATTTAAAAGATTATTGCTATGATGTCTCTCCATAGTAGGACTAAACATAGCAGATCCCCATCTAGTCCTCTGGGCCCTTTTGTTGAGATGCAGGAGGCTGGGGATCAGGTAGATCTACCCAAATATTGGAAGATACTTATTTTTCCTCTTCAGAGGATCCCAACAGGGAGGGAGTAGCCGCACAAGTCAAGTGTTTGTCTACTCCCTTACTTAACCCTTTTGTTGCCTGCCACAGGTTCTTGAGGTATCTACCTCTAATAGGGTTCATTTGAACCTCCCTCACCTGGGAGTCCATTTATCATGGTGTCCTATTGAACAAGTTCTGTAGTGCAAATCTGCAAGATGCAAAAAGCACTAAAAATGCATAGCTATGTATTCTGAATGGGAAAATGTTTATGAAAGAAATGGGGGGGGGGGTCCAGCTATTAATGCTGCAATTACCTCAGTGAGCAGAGTCTCACATGTCCAGTGGATAATGCACTGATGTTAAAAGATCCAGCAAGTTAAGGTTGGATTTTCCTTTTAAAGACAAGGTGCCTTTTGCCGTTCTGGCTGCAATTGGAGTAGCTCAGTCCATTAACCCCTTAACATCTGCTCCACTATTGTGGTGGAGCACATTTTGAGTCACGCCAATGCATTGGAATGTGGACTCCAAGGGGTTAAGAAACAGGTGTGAGATACCTGAAAGTTCTGCCTGATCAGCAGGCCGGGCAAGGGGCTGGTGTATTTGATGCACTGTGTCTCAGTTGCCATGAAGGACTCGATCATTTAGGCTCTAATGGCTTATACTTGGACTAGTGCATTTTTGCAGAGGTCCGTGGCTGAGATATTGGTCAGCCAAAGCACCAGCTGAAAACCCTTAGCCATTTTGTGTCCCTTCCGGGGATACGACTATTTAGAGTGGATAAGTACATCCAAAATGGGTAAAGATGCCTGGGGTATTTGCCTTTAGGCAGTCTTGACGGTTTCAATCGTCAGGTTCAGGAGAAAGTTCCCAGGGGCAGCACCAGGATCTTAGGGGCAGAAAGCCCATGAAGCAGAATGCTAAGGCCTTCCCATGAAGGAGCACCCCCACTTGTTTGAGTGAGGGGAAAGGTCCTGCGATTCTCAAAGTCTGGCAGGAACAATGTTAAGAGCAGAGTGATTTCTACGATTTTTTTTTCTCTAGTTTACATCTAGAGTTTCAAGAGCCCGGATGGCCCAGTCGGCTTTCGATCCAAGGGTCTGGGGTTCGGGTCCTGCCTGTGGGGTCCTTGGGGCTGCTGATGCGGCAGTCTTATGCAAGAGTGCCTGTCTCCTTAAGGAATGCTCCTAAGGTTCCAGAGGAAAAAAAAAAAAGGGAGTAAGAAAGAAAAGAAGTGTCTTTCTGGTCTCTGGATCAGCTGTTATCCCAGCCGGTGATATCAGAGATTCCCTTAGTGGAACAGTTTTTTTTTGGCTCAAACCTTTTAAGGTGCCAGAGCCAAGCAGAGAGGTAAGACCCACTCTAGATCTCGGAGATCTGAATCAGCACTTAAACATCCGATCCTTTCATAATTTGATCGGCTGTGCTCATCCTGCAAGGAGGGGAGTTGCATATCTCCATGTGCCAAAGTTTCCCATTCACCAGAAATATCTGCAGTTTTAATATATAATAATTTTTTTATCAATCGTGGCACTGCCATTCGGCTTAGCCACAGCACTACGAGTGTTCTGAAAGATTCTGGCACCTCCTTTAGCCAGGTTAAAGGCTCAAGGCATAGCAGTCCTAGCCTATTAGAAGATCTACTTTGAGTAGATCATTCAGTCTCAGGTCTAAAGCCAGAGTCTGATCTCAGCTGTAGATAGCTGAAGTCTCTAGGTTGGATTCTCAGCCTAGGAAGATTCTCCTTAAAACCATCAAGGAGGTTACTTGGGGGCTGGTTATAGATACCATACAGAAGAAGGTATTCTTACCCCAGACGTGAATCAGTTCCATTGTAGGACTAAATCAACTTATTAGGATAAAGGAAAATTCCTTCATTTTGGCTGCAGGAGATTTTTAGGGGAAATGGTGGCCTCCTTCAAGGCCGTCCCTTAGATGCAGTTTTATTCAGACTGTTTCAAGACACCATCCTGTTGGTCTGGAATAAAGAGGATTCAGGCCTTGTTTGTTTCCAATACGCTTGGCTCCTGATATAGGTCAGAGCCTAAATTGGTGGTTGTTGTCCAGCAGGAGGGAAAATCTTTATCCTGCAAGGTGTTAACAGATGCCAGCCTTCTAGGCTAGGGAACAGCCCTGGAAGAAGATTCTGTCCAGGGGAGATGGTCCAAGTTAGAGGACCTTGCCTATCAACTTTGTTGGAAGTTTCAGGCAGTATACTGTATCTGGCCATAGAATCTTGGCGGTCAGATTACAGGATTCATTCTAAAAGCCACAGCGGGGGCTTACACCACAAATTAAAAAAAAAAAAAAAAAAGTGGTGAATAATGTTCTAGCTTTGGCAGAACACAACACTCCTTGCCTATCGGCAATTTTAATATTTCAGGCGAACTACTAGAGACGCCAACAATTATTTCCGGGGGAATGATCTCTTCACCCCGACATCTTCCTAGCAATATGTCAGATGGGGTACTCCGGACATGGACCTATTCGTGTCCACATTCAATAATAAGGTCGACAACTTTATGTCAAACAAGACTATATATCACAACCCGACAGCGCAAATCAAAGTAAATGGGACATTATCAGATAAAGTGATGATACATAACGGGACAAGACAGGGGTGCCCACTTTCACCCCTGCTGTTTATACTCACATTAGAACCACTGATACGCATGGTAAATGCATTGCCTTCTATACACGGCTTCCAAGTAGGAGACAAAACATAAATGCGCGGCCTATGCCGATGATCTATTATTTTTCCTATCCCAGCCACATATGATTATGCCCACTTATGCAACATATTCACGCACTACAGTTATGTATCAAATTTCAAGATCAACTACAAAAAAATCAGAAGCCCTGAACTTAACACTACGAGAGAACACACAAAAAGTCATGCAACAAAACTTCAAGTTTAGATGGGAACTCCACTTACTTACCGTATATACTCGAGTATAGGCCGACCCGAATATAAGCCGAGGCCCCCAATTTACCCCCAAAAAAACTGGCAAACTTATTGACTCGTGTATAAGCCGAGGGTGAGACATGCCTGTCCATCCCTGTGTGTGTGTCCGTCCATCCCTGTGTGTCCGTCCATCCCTGTGTGTCCATCCATCCCTGTGTGTCCGTCCATCCATCCCTGTGTGTGTGTGTGTCCATCCATCCATCCATCCCTGTGTGTGTGTGTCTCCATCCATCCATCCATCCCTGTGTGTGTGTGTCTCCATCCATCCATCCCTGTGTGTGTGTGTCTCCATCCATCCATCCATCCATCCCTGTGTGTGTGTGTCTCCATCCATCCATCCCTGTGTGTGTCTCCATCCATCCACCCATCCCTGTGTGTGTATCCGTGTGTGTGTGTGTGTGTGTGTGTGTGTGTGTGTGTGTGTGTGTGTGTGTGTGTGTGTGTGTGTGTCCAGCCTACCTGTGTCCCGAGCCTTTGTCCCGAGCCTCCGTCCCGTGCCTTGCCTCCTTGCCTCCGTCCCGTGCCGTGCCTTGCCTCCGTCCCGTGTCGTGCCTTGCCTTGCCTTGCCTCGGTCCCGTCCCGTCCCGTGCCGTGCCGTGCCTTGCCTTGCCTCCGTCCCGTGCCCTCTTCGTCGGCGCCTCGGCGGCCATTGTAAAATTCAAAAGCCGCGCCTCCTCCTTCGCCTGTGATAGGCGGAACACTGAATTTCCCAGCAGCCTGTGTTCCGCCTATCACGGACATCGTATCATCCTCGTCCGTAGTACGAGGATGATACGATGTCCGTGATAGGCGGAACACAGGCTGCTGGGAAATTCAGTGTTCCGCCTATCACAGGCGAAGGCGGAGCCGGAGGCGCGGCTTTTGAATTATAGAATGGCCGCTGTCTGTCTGCTCGACACGCTGATCGAGCGGGCAGACAGCGATGACTCGAGTATAAGCCGAGGGGGGCACTTTCAGCCTCAAAAAAGAGGCTGAAAATCTCGGCTTATACTCGAGTATATACGGTAAATACTTAGGAGTCCATTTGACCCCTAGCTTAGACTCGATATACACTCAAAACTTCCAACCGCTCATACAAAACAAAGAATCATCTTGAGAGATGGTTGCTTAAACATTTCTCCTGGTTTGGTAGAGCAGCCATCATTAACCAGTTAAGGACCGCCGCATGTAAAAATACGTTGGCAGAATGGCACGGATGGGCACAAGCATGTACCCGTACGTGCCTCCCTTCCCGTTGGCTGCCGCGGTCCGTTTCGCTTCAGGAGCGATCTGGGATGAGGGGATGGCCATTGGTTTCTGGCCATCACCTCTTGATCGCTCCTGGCGAATGAGAAGCTTCCCCTGCCTGTGTAAGTGTAAACACAGGCAGGAGCAGTGGCGGAACTACCGCCATAGCAACCCACGCGGTCGCTATGGGGCCCGCAGTCGCTATGGGGCCCGAAGCCTAGTGGAACTGCTGCCGAATGGGGGCCGCTGCCGAGCGGTCCGGGGCTCGGCAATGCATTGGCAAGCTTCTGTCCTGCCTAGAACACCGGCGTCAGCCCCCTCCCAGCGTCGTGACGTCACTCGGCCGGAGGCTCGATGGGCGGAGCGTCAATGCAGAGCTACTGCAGCCTGCATACACAGGAACCAGGCAGCACCGCCGAGGAGGAACCAGACTCACCCTCACTTGCAAAATTTGCAGACCATTCATTGCAATCAGACAGAGGTACTGTACAAGCTAAAGTAAGCTGATGCAATGATGGGGCCAGACTGCAGTCTAAACATTTTGAACTGTCTGAGTTTAACTGATTTTTATAATATGCAGCATGGCGGGGGGGAGGGGGGTGAATGTCCTGCACTGGTCACTGTAATTGTATTAATGTCCTGCACTGGTCACGGTCAAATGATTTTACTGGTCACGGTCAAATGATTTTACTGGTCACGGTCGAATGATTTTACTGGTCACGGTCGAATGATTTTACTGGTCACGGTCGAATGATTTTACTGGTCACGGTCGAATGATTTTACTGGTCACGGTCGAATGATTTTACTGGTTACGGTCACTGATGAATGATTTTACTGGTCACTGTGGAATGATTTTACTGGTCACAGTCACTGATGAATAAATTTACTGGTCACTGATGAATGATTTTACTGGTCATGGTCACTGATGAATGATTTTACTGGTCACTGTGGAATGATTTTACTGGTCACGGTCACTGATGAATAAATTTACTGGTCACGGGCACTGATGAATTAATGTCCTGCACTGGTCACAGTAATTGTATTAATGTCCTGCACTGGTCACTGTAATTGTATTAATGTCCTACACTGGTCACAGTAATTGTATTAATGTCCTGCACTGGTCACTGTAATTGTATTAATGTCATGCACTGGTCACAGTAATTGTATTAATGTCCTGCACTGGTCACAGTAATTGTATTAATGTCCTGCACAGCACTGGTCACAGTAATCGTATTCATGTCCTGCACTGGTCACGGTCACTGATGAATGATTTTACTGGTCACTGATGAATGATTTTACTGGTCACGGTCACTGATGAATGAATTTACTGGTCACGGTCACTGATGAATGAATTTACTGGTCACGGTCACTGATGAATGATTTTACTGGTCACTGATGAATGATTTTACTGGTCACGGTCACTGATGAATAAATTTACTGGTCACGGTCACTGATGAATGATTTTACTGGTCACGGTCACTGATGAATGAATTTACTGGTCACGGTCACTGATGAATGATTTTACTGGTCACTGATGAATGATTTTACTGGTCACGGTCACTGATGAATGAATTTACTGGTCACGGTCACTGATGAATGAATTTACTGGTCACGGTCACTGATGAATGATTTTACTGGTCACTGATGAATGATTTTACTGGTCACGGTCACTGATGAATAAATTTACTGGTCACGGGCACTGATGAATTAATGTCCTGCACTGGTCACTGTAATTGTATTAAAGCGGTAGTAAACCCGCACTTTTTTTTTTTTTTTTTAAACCTGCAAAGCAAAAGGCATAATGAGCTAGTATGCACCGCATACTAGCTCATTATGAAATACTTACCTTAGAACGAGGCCCCGACATCTGGCCCGATCCACGCCGAGGGAGCTGACATGCTCCCTCGGCGTTTCTTCCGGGTATCGCGGCTCCGGCGCTGCGAGTGGCCAGAGCCGCGATATCGTCACTCCCGCGCATGCGCGCGGGAGATTTCAGTCCAGCCGCTCGGCTGCTGCCGGATTTTGACGGCGAGAAACCCCTTGTGCGCATGCGCCGCTGCAGTCAGCGGTGCATACCGAGGGGAATATCTCCTAAACCGTACAGGTTTAGGAGATATTTTTTTTTACCTACAGGTAAGCCTTATTATAGGCTTTCCTGTAGGTAAAAGTTAAAAATGTGGGTATACAACCACTTTAATGTCCTGCACTGGTCACAGTAATCGTATTCATGTCCTGCACTGGTCACGGTCACTGATGAATGAATTTACTGGTCACGGTCACTGATGAATGAATTTACTGGTCACGGTCACTGATGAATGAATTTACTGGTCACGGTCACTGATGAATGAATTTACTGGTCACGGTCACTGATGAATGAATTTACTGGTCACGGTCACTGATGAATGAATTTACTGGTCACGGTCACTGATGAATGATTTTACTGGTCACGGTCACTGATGAATGATTCTACTGGTCACGGTCACTGATGAATGATTTTACTGGTCACGGTCACTGATGAATGATTTTACTGGTCACGGTCACTGATGAATGATTTTACTGGTCACGGTCACTGATAAATGATTTTACTGGTCACGGTCACTGATAAATGATTTTACTGGTCACGGTCGAATGATTTTACTGGTCACGGTCGAATGATTTTACTGGTCACGGTCACTGATGAATGATTTTACTGGTCACTGTGGAATGATTTTACTGGTCACTGTGGAATGATTTTACTGGTCACAGTCACTGATGAATAAATTTACTGGTCACTGATGAATGATTTTACTGGTCACGGTCACTGATGAATGATTTTACTGGTCACGGTCACTGATGAATGATTTTACTGGTCACGGTCACTGATGAATGAATTAACTGGTCATGGTCACTGATGAATGATTTTACTGGTCACGGTCACTGATGAATGATTTTACTGGTCACGGTCACTGATGAATGATTTTACTGGTCACGGTCACTGATGAATGATTTTACTGGTCACGGTCACTGATGAATGATTTTACTGGTCACGGTCACTGATGAATGATTTTACTGGTCACGGTCACTGATGAATGATTTTACTGGTCACGGTCACTGATAAATGATTTTACTGGTCACGGTCACTGATAAATGATTTTACTGGTCACGGTCACTGATAAATGATTTTACTGGTCACGGTCGAATGATTTTACTGGTCACGGTCGAATGATTTTACTGGTCACGGTCACTGATGAATGATTTTACTGGTCACTGTGGAATGATTTTACTGGTCACTGTGGAATGATTTTACTGGTCACAGTCACTGATGAATAAATTTACTGGTCACTGATGAATGATTTTACTGGTCACGGTCACTGATGAATGATTTTACTGGTCACGGTCACTGATGAATGATTTTACTGGTCACGGTCACTGATGAATGATTTTACTGGTCACGGTCACTGATGAATGAATTAACTGGTCATGGTCACTGATGAATGATTTTACTGGTCACGGTCACTGATGAATGATTTTACTGGTCACGGTCACTGATGAATGATTTTACTGGTCACGGTCACTGATGAATGATTTTACTGGTCACGGTCACTGATGAATGATTTTACTGGTCACGGTCACTGATGAATGATTTTACTGGTCACGGTCACTGATGAATGATTTTACTGGTCACGGTCACTGATAAATGATTTTACTGGTCACGGTCACTGATAAATGATTTTACTGGTCACGGTCACTGATAAATGATTTTACTGGTCACGGTCGAATGATTTTACTGGTCACGGTCGAATGATTTTACTGGTCACGGTCACTGATGAATGATTTTACTGGTCACTGTGGAATGATTTTACTGGTCACTGTGGAATGATTTTACTGGTCACAGTCACTGATGAATAAATTTACTGGTCACTGATGAATGATTTTACTGGTCACGGTCACTGATGAATGATTTTACTGGCCACTGTGGAATGATTTTACTGGTCACAGTCACTGATGAATAAATTTACTGGTCACGGGCACTGATGAATTAATGTCCTGCACTGGTCACTGTAATTGTATTAATGTCCTGCACTGGTCACGGTCGAATGATTTTACTGGTTACGGTCACTGATGAATGAATTTACTGGGGGGGGGGGGCTGTTTGCAGGGGGGCCCCATACAACATTTTGCTATGGGGCCCTGTGATTTCTAGTTACGCCCCTGGGCAGGAGGAAGTGATGTCACTCTCCTCGTGGCGGTCTTTTTGACCGGGCGGCGAGGAGAGAAGACATCCAAGTAAATGCACCAACAGTCCACTGACACGTAGGTACACATAGGCACACAAATCACCCACCGATCACCCCCCCCCCCCCCCCCGTCACAGTGTCACTGATTGCAGTGATCATTTATTTACTGATCACTGAATTTAGTGTCAGTTGTGACTGTAAAAAGTGTCAGGGCAGTTAGTGTTAGGGCCCCTTTAGGGCCAGGTTAGCCCCCTACCCCCCTAATAAAGGTTTAACCTCTTGATTGCCCCTCAGTTAACCCTTTCACCCCCTTTTGCCAGTGTCACTAAGCGATTGTTTTTCTGATCGCTGCATTAGTGTCACTGGTGCTGCTAGGTAGCCAGTTATTTTTTAGGTTCACTGCCAGGTTTTTATAGTGTTAGTTACCCCCATATATAACCTAATAAAGGTTTTAACCCCCTGATTGCTCCTAGAGTTAACCCTTTCACCATCAATCACTGTATAAGTGTCACTGGTGACGCTGGTTAGCCAGATAGTTATTTTTGTTATTTAGGTTCCCGGTCAGGTTTTTATATAGCGTCAGGTACCCCCTTATACTACCTAAGAAAGGTTTTAACCCCTGATTGCCCCTAGTTAACCCTTTCACCAGTGATCACCGTATAAGTGTTACGGGTGACGCTGGTTAGTTTGCTTTTTATAGCATCAGGTCACCCGCCATTTATTACCCAATAAAGGTTTAACCCCCTGATCGCCCAGTGGGTGATATCAATTAGGTTTTAGGGTCAGATAGGGTCTGCGTCGCCCCAGGCAGCGCTAGGCTAGTGCTAGTACCACCAACACCCACGCGCAAAGCATACACCTCCCTTAGTGGTATAGAATCTGAACAGATCAATATCTGATCTGATAAGATCTATACTAGCGTCCCCAGCAGTTTAGGGTTCCAAACAACGCATTGTTAGCGGGATCAGTCCAGATACCTGCTAGTACCTGCGTTTTGCCCCTCCACCCAGCCCACCCAAGTGAAGTATTGATCGATCACTGTCACTTACAAAACACAACACACATAACTGCAGCGTTCGCAGAGTCAGGCTTGATCCCTGCGATCGCTAACAGTTTTTTTTGGTAGCGTTTTATACAGTCGCTGACAGCCTAGGTGCTTTTTTACCCGTGAGTCTCACTAGTGTACCCCTAAATTTAGAGCCCAAAAATGGCAAAGCGAAGGTACACTAGTGAAGAGGCCTACACGTTTCTGAGCATGACAGATAGTGAAGAGGAAGTCACTGATCTGTCAGATTCATGCTCAGAATACGATCCTGTAGAGGACAGCGGCTCCATGACAGATAGCTCTGACGACAAAGATGAGGTCCCTGCTAACGTCAGCTGTACCGGACCCCGATCTTCTGATGTTGAGGTGCAAGAACCTCAGGTCCCTCGTATGGAGCAGAGAAGAAGTACCAGAGCCACTCATCCTTCTGGTGAACTGGCAAGCACCAGCGGCCTAGTACACCCTGGACGTACATCCAGCACTGCAGTATCACGTGGTGATGTGGCGAGTCCCATAAGTGCAGTTCAAGCTGGCGTGGTGGCAAGCACAAGTAGTGTTCCGCTGCCACCAAGAAGAAGACAAAGGCAGGCCCGTCGTTCCCATAGTGCCCTTCCTTCAGAATTTGCCAATCCTGATTGGGTGCCCACCACTTCTGCAGCACCAGTACTTCCCCCATTCACTGGCCAACCCGGTATTCAGGTGGATACAGCTGATTTTACACCACTTGATTTTTATTTGCTGTAGCTCTATAGATCTATTGTGGACCAATCTAATTTATATGCTGGTCAACACATCACCGCTAATCCCCAGTTGCCTTCCCTTGCCAGAGATTGGAAACCAGTTACGGTTTCTGAATTTAAGAGCTTTCTGGGCCTCTCCCTCAACATGGGCACACATAAATTCATGACGTTGGACATATTGGTCCACGCATCCAACTGACCACATGCCCGTGTTCTCTAACTCCATGTCCAGGAAACGATACGAGCAGATCTTGCGGTTCTTGCACTTCAATGACAATGAACTTTGTCGTCCTCGTGGAGACCCTGAATACGATCGGCTCTACAAAATTCGGCCCCTCAAACCACTTCAACCAACGTTTTGCAGCCTTGTTTATTCCCCATCAAGTTGTCTGCGTTGATGAGTCCCTGATTAAATTTTCTGGTCGCTTGTCATTCAAACAGTACATTCCCAACAAGCGTACCAGATACGGGGTCAAGCTCTGTAAGTTCTGTGACAGGGCCACAGGCTATACATGGAACTTTATGGTTTATGAGGGAAAAGATAGTTACGTAGAGCCGGAGAACTGCCCTGACTACATAGAAAGCGCTGGCAAGATAGCGTGGAACTTGCTGTCACCCTTATTCGGAAAGGGGTACCACTTGTACGTGGACAATTATTACACAAGCGTGCCACTGTTTAGTCACTTGTTTGATCCTCAGATTGGAGCATGTGGCACCGTGCGACCTAATCGCCGGGGCTTTCCCCAGCGGCTTGTAGATTCCCGTCTTAGGCTGGGGGAGAGAGCCTGCTTGTGGTGTAATAATTTGCTCACTATGAAGTGGAGGGATAATAAGAATGTTTTCCTTTTTACCTCCCTTCATGCAGACACGACGGTCCAAATTCATACGGCGACTGGTATTGTGGAGAAACCCCTGTGTCCACGAATATAACAAAAATATGGGAGGGGTGGACCTCAATGACCAGTTGTTGGCACCCCTATCTAGTTGCCCGTAAGGCCAGACGCTGGTACAAAAAAAAAGTGTCTGTTTACTTATTTAAATTGACTTTGCTGAACGCTCATGTGCTATACAGCCCCCCAAAGAAGATGTTGTGTCTGTACCAAGTGCGGATATAGGCGTGAAACCCGTTATTGTCCACACTGTCCTGGCAATCCTGATCTTTGCCTTGGTGAATTTTTTAAACGCTACCACACACTAGTGAAGTTTTAGCATAGGGTACAGCATTTCACAGGCTAGGACACACTAACACAGGGTCTCCCAAGATGCCATCGCATTTTGAGGGACCGAACCGTTTTTATTTTAAATGTAAAAACTAAGTATATAAAAAAAAAAAAAAAAAAAAAATGTAAAATAAAAACCAAAACACAAAAATATAAAAACTAAAAATAGTTGTCGTTTTATTGTTCTCTCCTCTCTATTGTTGCTCTTTACTGTATTCTATTCTGCAATATTTTATTATGTTTTATCATGCTTGTTTTCCCAGGATATGTAATTTTTTTATACTTTACTGTGTTTTATTAACCATTTCTTTTGTTTTCAGGTGCTCCATTCAACTGCAGCGTGGATTTATTTATCTCAACAGCAATAGCGTTTGCTCCCACGATACATTAAGCCGTGACTCCAGTGCTGTAGGAGCTGATTTCACCACCACAGTTAAAAAAAAAAATAAAAAAAAAAAGGAAGAGCATATATGCCGAAGCATGGGGGCAGCAGGGGAGGAGGAGCGATTTTGCTCCTAATGCCACGTACATACGGTCGAAAATTTCCGATGGAGGGCTTGCTCGTGGAAAAGTTTGACCGTGTGTACGTGGCATAATTTTTGTGGGAGGATGCCCCCCATGCTTCGGCATATATAAATGGTGCATGTATGCCCATCATTAGAAGTGGGTGGATGAAGGGAGGTATGCCAATGGTGGGCATACCCACCGATCAATCTCTTTTTGACACACGTTGTGGGAAAAATAATTGTATTTTATTTTTTTCACAAAGTTGTCACCATGTGGGCATTCCATGGCCTCCAAAACTGGCAGTGAGGAGTGAAATTTTTTTTACATCCTTAGAAATCCTGAAGGCGGTGCTTGGATTTCGGGGTCCTGTATGTGACTAGGCTCCCAGAAAGTCCCACACATGTGGTATCCCCTACTCAGAAGGAGCAGAATGTATTTTGGGGTGTAATTTCACATATGCCTATAACATGTGTGAGCAATATATATCATTTAGTGACAACTTTGTGCAAAAAAAAAAAGTTTGTAATATTCCCACAACTTGTGGCAAAACAAAATATTCCATGGACTCAACATGACTCTCAGCAAATAGCTTGGGGTGTCTACTTTCCAAAATGGGGTCATTTGGGGGGTTTTGTGCTATTTTGGCATTTTATGGCCTTCGAAACCGATAGGTAGTGAGGAGTGAAATCAAAGATTTGCACCCTTAGAAATCCTGAAGGCGGTGCTTGGTTTTCGGGGTGCCGTACGCAGCTAGGCTCCCAAAAAGTCCCACACGTGGTATCCCTGTACTCAAGAGAAGCAGCAAAATGTATTTTGGGGTGCAATTCCACATATAACCATGGCATGTGTGAGCAATATATAATTTAGTGACAACTTTTTGTAAAAAAAATTTTGTCATTCAATCCCTTGGGACAAAAAAAAATAAAAATTTCAATGGGCTCAACATGTCCCTCAGAAATTTCCTTGGGGTGTTGACTTTCCAAAATTGAGTCATTTGGGGGGTTTTGTACTGCCCAGCCATTTTAGCACCTCAAAAATGAGATAGGCAGTCAAATTAAAAGCTGTGTAAATTCCAGAAAATGTACTCTAGTTTGTAGACGCTATAACTTTAGCGCAAACCAATAAATATACGCTTTTTTTACTAAAGACATGTGGCTGAATACATTTTGGCCTCAATGTATAAAATTGAGTTTGATTTTTCTTATAACAAAAAGTATAAAATATCTTTCTTGAAATTTTCGGTCTTTCCATTTATATCGCAAAAAATAAGTCGCAGAGGCAATCAAATACCATCAAAAGAAAGCTCTATTTGTGGGAAGAAAAGGACGAAAATTTCGTTTGGGTACAACATTACATGACCGCGCAATTACCAGTTAAAGCAGTGCCGTGCGAAATTGTAATAAGACCTCTGGTCCTTAGGCTGACAATTGGTCCGGGGCTGAAGTGGTTAAGATGACGATCTTGCCTAGAATCTTGTATTATTTCCAAACACTACCCATTCTAATACCCACAAATTTCTATTGCTCGCTACATGCCTTACTTAGAAACTTTATGGGCATCCAAAAAAACACGTATAAGTTTAACTCTACTCACCAGAGACAAACACAATTGGGGAATGGGACTTCCCAACTTTAAAAATTATTACATGGCCACGCACCTTACCAGAATTATAGACTGGACCTGTCGTGCAAACAATAAAGACTGGGTAGCATTAGAAAACAGCGTTGTTGCTTCCTGGTGTCCATACCGGTTTGGAACTCTAGAGGGCAAGGTGGGAAGCTGATTTTCCCTCCTTGGACACGGAGGACTGGGAAGATGTATGGGGGTATCCTTTCCTACAGTTAGTGTCAGCCAGAGATAGATTGGTGCAATTCAAAATAGTACATAGGGTATATTACACTCCGCAACGTCTTCACAGAATCTATCCATCTGTCCCTGCTTTTTGTTGGAGATGCAACTCACTTTCGGCGGATTTTATACACATGTTCTGGAGCTGTCCTCAGATAGTTAGGTTTTGGGTGGAGGTGACTAATTTTATTCTGGCGGTTACCACCGTTAACATACCTTTATCGGTCGAGATATGCCTCTTAGGACTGGTTGAGCCGCTGGCTCCACGCCGAGCGCTCAGAACACTCCTGGGCTTATTGCTGTACTATGCCCATAAGTCGATTGTTCTTAAATGGAAGGCCCCGGTAGCCCCCTCTATTAATTTTTGGAAGAACTTAGTGAATACGGCTCTCCCTCTATACAAGGCCATCTACCTTTCGCGAGGCTGCGGCACTAAATTTCATAAAATATGGGGCATATGGACGGAGTCGCGTGACACCAACGCTGACTTGAATCCAGACTAATGGAGTTTCATTAGTGATTAGTGGCAGAGTTCTAAGTTGTTTGATATTCATGTAACCCTGGGTTATTATTTACGAGGGCAATAGGGGATTGGTAGGTGAAGGGTGATGCTTGTATATTTCATCCTGGGTCTGAGTGTGGACTGCGGTGGAGCATGGGCGAATTAGGTAACTGTCCTGAGTAATGTGAAGTGGTGCTGGAGCGTACAGGGGGAGGGGGGGGGGTTTCTTTTTTTTTTTTTTTTTTTTGGATGCACACGCCGGTGGCGGTGTATCGGGTGGGGGGAGGGGAGGGTTATCTGGTTGTTCCCTGATTGTTTGACTCAGGGGGGTGTTGTAATAATCAGCCTGGGTATGCCCAATAGGCTGTAGGTTGTTTTATTGTTTACTTGAAAATTAATAAAATAAAAAAAAAATAAAAAAAGAAAACAGCGTTACACTCACCATGGATCCCATGGGATTAATGCCCTAAACGGATAAAACTTCCTCTTATAGGGACGACTCTTAAAATCCTACAGACAGTGATCCAAACAACGGGCCTGCCAACCTCTCCTAGCCCGTTAACACCAATAACGGCTAACCCCGATTTTCCACCCGGCATAAATGCACTAGCTCAGCATTTCACACTGGTCATACCGACAAATACATGACTACATCATGAGCCCACGGAGACAAACATTTTGCGAGACCTTTAACATCATTTGAGACTATCTGCTTCTTGGCTAACACAAATATGAAAAATACTTCCCTAACATACTTAGTTGCAGGCCTCAAACCTCTAAGAACCAAATAAAAATAAGATATTCTTGGAAACAGCTGTAAACATTTCCTTTACGAAGGATCAGTGGCTGCAGGCATGTATATTTGCTCATAAGTGTGCAATTAGTACACGCTTACAAGAAACATCGTTCAAGCTATTAACAAATTGGTACAATACACCAACCAAATTACATAAATGGTACCCCACTGTTCCAGATCTTTGCTGGCGTTGTAACCAAGACAAGGGTACATTACAATACATTTGGTGGGACTGCAATCTAATCCAACCTTTCTGGAATGAAGTAATTAAACATACAAAACAAATTACAGACATCCGGATTCAATTAACCGCAGCATGTTGTTTATTACATGTCACCAACTGTTCGATGAAGTGCCACTGTCCCTTCAACCAAAGGAAGGCTAACAGAGGTACACCATCTTTACCAGATGGAAGAGATTAGGGCATTAGCGCATGAAAATATAGACAAGTTCAAAGATACCTGGCAACCTTGGATCATTTTCAGGTATTCAACATTTGACTCTCTAATACAGACCTAAAGAAGGACCAAACATAGGTACCCAACCTATTACTGGCTCTCCCACTCTCCTGACCCTACCCCCCACCCTTTATTTTTTCTCTCTTTCTCAATGTGTCATCCTTTAAAGGGTTGACACTATCTCTCTCTTTCACCTCTATTACTGGTTCTATAGGGCTACTTAGGCTCAATTAAAGCATTTATAGATGATATTCTAAATGTATGATTGATCACTAGTAGTTATATTGGGAAACATCCCATAAGGTGAGACATCCACTGTTGAAACCTTCATAGTACAAATTGTTTTGTTTTATACTAATGATAAATATATTCTGTAAGGTTTATACAAATGCTTTATGGATTGTATCCATGCTTACTTTTGAAATGAACTTTTAAATGTTAAAAACAATTTTATGTCAAACAAGGGGTCCGCTAGCAGGCGGAACAGACGCATTAGTCTTCCCAGGGGATCAGTTCTCACTGATTTATGCATTTCCTCCAGCTCTGCTACTTCCGCGCCTTCTCCGCAGGATTAAGCAGGAACAGAATGAGGCGATTCTGGTGGCCCCAGCGGGTCCCAGAATATCTGAATTTATAGAGATCATAAGGAGGGCAGTTAAAGTCCATCCTACTTTACGGAAAAGGTGTTTAGAAGGTTTGACTGTTGAATCCCACTCTACAAAAGGTCGTGGGTGATCTCCTTCAGTAGTGTCTACTTTGACTAATGCCAGGAAGCCGGCTTCCAGAATCACTTACTATAGAATCTGGAAGGCATAGGTTTCTTGGTATGGATCCAGGGGTTGGTACCCCAGGAGGTATGTCAATATGCAGGAATCCTGCATATGGCATCTGAAATGAAGCTGGCCTTGATTTTTATCAAGAGCCAGATCCAGGCCGAAGTTGATGTCTTTTCCTACAGCCTCTTGCTTCCCACTCTTGGTGCATAGCTTATTCAGGGGGTAACGAGGTTTATTCTCCCTATCAAGGCACCTCTAAATCCTTAGGATTTAAGATTGGTCTTGTTGACTTTGTTAAATCAGCCGTTTGAACCTTACGAGAAATTCTCTTGGTTCTTTGACAAGAAAGATCTTTTGCTTGCCATTTCTTCTGCTAGAAGAGTATTGGAACTAACGGCTCTGTCTTGTAAGAGCCATTATTTCATTGTGTATAAGGACAAAGTGATTTGACGTCCTCATGCTGAATTCTTACCAAAAGGGGTAAGCGGTTTTCATTTAAACCAAGATATTATTCTTCCTCCTTTCTCCCCAGAAGCCTTAATCTGGGGGAAGAGAAAGCACTACAGTCTCTTGATATAGTAAGAGCAATCAGAATCTATTTAAGGGCAACCGCTCAGGTCCGCAAAACACAGGCTTTGTTGGTACTGCCAGGGGGTCCAAGATATGGACAGGCAGCGTCAAGATTAGGGATGAGCCGAACACCCCCCGGTTCGGTTCGCACCAGAACTTGCGAACGACCCCCGCGTTCGGTACGAACGTTAGAACCCCATTGAAGTCTATAGGACTCGAACGTTCGAATTGGAAAGTGCTAATTTTAACAGCTAATATGCAAGATAGTGTGCTAAAAAGGGTTTGGCGACCTGCCTCCTGCCTCAGGGGACATGGGTCACTGCAAAAAAAAGTTTTAAAAACTACCGTTTTGGCGGGAGCACTGATTTTAATGACGATTAAAGTGAAAAAAAAAAGTGAAATATTCCTTTAAATATGGTGCCTGGGGGGTGTCTATAGTATGCCTGTGAAGTGCCACGTGTTTCCCGTGTTTAGAACAGTCCCTGCACAAAATGACATTAAACGGAAATAACACCATTTAAAACTGCTTGCGGTTTTAATGTTATATCTGGTTCCTGCAATATGGTTGAAAATCATTGAGAAACATGGCATGGGTAGCCCTCCCTGCCCATTACCAGCCTATTTGGGTCCTGTACACATATTAAGGGGAACCCCGTACCCATATTAAAAAAAGGAAATGCGTGTGGCCCCCAGGCCCTATATACTCAGAACAGCAGTATACAGGCGGTGCAAACAAGACAGGGACTGTGTAGGTTTGTTGTGTTAAGTTGAATCTGTTTGTCATTTTCAACCGGTACATTTTTAAAGTGTAGCTCCAGTCAAAAAAAATATCTTTAAGCTTTTTGGAAAACATAGGGAAGGGTCATCACCCCTGTATAATTTGTTTTGTCGTCCATCTTTTTTCATCTCACTTGCTGCTGTCTCCTTGCGTTTGCAAGTAGGAGATGTTTGTAAGTTGGATGTTTGAAAGTAGGGGCCTGCCCTATATTATAGCGGTATGTACTGGGTACAGAGCACGCAGACAGCACGCACTATCTCCTAACACTACTGACTGCAAGCTCTATTATTAACCACTTGTTACCCCAATGTTTGCATAAAGTGAAAGATGAAGTTATGCTGAGTAAATAGATATCAAACATGTCACTCTTCAAAATTGCACATGCTCGTGGAATGGCGCCAAACGTCGCTACTTAAAAAATCCCCATATGCGACGCTTTAAATATTTTTTTACTGGTTACATGTTTTGAGTTGCAGAGGAGGTCTAGGACTAGAATTATTGCTCTCGCTCTAACATTCTCGGCGATACCTCACATGTGTGGCACATGCGAGCACATGGGGACATGGGCGCTTTAATTTTTATTTTATTTTTTTATTGTTCATTTTACTTTATTTTAGTTTGACATTTTTTTTCCCAAAAATATATTTTTGATCACTTTTATTCCTATTACAAGAAATGTAAACATCCCTTGTAATAGGAATATGGGGTGACAGGTCCTCTTTACAGTGAAATCTGGGGGGTCAATATGACCTCACATCTCACCTCTAGGCTGGGAAGCCTGAAATAAAAAATTCAAAAAAACATTCTGGCTTTGATCGTACTGGCGAGTTGGTAGAAGCACCGGAGGGCGGTGAGGGGTGGGGGGCATCTATGGCTGGGTACTTCAGGGTATCACCGAGTATGGCTGGGTATGGCAATTTATGGCAGGGTATTACAGAGTATTGGCGGGGTATTGGCGGGGTACTACAGAGTAATAGCAGGGTACTGCAGAGTATTGGGGGTACTGCAGAGTAATGGCGGGTACTGCAGAGTATTGGGGGGTACTGCAGAGTAATGGGGGTTACTGCAGAGTAATGGGGGGTACTGCAGAGTAATGGCGGGGTACTGCAGAGTATTGGGGGGTACTGCAGAGTAATGGGGGGTACTGCAGAGTAATGGCAGGGTACTGCAGAGTAATGGCAGGGTACTGCACTGCAGAGTAATGGCGGGGTACTGCACTGCAGAGTAATGGCGGGGTACTGCACTGCAGAGTAATGGCGGGGTACTGCAGAGTAATGGCAGGGTACTGCAGAGTAATGGCAGGGTACTGCACTGCAGAGTAATGGCAGGGTACTGCACTGCAGAGTAATGGCGGGGTACTGCACTGCAGAGTAATGGCGGGGTACTGCACTGCAGAGTAATGGCGGGGTACTGCACTGCAGAGTAATGGCGGGGTACTCCAGAGTAATGGCGGGGTACTGCAGAGTAATGGCAGGGTACTGCACTGCAGAGTAATGGCGGGGTACTGCACAGTAATGGCGGGGCACTGCAGAGTAATGGCAGGGCACTGCAGAGTATGCACTGGCATTGCAGAGTATTGGCAGGGAATTGAGGGGTTAAATTCGGTGAGCAGCGATGTGGGCACTGCAGATGCAGCCCACATCGCTGCTGACACCGATCTCTTTCCCCTCCGCTGTACCGATCGGATTTGACGGAGTGGTAAACGGCCGCTATGAGCGGCCGTTTACCGTGATGCGCCGGGTCCTATGGACCCGGCGGTCACGGATGCTCTCGAGTGCGCACACCTCGGGGCACGCGAGAGCAGAATTCTGGGAGGCCGTTAATTAACGGCCTCTCTGAGTTAAACAACCGCCCTGAATCCGTTAATCGGCAATGGGCAGTTGTTAAGTGGTTAAAGCTAGATCACTAGCTATATAGGTGAGGTGAATATAGTGGTGTATACTGCAGTCAGGGCACAGACAACAACCACTACACAGCAGCAAGATAGGAAATCAGCCAAAAACGATTGGTGTGTACTGTGTTGAAGGTACACAGAACACCCACTGCTTCAGATGCAAAGTAACACACTACAGGAGGCCGCCTTAAAGGCGGCCTTATATAGTGTGGGGCGTGCACTACACAGTCTGAGCTATGATTGGCCACAGGCAGGATGCCTGTGGCCAATCATGGCTCTCCTCGCTGCCGGCGCTGCGATTGGCCAAGCATGCGGGGTCACAGTGCATGCTTGGCCAATCATCGGACAGCAATGCACTGCGCCAACGCAGTGCATTGTGGTCCGCGCGCGCGTCACTCGAATTTTGACGCGAACGGCCAAAACGTTCGGAATTCGCCGAACGCACGAACAGCCAATGTTCGAGTCGAACGTACGTTCGACTCGAACATGAAGCTCATCCCTAGTCAAGATCCACTATTTTCCAAATGGATTTGTCAGGTGGTTGATCAAGCTTCAGCTTAAAGAAGAAGATTCTTCCTTCTCATATTAGGGGCACACTCATCCAGAGCGATTAGTGCCTCTTGGGTGGTGCATCATCAGGCCTATATGGCTCTATGGATCTGTAAGACCGCAACATTGGTCTTTGGTTCAGACGTTTATGCGTTTTTTTTTATTTTTATCAATATTAAAAGTCATGAGGAGATTGCCTTTGGGCACAGCATACACTGCAGGCTGCAGTATGAGTCCTCTGGCCTCCTCTTTCCTTGATTCTGTCTCCCCCTTCAGTTGCCATTGCTATGGGACATCCCACATAGTTATTACTATGGCGCTGTGTCCCCTGATGTAAGAAAAGAAAATAGGATTTTTAAAACAGCTTACCTGTAAAATCCTTTTCTTTGATGTACATCAGGGGACACAGAGGTTCCTCCCTTATACACATTGATTGCTTGGCTACAAAACTGAGGACTCCCAGTAATGGGAGGGGTTATATGGGGGAAGTTCATGCCTTAAGGGGTGTGCCAGTGTCCAGCACCTGATGTTCTGATATAACTATGGTGCTGTGTCCCCTGATGTACATCAAAAGAAAAGGATTTTACAGGTAAACTGTTTTAAAAATACTATTTTTGTATGTCTTGCACAATGCTCTCGCTGTGCACACGGCACTAATAATGTTTTCATTATATGCTTGCATTCTTTTGAGTCCTGATTAGAATTAGTCTGCCTATGTTACGCCCCTTGTTACCATAAAAGTACAATTTTAATACTAATGTGATACCTACATACTCATGTGTATAAAAACCTTCAGTTGCATCATAATAAGTAGAACAGTTATTTGGAAAGATGTAGAGTATCTTTTGTGTCTGTTTCCTACTGCAGTAGTTATTAATTTGGAACCACTAATCAATATGCGGATAGGAGTTGCCCATCTATAAAATGTCCAGAAGGGAAGAACGACGGTAATTCTTTGCCAATCAGTGCCACATCCAGTATTGAGAACAGAGAAAAAGATCTCCCCTAAGGTGGACTTTAAAGGCACATAGAAATATAGTTAAAAGTGTATTTGTAGTACAAATATATTAATGTTTAGGCATGAGCACTAAAAATGATACATATACAAATATAAAGCAATGGAATGTTTAAACAATTTTGGATGTTGTCAACATGTTTACAACGCATATAAAGTCCTCTTTGCAACCAATGTGTTTCGGGGTGTAATCTTTTTCCTTCAGGTGTGTGTGAAGAGGAAAATGCATCTATAATGTAGTTAAGGAACAATAAACTGTAAAGTGCTGGCCTGGGTTCCCTCTGGTCTGCCAGAAAATGCAGCCTGTCATAGTACCACAGCCTGGGGACATAAATGTCATCTGCAGCTCCTGAGCTCAGGCAAATCTGGACCTTCCCATGCTCCCTCAGATATGTACTCCTCATGATCCCAATTTTGGCCTTCAAATAGGTGATGTCTGCTGTAGGGACCACCGGCTTCACAAAAGCAAGCAGTTTCTTCAGCTCTGCCTTCCTCTTTCTTAGGTTCTTATAAAAGGGGTGGTTCACCTGCCACAGGCAGGGCAGCTCCCTGAACAGATGAAGATGGGGACAAATTCATGGTCTTTGAAGGGATCCATATTCTCTGCAAGACACAACACAAGAAAAAACCTAATGTCAGGCTAAACGCCCTTCTCTTTCGGCGCAGTAGGGAGAGCACATGGCGGAGACGCAGCAGGTGCATGCTAATTACAGCAACGAGGAGGAATAGGAACGCCCGGAGCCAGAAACTTGCCCGATCCCGGAGAAGATTTAAGGCCTCAAATATGTCTTTTGTAGACAAGTTGGAGATGGTGGACATATTGAAGAGGAACAACTATGATGAGAAGTATGGGCCTTCCCCAAACCCAAATATCAGAAAGGCCAAGATCATGGCTAAAGTTGTGAAGAGTCTGCAGAAGAATTTTGGGGTACGACGAGCCAAGGATCAACTGAGAAAACAATGGTCAGACCTGAAACTGAGGGAGCACAATTAGTACAGAAAGATCAAGCGAGTTCTTCAAAAAAGTATGTATTTTTCGTGTGTTCATATTATTATTGCTTGCAATACTGCTCCATGTGCTTTTCTTTACTGAAAGAAAAACTTCAATTGTTCATAGTAAACATCATTCGTTCGCCCACTTCAAATACGATGTTTTGGAAAGTTGCAGTTAACTACATTTGTTTATGCCTATTTCTAGTTTGTTGTGTAGATGTGTTTGTAACTAGAATGAAATGCAAACTTGATTCAGTGTAAAGGAGAGGACACTCATAGCTGTTTACACATCTGTACTCAGGAGCACTAGTGTGGGACAACAGAGCACCCTTTTTATTAGGGTGTCCCCACACACGTGCTCCAGTGGATACTATAGGGGTGTCTCCATCTGTGAAACTTGCACAAAACAGGTAAGTATTCCAGCTTTAGAAAGTCTTGAGTCAAAAATAATGTTTTCAGCTTTGAACTCTGAAAAAAAAAAAAAAAACACACAATTGTAGGACACTTCCAAGCAATGTTTCATATTCCTATTTCTGCTCTCAAATATCAGTGTGCTAAGTATTCCTTTTTACATTCTTATAGGGGAGAGAAGACGCGGGACCTCTCGGGACTAGGGATGAGCCGAACACACACCCCCCCCCCCCCCCCCTCCCATTCAGTTTGCACTAGAACATGTGAACAGGCAAAAAACACTGTTAAAGTCTATGGGACACAAACATGAATAATCAAAAGTGCCAATTTTAAAGGCTTATATGCATGGTATTGTCATAAATATAAGTGTTTGGGGACCTGGGTCCTGCCCCAGGGGACATGTATCAATGCAAAACAAAACGTTTTTTTCAGGAGCAGTGATTTTAATAATGCTTAAAGTGAAATAAAATTGTAATATTCCTTTACACTTTGTACCTGGGGGGTGTCTATAGTATGCCTGTAAAGGGGCACATTTTTCCAGTGTTTAGAACAGTCTGACAGCAAAATTACATTTCTAAAAAGAAAAAAAAAAAAAGTAATTTAAAACTACTCGTGGCTACAATGAATTGTCGGTCCGCAATACACATAAAAGTTAATTGATTAAAAACGGCATGGGGGATTTCCCCACAGGGGAACCCCCACGCTAAAATTAAATTAAAAAAAAAAAGGCATGAGGGACCCTTCAGATCCGGTATGGATTTTAAGGGGAAACCTGCACCAAAATGTAAAAAAATGGCGTGGGGTCCCCCCCAAAAATCCATTCTAGACCCTTATCTGAGCAAGCAACCTGGCAGGCCACAGGAAAAGAGGGGGACGAGAGAGCGCCTCCCCTTAACCGTACCAGGCCATATGCCCTCAACGGGTAGCCCCTCAAAGCACCTTGTCCCCATGTTGATGGGGAAAAGTGCCTCACAACCCTTGCCCAGTGGTTGTGGGGGTCTGCGGGTGGGGGGCTTATTGGAATCTGGAAGCCCCCTTTAACAAGGGAACCCCCAGATCCCAGCCACCCTGCGTGAATTGGTAATAGGGTACAAATAAATTTCACTTTAAGCATTATTAAAATCACTGCTCCCGAAAAACTTTTTTTGCATTGATACCTATCCCCTGGGGCAAGAAACCAGGTCCCCAAACACTTTATGACAATACCATGCATAGAAGCCTTTAAAATTAGCACTTTTGATTTCTCCCATAGACTTTTAAAGCATGTTCCGCGGCTTTCCAATTTGCCGCGAAGACCCAAAATGGTTTGCTGTTTGGCAAACAGCCAATCTTCGACTCTAACATAAGTTCAACTCCAACATAAAACTCATCCCTGCTCAGGACACCAGGGATCCCACACCTCCCAAAGAAGGGGAAATACCAACACTAGAAACAGAGGAGGAGGAAGGAGAGGTTGTTGAAATTGGCATCACAACAGGTGAGTGTCTGAGACCACAGCTTCAGGTAATAGATGGATGCCTTCATTTTTATAATACCTGATGTGTTTTTTGGTTTATTTTTAGGTGATGTGGATGTTGTGGAAGAACCACATTTTACCAGTGAATGTGCCCAGATCCTCATCGGGGAGATAATGGGATGCGATTTGGATAATCTCAAGAAAAACATGAGGTTCAACAAAAAATGAAGATCATTGATGTTTATTGAGCATCTGAAAAACAAAACTAGCATAAATTTTCTCTTTTAAAAAACAGTTTTATATTTTGACAAAAGCCAAATTTGGAAGATGCACACAGTGCATCAACATGTGCCATCTCCCATCATGGGGTATCAATGTATGCGTTTTGTAGGTGCAACCCCTTCCTCGCTACTAAAGTGGCTGAGATGAAGGGGTTGCACCCCCAAAACACGTACATTGATCCCCCATGATGGGAGATCACACAATCCCAATTTGTGTGCATCTTCCAAATTTGGCTTTTACAGGGGTGACACCCCATCTGATGAAGGCAATATCAACAGTTTGGACCTACTCAAGTCTGATAATTGTCTTCACGTTTCAAAGTTGAACTTTGTAAGTTCATGAGTTCTGTATGTTATGCTTTGAAACATGCCTGTTTTCTAAAAAATGGATAGTTATGTTAATGTTAACAAAAATTATGTTATACACCAAATATGTTGGTTTGTTGTAAAACCCTTTATAAACGCACATGTGAATGTGCTTTGAGTAAAAAAAAAAAGTTTTATTATTAACAATGTGTGGCTTCCTTTTTCAATGTGCAAAAGCAGTTTTTGTAGTAAAGTAGTTTTCTGTGACAATGGGTGTTATTTACTAAAGGCCAATCCACTTTGCACTCCAAGTGCAGTTTCAAATGCACTTTTGCAGTGCACTTGTAGTGCATAGTGAATTGGCCTTTAGTAAATAACACCCACGGTGCTTTATAATTTGCCCCAATCACGCCATTTTTAGGACTCCACACATTTCTGTCCTGGTGATAAAAAGGGAATATTTTTGTCAGTAATGCACTACATACGCTAACAACAAAAACAAGGTGTGTGTAGCAGACCCACAACATAATATTATCTGAAGAAGACTCACCTCATTGCCCAGAAATTTGTTTTGCACTGTTGAAGAAAAAGGCCCAAAAAAAATAAAAATCTAGGAGACACCTAAAACAAACCCAAGCAGTAAATGAAAATAAATATTATTGCAGTTTGAAAGATATATTTATATAAAAAAAAAAATGCCTCAGACATTGTTTGGTATATAAATGGCCCCCTACCCGCAAAGTACTCCATGTATCTGACCTCGCGGGCACTTTGGGGGGGCAAGCCAGGACGGTCTGCTTCAAGTGCCGTCAGGTTGGAAAGTTCAGGAAAGTCTGCCTTAGGCCCAAATGAGGCCGCATAGTTTGGTGAGCATTTTTAAATTGTGCAAAATGCAGCAGGAAAGCACTATATGGTTCAGTTTATATTCCGCCATGTGGATGGGTGTCAAAAATAGGCGGAACTGGCTAGCCATTATCCCGAAAGTGTTCACCACTCTTCTAGCTCTGGCCAGCCAGTAATTAAAAACCCTCTGGTCCGGGGTGAGGGTCCTCATAGGGAATGGCCACATAAGATGGTCCCCCAGCACAAACGCTTCATCCGCAAACGAAGATGAAGGGGAGTCCTTACATATTCTCCTCTGGAGGTGGAAAGCGCTGGAGAACACATACTCTCCAAAATGCTTTCACAATTTTGGCGAGAAAGGTACCAATCTGGTAATCTTGGTGGACATGTCTGATAGCTCAATGCTACTGGGCGAAAATATTCCGAATGGCCTCCACCCTTCTTAAAGAACCTCTTGACCCAGAACATGCTCTGGCGTTATTGAATCTCCTACCCAAAGACTGCACTAGGGCACAGAAACATTTGCTCCTCCAACTCATGACTGTGTCAAACCAAACACTTGCCAAAGCTTGGAAGACACCCACATTAAATTTAGCTGAAGTGAAGAATAGAGTCACCCAAGCATTGATACATAGTAAAATTGAAACCATCATCCTCAATAGCATCTGAAAATATGGCGGCCTCGGGTAGACCACTATCTACCACAAGATTTTGATAAACATTATCTGGAATTATAGTCCACCTTGTATCCATTAGAGATCTAAACAAAATGGTTCCGTTTATATTCTGCCATGTGGATGGGTGTCAAAAACAGGCGGAACCGGCTAGCCATTATCCCGAAAGCGTTCACCACTCTTCTGGCTCTGGCCAGAATTAAGGTACAGTAGTGAACATTGACATTTTGAACATATGATGATCGCAGTCGACAGTACTATACAACAAAGTTGCTCTTTGCAGTAACAAAGGAATATTCATCAAGAACTAAAGGCAGATGTGGATAAAGTGAACACCGTTTAGGGAGAAAGACATCTATGTTAACTATAACCAAACGGGCCTAGGCCCTTAACTTGTTTGGTATTCTATTAGGGTGGTACTCCGCGTAACAATACTGGCCTTCAGGGAAGCAAATGTCTGAAAGGCTTTGACTGTTTTATTTGTGGAGTTAAGTCCCATGAAGTTGAGTGTCAGTATGTTCAGGGGGCCATGGGTGGGGTTGAGAAAGGTAGTTATGACCAGAGACAGGAACCTTGTTAGCCCACCGACTGAGAAAGGGAAAAATAAGTAGAATATAGTAAGGATGAGAAGGAGAGAGAGAGGATTCAGGATGTAGTGTGTAGGGCAAACCATTGCAGGCTGAAAGCCCACCAGGGCTATTCGTAAATGCCCGACTAGGTAGTGCACCAGCTTCCCGATCATCAAGCTAGGTGAGAGGCGGGTGGGACTGTAGAGTGGGGGAGCAGTGACAGCTCCACGCTGCCAAGCAGGAGGATACAAGGAATCAACTCTAGATAGATCTTTCAATTCCTTTAAGGGCAATAAAAAAACTGATAACGAATAATGATAGGATAACTAGCAAACATTTCAATCAACTTACAATGTCCAAATTTTCCAAATAGTTTAGAGGGGGATGATGGGTTAAAGGGTGGAGGGAAAAAAGGAAGAGGAGGAATAGGGGAGGGTATGGAAGAGGGAGGAAGGGGGAAAATTGGGGGTAGGAGATATTAACATAAAGGGAGGGAAAGGGGAAGAGGGGGGAGAAAAAAAAAGGAAAAAAAGAGGGAAAGGGAGGGAAGAAGAAAACTTAGGGGGACAGGCAGGGCTCGAGTCCTGCGGGAACCCATGGGAACGGAGTTCCTGTACTTATTCCACAACAGGAACTCAGTTCCCGTTTGCAGCCGTGTCCTGCAAGACTTTGAAGTATGCGAGCTGTGTGGCAGGTGCTACACCAGCAGCTGCTGACACAGCTCGCAATGGTAAGTGCCACACACCTGACCATTCAGGCATTGCCAGTAGGGGGCTTCCGCTTTGATCTACCTGTCAAACACAGCTAGCTGATGGGTAGATCAGGTCCCTTCTGCTAAGAGATTGTATTTAGTCAGACCTCTCGTGATGCGCTCCTCCCCGCCGGCCCCTCCTGATTTTCTGTCTCCTCATCTCTCCCCCCCCCCCGCCCCAGTCTCCTGCATACATGCTCCGTGTCCCGCTGAATCCCCCCCTCTATCTTCAGTGCCATATGATGAGAACCCAGAGGAGGAGCACAGCTATTCTGCTCACAGGACATGCAGGGAGAGAGGTGAGCTGAGGGAGGAACATCAGTTTGGGGTGGTAAGCTGAGCACAATACCTGGCAAAGTTTAATGCCAGGAGGGAAGTTTATGTGGAAATGTGAAGGGTTGGAATAGCAGCGAGTGTGTGTTGGAGCCCTGCAGAGTTTGCAGCCCCCCAAGCTAACATACAACTCCTAAGCAGGAACACATCCCTATCTCCCCCAAGCATTTTGTCCAGATAATGTGCAGTTCATTTATGACCTTTCCATTTAACCCTGTGTTATCCAAACTCTGTTCAATGAAAAGTGTAAACTCACCACAAACACTCTATATACAAAATACAATTCCCCAATAAATATCAGAACGTGATGTTCACATTTGCATGGAAGCACAATTGAATGAATGCTGATTATTCAGAGAATTACCGTATTTATGTTTATTGAGGATTGTTTTTTTAATGTACTAATGATTAAGCTTCATACACACTATATGAAAAATACCACTTTTGAAGCGTTCGTGCATATGAGCATATTTTTTTTTTGGTGGGGGAGTTAGGTGGAGCATGTTAACATGTTAAAGGCAGGTATACATCTGATTATATAGATCAAACAATTTCAACCCTTAGATGGGGTTCTAGGTTTGCAGGGATCAGGGTGGTAAGTACTGGGATGCAATAAACCAAGTCTCAGAGAGAGACAGAACTTAAAGCTGTAACCAATGTTCAAACAGCTTGTAATAGGTTGCGATCAGATTCCCATTGCAGGGACTGGAGATAAGAACAAAAGGGGAGATATTGAGCCGTCAACGTGGCGGACGAGATTTGGGGCTGGAGAAGGCGTCCTCAGAGATACACAATGGAGTTCCTTTGCGGACCGATGACTGGCCCGGCAGTTTACGCTTGGCATATGGGCGTTTGGCAGACCAGGCGGGAGTACGTGGTAGAGTGGTCTCAGATTGTTGTGTCAGGTGGAGAATCTCATGTTGGAGGGATTCGGGGTGGTGCAAGAATGCTGCGATTATAGGCATTTTGATCTTCCCAAGCCACTTGGTCCCTGTGGGGTACCCTCTGCTCGGCCTTGTAGAAATCGTCAATTCAATTCAGCTTCACCTACTTGCTGCTATTGGATTAGAGGCTTAGTCCCCACATGGAACGAGACTGCAATCCACCCTACTAACATCTTTTTCCATTCCGGCATTAATCGCTTCTCGCCCTTTTGGCCATGATCAAGTGTCACGTCGACTTTAGCCCTTAGGGGTGTCCCCGATTCCCAGCTGGGACCACGATAGGCATTTTGATCTGCCCAAGCCACTTGATCCCTGTGGGGTAATCTCTGCTTGGCCTTGTTGGATCATCGATTAAATTCGGCTTCACCTACTTGCTGCTATTGGGTTAGAAGCTTCGTTCCCACACGGAACGAGACTGCAATCCACCCTAACATAGTTTTCCATTCCAGCATTATCGCTTCTCAGCCTTTTGGCCATGATCAAGTGTCACGTCGACTTTAGTACTTAGGGTTGTCCCTCTTTCTCAGCTGGGAGGGCCGTGCGTTAGGCACTGTTGTGGAAAAGTTTAGATGTATTGTCATAAGAGTCCTCCTGTGTTTATTCTCCCCCAGCCCGCTCTAAAAGAGCTGACGCTGGTTGAGATCCGTTAGGTAGTGGATAATATCTTGGGATTGGAAAAAGGTGTTTGCGGAGTGGGGGGGTATGTCCACCAGCAAAAGGGCCCCTGTACATTATACAGACGATGATCTGGGGGCATATGCTTACTCTGCGGGGATTGGTTGTGTGCTCATTGTCTCTGCTGTGTCTGATCAGCACATGGATAGGCAGTGCACATCTGTAGATAGCCTTCCATTCGCAAGAAGCTGTAGAATAATCCAACTATACATTGTTCCAGAGAACAATGTATATTAAGGATTTATATCAACAGAATTATAGTCATTGTTCATTGGTTTTGTATGGTTTCCATCATTGAAAGCATTTAGTCAGTTTGCGTCACTGACTATTTGAATGTATACATGTCTGATTGGTACCTTCTTCTGTATTGTATTGTCCTTATATGGGCATTCACATCCTGTTTTACTGCTGTGAGCCCTTTGTGGGAGGTGTTCAGCTGTTGGAGGCATACCCTCCAGGGCATGGCTTCCAGTGGGAAAGGTAAATAAAGCTTTGGTCAAGGAGAGTAGTGATGGACGAACTTCCGACGGGACGTTTCACAAACGTGGCTGATAGTTCACGAACCGTAACGTTCGCGGCGGGCCCCATTGACTTCAATGGGAGGCGAACTTTGCAAACCTACAGGTCAAATTTGCAGCCACAAAATAATTACTAGCTGTGCAAACATAGTCCCACCACATGGCCAATGACATAACATGTATGAGGTGAATCTGGGATCGACAACTACAAGCATTTTTTTTTATATGAAATTGTTGTGACAATTCAGGACTGTGGAGCGCATGAAGGCAATGGAGGAGAGGGAAGGTCAGGGTAGGCAAAGAAGAGGGTGCAGGAGATGATCACCAGCAGCGTGACATACAGCAATGACACCTGCACCCGTGCCAAGGTGTCAGAGTGATCTGACACCTGCACCGTGAGAGTGATCTGACAGCAGCGTGACATAAAGCACTGACACCAGCACCGTAAGCAGCCCCAGGAGGAAGTCAGCATAGCACAGGGATGGTGGGAGCCCCTCATAATGAGCATAGCACAGGGATGGTGGGAGCCCCATATAATGAGCAGCCCCAGGAGGAAGTCAGCACAGCACAGGGATGGTGGGAGCCCCTCATAATAAGCAGCCCCAGTAGAAATCGGACACAGCTCAACCTCTTCAAACAGGAGGGTACAGGCATATAGTACGGTGTGCTTTTTTGGACAAGGAAGTGAGCCAAATGAAGAAAGAAGGTCTGTGTGCTCGATTAAAAAAATGTTTATATAGACATACATGGTCTACTGGTCACATGTGTTGAATTCCTCCGAGATCCATGCCTCATTCATTTTTAGAAATGTGAGGTAGTTAACACTGTCGCAAGCTAGGCGAGTACGCTTATCGGTCACGATCCCCCCTGCTGCGCTGAACGTCCTTTCGGACAGGACACTGGATGAGGGGCAAGCCAACAGTTCCATTGCAAATTGGGAAAGCTCTGGCCAGAGGTCAAGCCTGCCCACCCAGTAGTCCAGGGGTTCATCACTCCTCAGAGCATCCACATTGGCCATTAACCCAATGTAGTCGGACACATGACAGTCTAGGCGTTCCCTGATGCTGGATCCGGATGACAACTGTCGATGGGTTGGCTGAAAGAATGACCTCATATCCGAAGTCACCAACACATCTTCAAACCGGCCTCTTCTTGCAGGCGCTGTTGGATTGGTACCCGCAACTCCTTCTCTGGGAGTGGGAATTGCTGCTCTGCCAGCGCACGCAAAAGCAGAATGCAGCATTTCTCGAAGCAAGGCCTGGAAGTGCTCCATTCTGACAGCCCTCTGACGGTGGTAACATTTCCGCCATTTTGTGTTTGTACCGGGGGTCTAAGTACGTTGCCACCCAGTACTGGTCCTTGACCCTTATGCTTTTTATACGGGGGTCCCCATTAAAACACTGGAGCATGAAGGCCCCCCATTTGCACTAAACTGGAAGCGGTGTGGTGGCCTGGCTCCTGCTCATCATCCAGGATAATGTCATCCTCTTCATTCTCTCCCCATCCACGCACAACAGGGATCCCAGAAAGGTTTAAAGCATGCTCTTCTTGCTCCTCATCCGCCCCGGCATCATCCTCCTCAGACTCCTCTTGTTCACTTGTCTCAGATAGAGTAGCCCCCCCTGGGAACTCATTCAGCATTGCTCCTTCCCCACCGCTATAAGTAGAGATCTTGGAGTAGGCAGCAACACCGGGGAACAACCTCCTCCTTGGGCTGATCTGGGTACTGTCGTCAGACTGCTGAGTGGCGGTTGTTGCTACTAGGGATGGCCAAACAGTTCGCCCGGCGGTCGTTTCGCGGCGAATTTCGGCTGTTCGCGGTCCGCCAGTTTGGCGGACTATTGGAGTCGTTCGCCTGGCGGACTTCCATGTTTTTACTGTGTAAAGGAACTTTGACCTGATGACACATCCATCATGGGGTACAGGACAGCCAATTGAGACATGACAGCACATGGACATTCCCCCTAACTTATAAATACACCCGATCCGGTGGCCATTTTACATTCTCTCTTCTGTCACTATAGGGAAAGGTTGCTGTTTGGAGCAGGGACAGATAAAACGCTAGCTATTTGATACACAAAAGTTCTTTTCAGGACTGGTATAGGTGTTAGGTGTATATAGGTTTGCTGTGCTACTGATTGTTGCAGCAGCCTGAGTGTCTTGTCAGTTTAGATAAAAGGGACAGAGCGCTGCGTGCTGCTATTTTAGGGACAGCCAGATTAGTCATCATCATTAGCTGTTACTATTAGGTCCACAAAAGTGCTATTCGAGTAACCAGTAATTGTTCCAGACTCCTCTGTTTTGCCAGTTTGTATAGGGACAGGAAGGAAGCAGTGTGTCAGGCAGTGAGGGTCAGTTTAAACAGTTGCTGTTACTATTAGTTCCACAAAGGTTCTTTTCAGGACTGGTATCAGTGGCATGGTAATAGGCTTGTACACGTATAATATTCTTTCTTCCAAATATAGAAAGAATATTATACTTGACTGCTGCCCTTCTGCTGCAGTCTGCTAATCATTCACAACTCACTTGTTCCACAAAGCTCTTTATCAGGACTGGTAACTAGGTCTGTGTAGGTTGCTACAGTACATAAGGTTGAGTGCAGTACAGTCTGCCGTTCTGTAAGGACTGGTATCGGTCCACAATAGATAGGGTTGAGGTGCACCACTGCTGACCGCTGCCCTATACTGCAGCAGTCCTTCAGCGGTATAGGGACTAAGTTTTGTCACAGGGTCATTTAAAAAATGACAGGCAGAGGAAGAGGCAGGCCCTTCCGCAGGGGTGGTAGGGGTAGGGCAGGAGCAACAGCCTTGAGCCAAAGTGGGAAGTTGCAGAAGGTGCGTTCAATTACTTTAAAGGACGCACCAGACTTGGTTGAGTGGCTCACTCAGCCTTACTCTTCTGCACCCTCCTCATCCTCTCGATCTGCACCCTCTTCTTCACTCTCTGCTATGTGCACCCCCAAAGACACTACCACCAACAACACCACCACATACCTTATGCTTGAGTCACAGGAATTTTCCGATCCATATCAAGAGGACATTTCTGATGCGCAGCCACTCTTGGTATTGGATCAGGAAGAGGAGGTAGCAACAACCGCTACTCAGCAGTCTGACGACAGTACCCAGATCAGCCCAAGGAGGAGGTTGGTCCCCGGTGTTGCTGCCTACTCCGAGATCTCTACTTATAGTGGTGGGGAAGGTGACGTTGATGATGACGTGTCTAGTGATGTCACGTGGGTGCCCACAAGAGAGGTAGAGGAGGGGAGTTCAGAGGGAGATATGGACCAGCAGATAGGGAGGAGAAGCAGGAATAACTTACATTGCACAGAAGGGACAAAGCGGACTGCAAATGTATCATGAGCGAGTCATCGACCATGTACGGTCACATCTGGCGCTCCCAGGACACCGGCACATGGCTCCACAGTGTGGGCTTTTTTTAACGTGTCCGCTGCTGACAATAGCGTTGCCATCTGCAAGCCCAACACTCACCTAGGGACGACCGCCTTAAGAAGGCACATGGGCAGCCATCACCGAGCCGAGTGGGAGCAACGGAACACACAAAGCCACACTGCAGGCTCTCACCGTCCAGCCTCGTCTTCTACTTCTCTCTCCTCACAATTGTCCTCCACTCCACCTTCCATCACGCCAAGCTCACATTTTTTTATGCAAAAAGGCAGGCTTCCGTGGGCCTAATGTTCGAGCGCAAAAAAAAAATGACGCCGGATAACCCTCTTGCCCAACGATTGACGGCTGGCTTGTCAGAACTCAAAGCCCGCCAACTACTGCCATATAAACTGGTGGACTCGGAGGCCTTTCGCAAATTTGTGGCCATTGGAACACCACAATGGAAGGTCCCAGGAAGGAAGTATTTCTCAGAGAAGGGCATCCCAGAGCTATATGGCCATGTTCAGCGGCAAGTGAATGCATCTCTGGCACACAGTGTCGGTGCCAAGATACATCTGACCACAGACACGTGGTCTAGCAAACACGGGCAGGGAAGGTATATCACTTTTACTGCCCACTGGGTAAACCCGACGGCCGTCAAGCATGTAACCCGTGGCACCCGTGTAGATTTGGTTTTACCGCCACGGATTGCATGCAGGCCTGACTCTTCTCCTCCTCCTACTCCCTCTCCTCCTCAGCTGCCTCCTCCTTTTCCGCTGCTAGCATCTCTTCCGCTGCACCGCCCAAGCTCCCCAGAACCTATTCCACATGCCAGGTGAGATGTTGCCATGCCGTGCTGCATCTGTTGTGCCTGGAAGCCAAGAGCCACACTGGCCCGGCACTCTTCAGCTTTGCGTTCACAGGCAGATCAGTGGCTAACACCGCTCAATTTGACAGTTGGTAAAGTGGTGTGTGACAACGGTGCCAATCTGCTTAGCGCATTGAAACAGGGCAAAATCACGCATGTGCCATGCATGGCACACGTCTTAAACTTGGTCGTGCAGCGATTCCTTGTCAAATACCCTGGGGTCCAGGACATCTTGCGGCAGGCAAGGAAAATCTCGGCCCATTTCAGAAGATCTTACACGGCCATGGCTCGTCTTGCTGACATTCAGCGGCGACACAATCTGCCGGTCAGACGTCTTATTTGCGATTGCCCGACGCGATGGAACTCAACCTTCTATATGCTTGATAGGCTGCTCCAGCAGAAACGTGCAGTTAACGTCTACCTGTATGACCTCTGCGGCAGAACCGGTTCTGGGGAGCTGGGGTTTTTTTCACCGCGCCAGTGGCTGCTCATGCGCGACGCATGCAGACTTCTGCGGCCATTTGAGGAGATCACCAAACTGGTCAGTCGCAGCCATGGCGCCATCAGTGACATGGTACCTTATGCCTTCTTTATGGAGCGTGCATTGCATCGTGTCATTGATCAAGCTGTGGAGGAGCAGGAGCGGGAAGATGAGGAAGTCGCAATGCTGGATGAATTCCCAGGGGGGGCTACTCTATCTGAGACAAGTCAACAGGAGTCTGAAGAGGAGTCAGAGGAGGATGGTGCCGGGGCGGATGAGGAGGAGCAAGAAGAGCATGCTTTAAACCTTTCTGGGATCCCTGTTATGCGTGGATGGGGAGAGGAGAATGAAGAGGACGACATTATCCTGGATGATGAGCAGGAGCCAGGCCACCACACCGCTTCCAGTTTAGTGCAAATGGGGGCCTTCATGCTCCAGTGTTTTAATAGGGACCCCCGTATAAAAAGCATAGGGGTCAAGGACCAGTACTGGGTGGCAACGTACTTAGACACCCGGTACAAACACAAAATGGCAGAAATGTTACCGCCGTCGCAGAGGGCTGGCAGAATGGAGCACTTCCAGGCCTTGCTTCGAGAAATGCTGCATTCTGCCTTTGCGTGCGCTGGCAGAGGAGCAATTCCCACTCCCAGAGAAGGAGTTGCGGGTACCAATCCAACAGCGCCTGCAAGAAGAGGCCGGTTTGAAGATGTGTTGGTGACTTCGGATATGAGGTCATTCTTTCAGCCGACCCATCGACAGGTGTCATCCGGATCCAGCATCAGGGAACGCCTAGACCATCAGGTGTCCGACTACATTGGGTTAACGGCCGATGTGGATGGAAGCGTACTCGCCTAGCTCACGATAGTGTTAACTACCTCACATTTCTAAAAATGAATGAGGCATGGATCTCGGAGGAATTCAACACATGTGACCAGTAGACCATAAACAATTTTTTTTAATCAAGCACACAGACCTTCTTTCTTCATTTGGCTCACTTCCTTGTCCCAAGAAAAAAGCACACCGTACTATATGCCCCTACCCTCCTCTTTGAAGAGGTTGATCGGTGTCATATTTCTACTGGGGATGCTTATGAGGGGATCACACCATCCCTGTGCTGTGCTGACTTCCTCCTGGGGGGGGGGGGATCTTATTATGAGGGGATCACACCATCCCTGTGCTGTGCTGACTTCCTCCTGGGGGGGGGGGGGGGATCTTATTATGAGGGGATCACACCATCCCTGTGCTGTGCTGACTTCCTCCTGGGGGGGGGATCTTATTATGAGGGGATCACACCATCCCTGTGCTGATTTTCTCCTGGGCCTGCTTATTATGAGGGGATCACACCATCCCTGTGCTGTCTTCCTCCTTGGGGTTCTTATTATGAGGGGATCACACCATCCCTTTGCTGTGCTGACTTCCTCCTGGGGCTGCTTACGGTGCTGCTGTCAGTGCTTAATGTCACGCTGCTGATGTCAGTGCTCTCTATCATGGTGCTGGTGTGAGTGCTTAATGTCACGGTGCCGCTGTCAGTGCTCTCTGTCACGGTGCCGCTGTCAGTGCTCTCTGTCACGGTGCCGCTGTCAGTGCTCTCTGTCACGGTGCCGCTGTCAGTGCTCTCTGTCACGGTGCCGCTGTCAGTGCTCTCTGTCACGGTGCCGCTGTCAGTGCTCTCTGTCACGGTGCCGCTGTCAGTGCTCTCTGTCACGGTGCCGCTGTCAGTGCTCTCTGTCACGGTGCCGCTGTCAGTGCTCTCTGTCACGGTGCCGCTGTCAGTGCTCTCTGTCACGGTGCCGCTGTCAGTGCTCTCTGTCACGGTGCCGCTGTCAGTGCTCTCTGTCACGGTGCCGCTGTCAGTGCTCTCTGTCACGGTGCCGCTGTCAGTGCTCTCTGTCACGGTGCCGCTGTCAGTGCTCTCTGTCACGGTGCTGCTGTCAGTGCTCTCTGTCACGGTGCTGCTGTCAGTGCTCTCTATCACAGTGCTGCTGTCAGTGCTCTCTATCACAGTGCTGCTGTCAGTGCTCTCTATCACAGTGCTGCTGTCAGTGCTCTCTATCACAGTGCTGCTGTCAGTGCTCTCTATCACAGTGCTGCTGTCAGTGCTCTCTATCACAGTGCTGCTGTCAGTGCTCTCTATCACAGTGCTGCTGTCAGTGCTCTCTATCACAGTGCTGCTATCAGTGCTGTATGTCACACTTCTGATATCAGTGCTGTATGTCACACTTCTGATATCAGTGCTGTATGTCACACTTCTGATATCAGTGCTGTATGTCACGGTGCTGTTAGATGACTATCACGGTGCAGGTGTCATTGCTGTATGTCACACTGCTGGTGATCATCTCCTGCACCCTCTTTGCCTACCCTGGTCCCTGACCTTCCCTCTCCATTGCCTTCATGCGCTCCACAGTCCTGAATTGTCAGAACAATTTCCCATATAAAAAAAGAATGCTTGTAGTTATCGATCCCAAATTCACCTCACACATGTGTTATGTCATTGGCCATGTGGTGGGACTATGTTTGCCCAGCTATTATTTTGTGGCTGCAAATTTGACCTAAAGGTTTGCGAAGTTCGCCTCTCATTGAAGTCAATGGGGCCCGCCGCAAACTATCGGCCGCATTCGCGAAACGTCCCGTCGGAAGTTTGTCCATCACTAGTTGCTACCTCCTCTTCCTGATCCAATGCCAAGAGTGGCTGCGCATCAGAAATGTCTTGATATGGATCGGAAAATAATTCCTGTGACTTAAGCAGAAGGTATGTGGTGGTGGTGTTGGTAGTGTCTTTGGGGGTGCACAAAGAGTGAAGAAGAGGGTGCAGATCGAGAAGATGAGGAGGGTGCAGAAGAGTAAGGCTGAGTGAGCCACTCAACCAAGTCTGGTGCGTCCTTTAAAGTAATTGAACGCACCTTCTACAACTTCCCACTTTGGCTCAAGCCTGTTGCTCCTGCCCTACCCCTACCACCCCTGCGGAAGGACCTGCCTCTTCCTCTGCCTGTCATTTTTTAAATGACCCTGTGACAAAAAAACTCAGTCCCTATACTGATAAAGGACTGCTGCAGAATAGGGCAGCAGTCAGCAGTAGTGCACCTTAACCCTATATATTGTGGACCTATACCAGTCCTTAAGGAATAGCAGACTGTACCTCACTCAACCCTATGTACTGTAGTACCCTATACCTGACCAGTCCTTATAAGGACCTTTGTGGAACTAGTAGGTTGTGAATAGGGATGAGCTGAACACCCCCGGTTCGGTTCGCACCAGAACTTTCGAACGGACCCCAAATTCGTACGACCTATAGAACCCCATTGAAGTCTATGGGACTCGAATGTTCGAAATTAAAAGTGTTAATTTTAACGGCTAATATGCAAGATACTGTCCTAAAAAGGGTTTGGGGACCTGGCTCCTGCCCCAGGGGACATGGGTTAATGCAAAAAAAAAACAAAAAACGGCCGTTTTGGCGGGAGCACTGATTTTAATGACGATTAAAGTGGAAAAAAAAGAAGTGAAATATTCCTTTAAATATCGTGCCTGGCGGGGGGGGGGGGGGGGGGTGTCTGTAGTATGCATGTGAAGTGCCACGTGTTTCCCGTGTTTAGAACAGTCCCTGCACAAAATGACATTTAACGGAAATATCATTTAAAGCTGCTTGCGGTTTTAATGTTATATCTGGTTCCTGCAATATGGTTGAAAATCATTGAGAAAAATGGCATGGGTAGCCCTCCCTGCCCGTTACCAGCCCCTTTGGGTCTTGTACGCATATTAAGGGGAACCCTGTACCCATATTAAAAAAAGGAAATGTGTGGCCCCCAGGCCCTATATACTCAGAACAGCAGTATACAGGCGGTGCAAACAAGACAGGGTAGGTTTGTTGTGTTAAGTTGAATCTGTTTGTAATTTTCAACTGGTACATTTTTAAAGTGTAGCTCCAGTCAAAAAAACTATTAAGCTTTTTGGAAAACATAGGAAGGGTTATCACCCCTGTATAATTTGTTTTGCCGTCCATCTTTTTCAGAGCACGCACAATCTCCTACCGCTGACTGCAAGCTCTATTTAAAAAACAAGCAAGATAGTTATATGGGTGGATATAGCTGTGTATACTGCGTTCAGAGCACGCAGACAACCACTACAGAAGAGCAAGAACGAAAAATCGTCTGATAACGATCGGTGTATACTGTGTTGAAGGTACACAGAACACTCACTAACTGCTACAGATGCCAACACACTACACAAGGCCGTCGCGCTGGCGGCCTTATATAGTGTGGGGCGTGTACTACACAGCCTGAGCTATGATTGGCCACAGGCATCCTGCCTGTGGCCAATCTTGGCTCTCCTCACTGCCGGCGCTGTGATTGGCCAAGCATGCTTGTCCAATCATGAGCCAGCAATGCACTGCGCCATCGCAGTGCATTGTGGGCCGTGAGCGCCACACGAATTTGGCGCGAATGGCCCATAATGTTTGGAATTCGCCGAACAGCCGATGTTCGAGTCCGAACACAAAGCTCATCCCTAGTTTTGAATGATTAGCAGACTGTACCTCAGTCCCTATACTGATAAAGGACTACTGCAGCAGAAGGGCAGCAGTCAGCAGTAGTGCACCTCAACCCTATATATTGTGGACCTATACCAGTCCTTAAGGAATAGCAGACTGTACCTCACTCAACCCTATGTACTGTAGTACCCTATACCTTACCAGTCCTTATAAAGACCTTTGTGGAACTAGTAGGTTGTGAATGATTAGCAGACTGTACCTCAGTCCCTATACTGATAAAGGACTACTGCAGCAGAAGGGCAGCAGTCAAGTATAATATTCTTTCTATATTTGGAAGAAAGAATATTATACGTGTACAAGCCTATTACCATACCACTGGTACCAGTCCTGAAAAGAACCTTTGTGGAACTAATAGTAACAGCTACTGATTAAACCGACTGTCCCTCACTGCCACACACAGCTTCCTGTCCCTATTTAAACTGACAAAACACAGGCTGCTGGAACAATAACTTGAATAGCACTCAAAACTATATCCTGTACTACTTTACCATACCAGTCCTGAAAAGGACTTTTGTGGACCTAATAGCAACAGCTAATGATTAAACTGACTGTCCCTGCTGCACACAGCGTCCTGTCCCTCTCTCTACACTGACAAAAGACAGGCTGCTGCAACAATCACTAGCACAGCAGTGCCTCAAACCTATATCCTGAACTACACCTAACACCTATACCATGATACCAGTCCTTAAAAGAACTTTTGTGGACCTAATAGCTAGCGATTTGGGTCAATGAAGTCTCTCCCTGCTCCACACAGCAACCTCTCCCTATAGTGACATACGAAAATGTAAAATGGCCACCGGATCGGGTCTATTTAGAAGTTAAGGGGAATGTCCAAGTGTCCATGTCCTGTAATGTCTCATTGGCTGTCCTGTACCCCATGATGGATGTGTCATCATAGGTCAAAGTTCTTTTACACAGTAAACACGGAAGTCCGCCGGGCAAACGGCGGCAATAGTCTGCCGATCGGGCGGACGTTGAACAGCCGAAATTCACCTCGAAAGGACTGCCAGGCGAATTGTTCGGCCATCCCTAAAGGTGAGCACAGACTTGCTGACCGTTTGGAGAATGAAAGACTGCTGGTGATGGCTCTTTACTGGGGAACCTGAGGAGCAGCCAGGCTGAAATAAGGATGTAGGTTGCATTGGGGATGTCTGGTCATTGGGATGAATGGGTTGGAAAAGGTAAGCTTAACCACTTGACCACTGGGCACTTAAACACCCTTAATAACCAGACCAATTTTCAGCTTTCGGTGCTCTAACATTTTGAATGACAATTACTCAGTCATGCAACACTGGACCTATATGAAAGTTTTGTCCTTTTTTCACACAAATGGAGCTCTTTTGGTGGTATTTAATCACCACTGGGTTTTTTTATTCTATAAAAGAAAAAAATACAGAAAATTCTGTAAAAAAAAAAAAAATTCTTTACGTTATAAAATTTAGCAGATCAGTAATTTTCTCTTCATAAATTTTGGCCAAAATTTATACTACTACATATCTTTGGTAAAAAATAAGTACAAATTGGTGGATATTATTTGGTCTTTGTGAAAGTTGTAGAGTCCACAAGCTATGGCGCCAATATCTGAAAATTGATCACACCTGAAGTACTGACGGCCTATTTGAATTCTTGAGACCAACATGCCAGAAAAGTACAAATACCCCCCAAATGACCCCTTCTTGGAATGGAGACATTCCAAGGTATTTAGTAAGAGGCACGATGAGTTTTTTGAAGTTGTCATTTTTTCCCACAATTCTTTACAAAATCAAGATTTTTTACTTTTTTTTTCACAAAATTGTCATATTATCAGTTTTTCTCACACAGCATATGCACACCACAAATAACACCCCAAAACACATTCTGCTATTACTCCCGAGTACGGCGATACCACATGTGTGAGACACACAGTGTGGCCACATACAGAGGCCCAACATGCATGGAGCGCCATCAGGCGTTCTGGAGCACCCAGGACAATTCCGACATTTCTCTCCTACATGTAAAAATCATTTGCTAGAAAATTACATAGAATCCCAAAACATTATATATGATTTTTTAGCAAACACCCTGGAGAATACAATGGTGGGCGTTGCAACTTTTTATCTCGCACGGTATTTGCGCAGCAATTTTTCGAATGCTTTTTTTTGGAAAAAACGTTTTTTTAGCACAGCCACAGTAAAGTTAGCCCAATTTTTGCATAATGTAAAAGATGAAGTTACACCGAGTAAATCGATACCTAACATGTCACTCTTCAAAATTGCACAGGCTCGTGGAATGGTGCCAAACGTCGCTACTTAAAAATCCCCATAGGCGACGATTTAATTTTTTTTACTGGATATGTTTTAAGTTACAGAGGAGGTCTAGGGCTAGAATTATTGCTCTTGCTTTAACGTTCGCAGCGATACCTCACATGTGTGGTTTGAACACCGTTTTCATATGTGGGTGGGACTTACGTATGCATTCGCTTCTGCATGCGAGCACGTGGGGACAGGGGCGCAAAAAAAAAAAAAAATTTTTTGTTCATTTTACTTTAACATTTTTTTTCCCCAAAAAAAAAATTTTTTGATCACTTTTATTCCTATTACAAGGAATGTAAACATCCCTTGTAATAGGAATATGGCATGACAGGTCCTCTTTACAGTGAGATATGGGGTCAATAAGACCCTGCATCTCACCATCATTGTTAGTGATGGACGAACTTCCGACAGGACGTTTCGCGAACGCGGCCAATAGTTTGCGAACCTTAACGTTCGCGGCGGGCCCCATTGACTTCAATGGGAGGCGAACTTCGCAAACCTATAGGTCAAATTTGCAGCCACAAAATACTTATTAGCTGTGCAAACATAGTCCCACCACATGGCCAATGACATAACACATGTATGAGGTGAATCTGGGATCGACAACTACAAGCATTTTTTTTTTATATGGGAAATTGTTCTGACAATTCAGGACTGTGGAGCGCATGAAGGCAATGGAGGAGAGGGAAGGTCAGGGACCAGGGTAGGCAAAGAAGAGGGTGCAGGAGATGATCACCAGCACCGTGACAGAGTCATCTGACAACAGCACCATGATAGAGAGCACTGACATCAGCAGCGTGACATAAAGCACTAACACGAGCACTGTGATATACAGCACTGACAGCAGCAGCGTAAGCAGCCCCAGGAGGAAGTCAGCATAGCACAGGGATGGTGGGAGCCCCTCATAATGAGCATAGCACAGGGATGGTGGGAGCCTCATAATAAGCAGTCCCAGTAGAAATATGACACTGCTCAACCTCTTCAAACAGGAGGGTATGGGCATATAGAATGGTGTGCTTTTTTTGGACAAGGAAGTGAGCCAAATGAAGAAAGAAGGTCTGTGTGCTCGCTTAAAAAAATTGTTTATAGACATATACATGGTCTACTGGTCACATGTGTTGAATTCCTCCGAGATCCATGCCTCATTCATTTTTAGAAATGTGAGGTAGTTAACACTGTCGTGAGCTAGGCGAGTACGCTTATCGGTCACGATCCCCCCTGCTGCGCTGAACGTCCTTTCGGACAGGACACTGGATGAGGGGCAAGCCAACAGTTCCATTGCAAATTGGGCAAGCTCTGGCCAGAGGTCAAGCCTGCCCACCCAGTAGTCCATCACTCCTCAGAGCATCCACATTGGCCGTTAACCCGATGTAGTCGGACACCTGACGGTCTAGGCGTTCCCTGATGCTGGATCCGGATGACACCTGTCGATGGGTCGGCTGAAAGAATGACCTCATATCCGAAGTCACCAACACATCTTCAAACCGGCCTCTTCTTGCAGGCGCTGTTGGATTGGTGCCCGCAACTCCTTCTCTGGGAGTGGGAATTGCTCCTCTGCCAGCGCACGCAAAAGCAGAATGCAGCATTTCTCAAAGCAAGGCCTGGAAGTGCTGCATTCCGACAGCCCTCTGCAACGGCGGTAACATTTCCGCCATTTTGTGCTTGTACCAGGGGTCCAAGTACGTTGCCACCCAGTACTGGTCCTTGACCCTTATGCTTTTTATACGGGGGTCCCTATTAAAACACTGGAGCATCCTCTGCTCTCACCAAGAACTGTTCTGTCTGTGTCAGGCGATGGGCGGGTGCAGGACGTGAGGACGCTGCGCATGCCTGAGGGGAGGGGCTGACCTGCGCTGTCAAGTGGCGTGTGAGGAGCTGGGGATGGATGCCGCGTCCTTACCAAGTGAAGCGAGTGGCTCCGATCAGAGTGGATGCGAGCCCCCGCTACAGCATGCTGCTAATGCGGAGCCGCATCCCCGCTTCGCCACTGAAAACGGACCGATCGAATAAAGCGCAGCCGGCCAGCGGATCCTCAGCCCTCCTCCTATACCCCCCCCCTCCGCACTAGCAAAGAGCCCTGATTAAATCCCTGAGAGCCCACAGGAGCCTATGGAGACCTGAGAGGAACAAGGCGCTTGAGAAGACAAAGGACGGTATCGTTACTTATTAGAGCGATAGAATTTGATTGTCTGATGGTTGTACAGCTGGGCATGGGGTTAGGATGGCCCCTGCAAGTGTAGGGTTCTGAGAACAAGCTATTGTCATCTGAGATGAGCACTATATCAGTTCCATGCTGCCAGTGTTGTAATGTGGGCTAAATAACTTCTAGGCTCCAGAGGCATGAGGCAGTGAACTTCTCTCTGTTGATTCCCATTCACAGGCCTGCTCCCTACCTATAAAGCATGGTAGGAGTTAAACGTGATATATCCTGCAACAATCCTGCATTAACCCTGTATAAGTAATATCTGTGATATGAAAAGCTACTAGGGCTCAGTCGTTATAAATCTACATACATAAGTATATGTTCTTTCTACATTGAACGAGAAATCAGGAAAAATACGGACAGGCTGTATCGGATATTATCCTGGTTGGTTTCAACAAAACAAACAGGGATCCCTCTCTCTCTCTCTCCCTTTTTTTTATCCAGGTTTTCTGTTTCCTTTTTTGGGTCTTGAAAAGCATGCTATATATAACCCGTATTACTATAAGTTAACATCGATTGTAACATACAAAGGGTTATTCAAGTAGATCTCCCACATAGAGGTAAACGGTGTCCCCCTATAAGGACGTCTATGGTTATATAAGCTCACTCTAGACTGCTATCCGTAGAGATAACGGGACTGAAAGGTGTCCTAATGCACAGGAACCCAGTGCGTTGGTGAATCCGACGCTAACTGAGAAAAGAGCAAATGGAGTAAGCATTGCCGGACTATTTTCAACTACATATTTTATATTCATAAATACATACATTTGACTGTAATTCGGGTACCATATCGTCAAAAACATTGTTAGAACATTATCGAGCGGACATATAACGTCTGATTAAAAGTGGGGAGCCAAAGAAGAGAGGAGAAGAAGATAGGGAGAAAACAAGGAGGGAAATGACCGTACAAGACATCATGAGTAAGTCGGCTAATAAAGCCGCTAAAAGCGGAACTTTGCAGACCTCTAAGGAGAAAGGTTTGGATACTACTATCCAACAATATTTAACGCAAGGAGGAAGCCCAAAAGTTTAGGAACAGGCAAGAAACAGCAGCCTGACCAAGATAAGAGGCAAGGACCAGGAAAACACAAAGAGGGTACTGCCTTGCATCCAAGAGAAGATACTGCGATAGATAGCGATATGGACAACAGCAAAGCCGATGAGACAAGGGCAATAGATCTTCCTCCTACAAAAGGAGAAATGCGGGAGATGCTGCTGAAACTTGAAAATGTAATTAAAGCGGATATCCAGGTGCTCCGAGAGGATCTTGAAAGCCTGCTAGAGAGAGTAGAGGCCACGGAGAATCGCATCGATCAACAATCTCAGGAAGTAAGCAAAATCAAGGAGCAAGTAGAAATAGTACTACGAGGGCAGAGGGAGATCTGGTACAAATTGGAAGACCAGGAGAACCAAAGTAGAAGGAAAAATATTACGGATCCGATCTGTCCTGGAGGAAAAAGGAGAAGACCTGAGGAGAATATTTGAAAGTATATTTTCCGTTTGCTGGGGAGACGGGAGGGAAGGTCCCCCAAAAATTGACAGGATCCACAGGATAGGCAAAGCACGCCAACTCGATACAGAGAGACCTAGAGACATTATCGTAAGATTTACCTACTTTGAAGAAAAAGCAACACTCTGGAGAAAGCTCAGAGGGAAGACCACACTACAGTATAAGGGATGGGACGTACAAATCTTTTCCGACCTATCATTTGCGACTCTAGCGAGAAGACAGCATTTGAAGCCGCTGCCAGTAGAGATGGGTGCGCGAAATGTGAAATATAGCTGGGGCTTCCCAGCATGTCTAATAGGTTTCAAGGATGGCCAAACAGCGAAGCTGAGATACCCGGAAGAACTGGCAGATTTTTGTAATAGACTAGACCTGCGGAACTCCCAGGCTGGGCAGGAGAGATGATGGGACTATCACAATCTGGGGGGAATCATTACTTAGAACCTGGCTGGGGGGGGGGGGGAGTGGCGGAAGGAGGATTGGGGGGGGATGTAGGCGATGCACCCTCATCCTCTCTAAATAGGGGAGGAGGGAGGAGGCGCAGGTTAAGGAGCCTCAGACCCTCAGAACAAGCCGTTTGGGAGATGGTATGGGCTTATACAACCATCTACCAAACAAGGGCCGAGCTTTGGCCGCAGGGAGGGTAGAAGGGTGAAAGGGTGGGGGAGGGAGGGAAAGGGAGGAAAAGTAGATCATTTGAAAATGATAATATTATTACCCGAGTAAGAGAAGGGAGGGGCCAGGAAAATAGGAAGCCAATCGCCGAGTGGCATAAACTTCCTAACATATAATGTAAAAGGATTGAATACCCCGACCAAGAGGCACAAGATCCTGGCAGAGTTAAAGCGATATGAGGCAGATGTGGTGGCTCTTCAGGAGACACATATCTCCCTGACATCAAATATTAGATTATACTCAAAGAACTTCCCTATCTGGTATTATAGCGACACAATATCTACAAGAAGCAGAGGGGTCGCGATAGGGTTCTCGAAAAAAATTAAGTTTCAATTAGTGGACAGGATGAGTGATGTGGAAGGGAGATATTTGTTCCTGAAGGGTACACTAGACGAGATGGATTGTACAATAGTTAATATCTATGCCCATCCTATCGTTTTTTTTAACGATATTAACCAAGTTAATCAAATTTAAGAAGGGATACGTGATAATGCTAGGAGATATTAATTTCTGTCTTAATCCGGGAGTAGACAGCACATCCGGGACACAGAGGATGTGAAACGATCAGTTAAAAAATATTCAGCAAAAATTATATGCCAGTCAGTTGGTAGACGCCTGGAGAGTTATGAATCCAAAGGGCCGAGACTACTTGTTCTACTCCCCGGTACACGCGACATATTCCCGCATTGACTATATTTTTATAGACTTATGGTCTGCTAGACCATGTGGCTGAAGCCAGTATAGAAGCAACCACCCTATCAGATCACACCCCCATTAAGTTAAAAATAAACAATTTAAGGAATGAGATAAGATCTGCTATATGACGAAGAGGATAGAGCCAGGATTGGTAGAGAAATTGAACATTATTTTGCAATAAATGATATACCGGAAACTGCAGGCCAAATAGTGTGGGAGGCACATAAAGCCTATATTAGAGGAATACTGATTGCAGTAGGGTCCAAAAAAATATATAATATAATATAATATAATATAATAGAATATAATAAATTAAAGGACTAATGGAGGAAATATATAACCTAGAACAAGAGCATAAAAAAAGGCCAGCACCAAAAGGATCTAGTATATAAAAAATTAGTAAATACTCGAGACGAACTGAAGGGCCTGTTGGAACAAGAAACCAAGAGGGTTTTTAATGGTTGGGCCCGAGAACGCTATCTATGGGGAGATAAGACGGGCAAATACCTCGCTAGGATGTTGCAAAAGAAAAAAAAAATTTTATTGGTAAAATTATAAACAAAAAGGGTAATATGGTATTTACAACGAAAGAAATTGTGGAAACCTACTCAGATAGAGACCAGAGGGTACAGGGCGAGGCACGAGAGAAGAACATCGCGGCCTTCCTAAAAAAAAAAAAAAAAAAAAAAAAAAAAAAAAATTAGATTACCCAAAATTAGTACTCTAGAAAGGGAGACTCTTGATAGGCCAATTTCAGGCCAATTTCAGTAGAAGAAATAAATAAGGCACTGACAAAATAAGCTCCGGGAAAATCTCCCGGACCGGATGGATTTACAACACTCTACTATAAAACAGAGAAATCTTAACACCAAAAATATGTCACTACTTAAACGGGTTGGGAAAGAAGTATAATATGAGCAGTGAGGGCCTACTGGCCACAATTACATTAATTCATAAAGACGGGGGAAAGATCCAACACAATGTACCAGCTACAGGCCAATTTTGTTGCTCAATACAGATACGAAACTATACGCCAAGATCTTAGCAGAACGGATAAAGGACTTGATGAAGATCCTAGTTCACCCAGATCAGGAGGGGTTCGTACCAGGATGGGAAGGAAGAGATAATGGTTTAAGAACACTTCTTCTGCTCCAACAGATGCGACGGAGGGAGACCCCCAGTCTGCTCTTGTCTACGGACGCACAGAAGGCCTTCAACAGAGTGGACTGGGGGTTTATGTTCCAAACAATGGAAGAGATGGGAATAGGCCTGAAAATGATACAGATGGTTAGAGTCTTATATAACCAACCTACAGCGCAGGTAAAAGTCAACGGACAGGACTCTGCTAAATTCGAACTGAAACGGGGGACAAGACAGGGATGCCCACTGTCGCCCCTTCTGTTAGTGCTGTCAATGGAACCCCTCCTTGCATCAATCCAAGATAGCCCGGATATACTGGGTGTAAAAATTGGGAAGGAAGAACATAAGCTATCTGCCTTCGCAGATGACATACTATTTTATATAAGCAACCCTAAGCTGTCCATGCCAAATTTAATAAGGGCGTTAGAACAGTATGGTGAACTGTCTATTTTAAAATAAACCGACTAAAATCTGAAATACTAAACATAAATAATAAAGTTGACGCGCAGTTGTTCCAGCAGAATTGGAGTTTTCCGTGGCGAAAGGAGCTTAAATATCTGGGCATAAAATTGGCCAATTCTGAGAAGAGACTACCGCATCAATTACATACCGCTACTGAATGAAATCCAGGTGGAGTGTAAGATGTGGTAAAAGGTCGGTATCATGGTTTGGGCAAATAAAACAGTGAAGATGATAATATTTCCAAAAATCCTATACCGATTTCAGATGCTACCGATAGCGCTGCCTAATGCATACCTTGGTAAACTAAAATCAGTGCTAATGAAATTCATATGGAAGCATAAAAAACCCGGAATAGCCCTCGCTAGCCTGCGACAACCAAAAGATAGAGGCGGGCTGGCGATTCCAGATATTCAGATGCACTATAAAGCGGTGGTTCTGTCCAGGGTGAGCGAATGGACCAAAAGGGATAATAAGGAAAAAAGGTGGGTAAAACGCGAGCACGAAAGTTGTGGAGCACAATTAGGTAAACAAATATGGAATCCCCCACACAAGAGGCAGATGCCTGATAGTTAACAATTTAACACGTAACACTTTTCGAATATGGGATAAGGTTTATAGGCACATCAATGGAAAATATAATTCACCTCTTATTGCACTAAAGGAAAATGAATACTTTTCACCAGGGTGTAAAGCGATAGGAGGCAATTGGGTTAAGGAGGAAGCACAGCTTAAAGATGTAATTAGGGATGGCGGTATAGCACCTTTTCACAAATTAAAACAAAAAATAGACATAATGGTGATAGACGAGTGGAGATACTGCCAGCTCTCCCACTTTATAAAAACTTCCGCAGCTGATTAGGGCGGCTGAAGAATTGACCCCACTGGAACAATTATGTACAACAAAGAAATCCAAGGGGATAGTCTCAAGGTGGTATAAGTTGTTGTCGGTGGGGGAGCGGGGAGCGCCTCCATTCGTAAAAAGATGGGAAAGGGAACTAGGTACACAAAAGGATAATGTAACATTAGGCAAAATATTCAAACTGGTCCATAGCGCAGCCACAGACTCTAAAACCGCAGAGATGAGTTACAAATGCCTGTCGAGATGGTACTATACCCCAGATAGAAATAGCAAATTTCAACCAGACACGTCAGGGGAATGCTGGCGTGGATGTGGGGAAACAGGTACTATGGCTCACCTATGGTGGGGGTGCCCGAAGATTAAGATCTATTGGACCCAGATCCTATCGCATATTAAAACCATAACTAGATCTGTGGTAATCGCAGACCCCTGGGTAGTTCCGTTTCATGGTATAGGGGGGTAGTATAAAACAGTACAAGGAGTCCTTGACCCCCCACTTACTGAACGCAGGGAAAAAAATTAATCCCAAAAAAATGGCAAGAGCCGGAGGTGCCTCTGATATGGGAGTGGGTGGACGCCGTAGAAGGGATATATAGTATGGAATGTCTAGGCGATAGTTTGGAGGGTAGGAGTAACAAACACATGCTTGAGAAATGGAAAAGCTGGCAAGAATTTAAAAGGAGATGGAGTACCTCAGAAGGATTAAGGGCATAGATTCAAACGGGTATAGACACTGTTAACTGATAAGTTAAAAAATTATCTACTAGGTAGGGAGGGATTTTTGGGTCAGGGGGGCACAAATTAGATAAAGAGGGAATATATTAAGTTATCAGAGCAGAAATGATATGGTATATAATATTAAAAAAAACCCAAAAAAAACAAAACAAAAACACTGGAGCATAAGGGCACTAAAGTGGAAGCGGTGTGGTGGCCTGGCTCCTGCTCATCATCCAGGATAATGTCGTCCTCTTCATTCTCCTCTCCCCATCCACGCACAACAGGGATCCCAGAAAGGTTTAAAGCATGCTCTTCTTGCTCCTCCTCATCCGCCCCGGCACCATCCTCCTCTGACTCCTGTTGACTTGTCTCAGAGTAGCCCTCCCTGGGAATTCATCCAGCATTGCTACTTCCTCATCTTCCCGCTCCTGCTCCTCCACAGCTTGATCAATGACATGCCGCAATGCATGCTCCATAAAGAAGGCATAAGGTACCATGTCACTGATGGCGCCATGGCTGCGACTGACCAGTTTGGTGATCTCCTCAAATGGGCACAGAAGTCTGCATGCATCGCGCATGAGCAGCCACTGGCGCGGTGAAAAAAAACCCAGCTCCCCAGAACCGGTTTTGCCGCAGAGTTCATACAGGTAGACGTTAACTGCATGTTTCTGCTGGAGCAGCCTATCAAGCATATAGAAGGTTGAGTTCCATCGCGTCGGGCAATCGCAAATAAGACGTCTGACCGGCAGATTGTGTCGCCGCTGAATGTCAGCAAGGCGAGCCATGGCCGTGTAAGATCTTCTGAAATGGCCCGAGATTTTCCTTGCCTGCCGCAAGATGTCCTGGACCCCAGGGTATTTTACAACAAATCGCTGCACGACCAAGTTTAAGATGTGTGCCATGCATGGCACGTGCGTGCTTTTGCCCTGTTTCAATGCACTAAGCAGATTGGCACCATTGTCACACACCACTTTTCCATCTGTCAAATTGAGCGGTGTTAGCCACTGATCTGCCTGTGAACGCAAATCTGAAAGGAGTGCCGGCCTAGTGTGGCTCTTGGCTTCCAGGCACAACAGACGCAGCACGGCATGGCAACATCTCACCTGGCATGTCGAATAGGTTCTGGAGAGCTTGGGCGGCGCAGCGGAAGAGACGCTAGCAGCGCAAAAGGAGGAGTCAGCTGAGGAGGAGAAGAAAAGTCAGGCCTGCATGCAATCTGTGGCGGTAAAACCAAATCTACACGGGTGCCATGGGTTACATGCTTGACGGCCGCCAGAAGGTTGACCCAGTGGGCAGTAAAAGTGATACCTTCCCTGCCCATGTTTGCTAGACCACGTGTCTGTGGTCAGATGTATCTTGGCACCGACACTGTGTGCCAGAGATACATTCACTTGCCGCTGAACATGGCCATATAGCTCTGGGATGCCCTTTTCTGAGAAATACTTCCTTCCTGGGACCTTCCATTGTGGTGTTCCAATGGCCACAAATTTGCGAAAGGCCTCCGAGTCCACCAGTTTATATGGCAGTAGTTGGCGGGCTATGAGTTCTGACAAGCCAGCCGTCAACCGTTGGGCAAGAGGGTTATCCGGCGTCATTTTTTTTACGCTCGAACATTAGGCCCACGGAAGCCTGCCTTTTTGCAGAAAAACGTGAGCTTGGTGTGATGGAAGGTGGAGTGGAGGACAATTGTGAGGAGAGAGGAGAAGAAGGAGAAGACAAGGCTGGACGGTGAGCCTGCAGTGCGGCTTTGTGTGTTCCGTTGCTCCCACTCGGCTCGGTGTAGGCTGCCCATGTGCCTTAAGGCGGTTGTCCCTAGGTGAGTGTTGGGCTTACCGCAACTAATGTGTTGACTGCAAAGATTGCAGATGGCAACGCTATTGTCAGCAGCGGACACATTAAAAAAAGCCCACACTGTGGAGCCATGTGCCGGTGTCCTGGGAGCTCCAGATGTGACCGTATATGGTCGATGACTCGCTCCTGATACATTTGCAGTCTGCTTTGTCCCTCCTGTGCAATGTAAGTTATTCCTGCTTCTCCTCCCTATCTGCTGGTCCATATCTCCCTCTGAACTCTCCTCTTCCTCTTGTGGGCACCCACGTGACATCACTAGACACATCATAATCAACGTCACCTTCCCCACCGCTATAAGTAGAGATCTCAGAGTAGGCAGCAACACCGGGGACCAACCTCCTCCTTGGGCTGATCTGGGTACTGTCGTCAGACTGCTGAGTAGCGGTTGTTGCTACCTCCTCTTCCTGATCCAATACCAAGAGGGGCTGTGCATCAGAAATGTCCTCTTGATATGGATCGGAAAATAATTCCTGTGACTCAAGCGGAAGGTATGTGGTGGTGTTGGTGGTAGTGTCTTTGGGGGTGCACATAGAGAGTGAAGAAGAGGGTGCAGATCGAGAGGATGAGGAGGGTGCAGAAGAGTAAGGCTGAGCGAGCCATTCAACCAAGTCTGGTGCGTCCTTTAAAGTAATTGAACGCACCTTCTGCAACTTCCCACTTTGGCTCAAGCCTGTTGCTCCTGCCCTACCACTAGGGATGAGCCGAACACCCCCCGGTTCGGACCAGAATTTTTGAACGGACCCCAAATTCGTACGAACGTTAGAACCCCATTGAAGTCTATGGGACTCGAAAGTTCGAAATTAAAAGTGCTCATTTTAACGGCTAATATGCAAGATACTGTCCTAAAAAGGGTTTGGGGACCTGGCTCCTGCCCCAGGGGACATGGGTCAATGCAAAAAATAAAAAGTTAAAAACTGCAGTTTTGGCGGGAGCACTGATTTTAATGACGATTAAAGTGGGAAAAAAAAGTGAAATATTCCTTTAAATATGGTGCCTGGGGGGGGGGGGGGTGTCTGTAGTATGCCTGTGAAGTGCCACGTGTTTAGAACAGTCCCTGCAAAAAAATGACATTTAACGGAAATGTCATTTAAAGCTGCTTGCGGTTTTAATGTTATATCTGGTTCCTGCAATATGGTTGAAAATCATTGAGAAAAATGGCATGGGTAGCCCTCCCTGCCCATTACCAGCCCCTTTGGGTCTTGTACGCATTTAAGGGAAACCCCGTACCCATATTAAAAAAAGGAAATGCGTGTGGCCCCCAGGCCCTATATACTCAGAACAGCAGTATACAGGCGGTGCAAACAAGATAGGGACTGTGTAGGTTTGTTGTGTTAAGTTGAATCTGTTTGTAATTTTCAACTGGTACATTTTTAAAGTGTAGCTCCAGTCAAAAAAACTATTTTTAAGCTTTTTGAAAAACATAGGGAAGGGTTATCACCCCTGTATAATTTGTTTTGTCGTACATCTTTTTTTCATCTCACTTGCTGTTGTCTCCTTCCGTTTGCAAGTAGGAGATGTTTTTAAGTTGGATGTTTGAAAGTAGGGGCCTACCCTATATGCTCTGCAGAAATGGCAGAACAAGGTGTTGGTTTTGCCACAACATTGTAAGCCCTCAAAGTGACTCTTGCTGGGCGCTGGAGCGCTCTGCTGTGAACGATTATATCAAGAATTGTAATTACATGCCATTGTTGAACAGTGGTAGAAACACTATAAAACACTATAAGTCCTCACAGTTACTCTGGGTGGGCACAGGAAGGGGCTCTCCTGTGAATTATTATATCAAGAATTGTAATTACATGTCCCTGTTAAACAGGGGCAGAAAAATTGGGCTGATGGCATCACCCAGAACCAGAAATGTTCTTCCAACATATCAGCGGAGGAGGAAGAGGATAGACAATCAACATAACAGGACAGTCACTCAGCATAGGCAGTCTTGAAGGGATGTGATATTTCAAAAAAAATGACCAGTTACAGTTACCGGTAACTGTTTCTGGGAAGTCTTCCAGGACGGCACCCTGAGAGATGACTGGTCCACCTGACAGGAAACACAATCAAAGAGGTTAAAAGCCCCCGCCCCTCCCCGTGCTCCTCAGTTGTGACAAAGTATTGACCCACACCAGTGCACGAGAGTGAAGAAAACCACACCACCACACTCTATACCTTAAATTATACCTAAAGAACGGGTGGGAAGTAGGCCTGCCGTCATGGAAGACTTCCCAGAAACACAGTTGCCGGTAAGTGTAACTGGTCATTTTCTCAAGTCGTCTTCCAGGACGGCACCCTGAGAGAGGAGCAAGTAGCTCAGGCCTACCTTAGGGCGGGACAACCGCTTGCAGGACCTTCCTGCCAAATGCCAGATCCTGAGGGGACAGTAACTCCACCCTGTAATGCCTCAGGAAGGTGTTCTGGCTTGTCCATGTAGCGGCTCTACATATCTGCTCCACTGAAGCTCCGGCCCTTTCTGCCCAAGAGGTTGCCAGAGATCGCGTGGAATGAGCTTTCAGGTCCCTAGGAACTGCAATACCCGACTGCTCATAGGCTAAAGCAATGGAATGCTTAATCCATCTAGCTATGGATGCTTTGGAGGCTTGTTGGCCCTTCTTTTGGCCAGAAAAATTAACTAAAAGATGGCTGGACCTTCGAAAATCCTTAACTTTTTCTAAGTAGGATAATAAACAACGTCTGACGTCCAGACAGTGAAAAGAAATTTCCCTCTCATTTTGGGGGATTACTACAAAAGGAAGGTAGCACTACTTCTTGAGTCCTATGGAACCTGGATGCTACCTTAGGGAGGTACAGGGGGTCCTGCCTAAGTATAACCCTGTCCTCAAATATACGAAAGTATGGTTCCTTGACTGAAAAAGCCTGAATATCGCCTACTCTCCTGGCTCATGTAATAGCAAGCAGAAAGGCCAATTTAAAGGTGAGAATCCTGAGGGGGATCTGGTCTATTGGTTCAAAGGGGGGCCTTGTTAAGCCCTCTAACACCAAGGTAAGATCCCATGGTGGGAACCTAGACACCTGGACAGGGGACAACCTCTCTCTGACCAAAAGGAACCTCTTGATCAGAGGGTCTAGTGCCAAGCGTCTCTCCAAAAAACAGGATAAGGCTGCGACCTGTGCCTTAAGTGTCTTGGTTGCCAACCCCTGCTCTGCTCCGCTCCATCCTGGAGAAACTCCAGAATGGCCGGGATCTCTTGCTGTGAAGTCCCTCTCACCTGACACCAGCGAGAAAAAATCCCCCAGGTCTTAGCGTAAATACGCCTTGTGACCGGCTTTCTACTAAGGAGAAGAGTATCCACTACTCTGTCCGACAGGCCCTTCTCCCTTTCAAGAGCCAGGCCGTCAGCCTGAAGAAGCTGGGGTCTGGATGGCAAACTGGACCCTGAAGGAGAAGGTCGCGCCGAACAGGAAGGTGTAGAGGCGGGGTTATGGACCAACCCTGCAGGGTTGGAAACCAAGCTCTCTTGGGCCACCAAGGGGCTATCAGAATCAGGGCGCCTTCCGAGAGAAACAGCTTTTGAAGAACCCTCGGAATTAGCCCCGGGGGGGGGGGGGGGGAAGGCATAGGCCAACCGGAAGTCCCAAACCTGGGCCAAGGCGTCTATCCCCTCTGAGCCCCCCTCTCGGGCAAGGGAAAAGAATCTCTTTACCCTTCTGTTCTTTCTGCGGGCGAACAGATCCATCTCTGGATCGCCGAACTGCCGACATACCAGGGAGAATACCTCTGGATTCAACTCCCATTCTCCCTGAAGAATCGGCTGACTGAGATAGTCTGCCTCTACATTCAGGGACCCCTTTATGTGGACTGCGGAAATGGAGATAATCCGATGCTCCGCCCAGCCCATGATCTCTAAAGATAGAGCCAGTAGAGTTGGAGATCTGGTGCCCCCCTGATGATTGACAAATGCCACTGCCATGGCGTTGTCTGATAGGACCTGAACTTCCTGGTCCTTGATCCTCCTTTCGAAAGCCTTTAATGCCTCCCTGATGGCCATAAGTTCTCGAAAATTTGAGGATGTCTCTCTGACTCATGTCCCAGGAACCCTGGGCTATTAGATCCTCCAGGTGGGCCCCCCACCCCCAGGAACTTGCGTCTGTTATCCTGAGCGGCTGAAGCTGACTCCAAAGGAGACCCCCCTGAAGCCTCTGAGGGTGAAGCCACCAGTGAAGAGAATCCTTTACATCGATCGGAATGGCCACTTCTACTTCTAGAGAAACTCTTTTCCTGTCCCAAGAGGAAAGGAGGAAGTGCTGGAGGGTCCTGGAGTGCAGCTGTGCCCAAGGAACTGCTGGGATAGCTTCAGTCATCAGGCCCAGCACCCTCATAATCCCTCTGTATGGAGATGTCTTTGCCTCCAACAGAGAAAGGACCGCTGAAATTATACCCTCTACCTTGCTCTGGGGTAGAACTAACTTCTGTTGCGCGGAATCCACCAGGAATCCCAGTTACATTTTTGTCTGGGCCGGAATCAGTGAGGATTTTTCCTTGCTGATGATCCATCCCAGGGATTCTAAGGTCTCCACTACCCTGGCTAGATCCAAAAGGAGCTGATCCCGATTCTGATTGTAAATCAGAATGTCGTCCAAATAGGGAATCAGCGCTACTTCCTGGAGATGCAGGAAGGCCACTACTTCTGCCAGGGTCTTTGTAAAAACCCTTGGACTGGATGCCAGCCCGAAGGGGAGGGCCGCAAACTGCCAATGCTGAACTCCCTCTGGAGAGGCAATTGCAAATCTTAGGAAGACCTGATGGTTCTGAAATATAGGGACGTGAAGGTAGGCGTCCTTTGAATCCAAGGTTACCATGAACACGTCCCTGAGAAGGTGTCTCCTGAGAGAATAAACACTTTCCATGCGGAACTTCTTGTACCGCAGGAAGACATTGAGATGCCTTAGATTTATGATGAGACGATATCTTCCTGAGGGCTTTGGTACCACAAATATGCGGGAGTAGAACCCCTGACCCTGCTGGCCCTCTGGAACAGGCACTATGACTTCCTGCCTGGACAGTTCTTCTATATTCTGTAGGACTCCTGCTGCCTTGCCGGGGCTCCTGGGAAGGTGGGTCAGGAGAAATTTGGTGGGAGGAGGGGAAAGAAATTCTAATTTGTAACCCTCTTTTATGATCTGTAGAATATGGGGGCTTTGAGTGACCCTTTCCCACTGAGGGACAAAGTGGGAAAGTCTTCCCCCCACTGGAATGTCATTTGGAGGTCTTGTCGCCTGACTTCTGGCTGGAAAAGAGAATGCCTGACTTCTGCTTGTCCTTCCCAGCCCCCCAACGTCTATTAGGGGAGACCTTTTTCTCTGAGAAGCGGTTCTTTGCCTGGGGGCCACGAAAAAACCTCTTCTTATCCCTCCTCGGTTTAGTAGGGAATTTCTTCCCCTTTTCGGTCGACCTAGCAAAGGCTTGGTCTAGGCCAGCACCAAAAAGGAGGGAACCCACAAAAAGGAAGCCACATAGACGGGTCTTAGATGAGCCATCCCCGTCCCAAGTTTTAACCCATAGGGCTCGCCGAGCCGAGTTTAGTAAGGCACCGACTTGGCGGTTGTGCGCACCGTCTCCACGGCCGCATCCGCTAGGTATGCAACAGCGCTGCCTATGACCTCCAATGAATCTAAGACCTCCTTAGACTTGGAAGTCTGGGAGATGTGGTCTATCAGCTTAGAGATCCACATGTCCGCATTTCTAGCGATGCAGGCTGAGGCCAACGCGGGGCTCATAGCCGACGCGTTGGCCTCCCAGGCCCTGCGCAAAATAGTTTCTGCCCTCCGATCCATCTGATCCTTGATGTTCCCAGTGTCTTCAAAGGAAAGATCGGATTGTTTAGAAACTTGTGCCAGGGGGGCGTCTAGCCTAGGAGTCTTGAAAAACTTCTCCTCATCCTCCTCAGTAAAGGGGCATCTACGCTTCCATGTTTTGTACATTAGGAGCCTCTTCTCCGGATCCTTCCACTCCCTTAAGATAATATCTTTGAGTGCAGGATGTACCGGAAGAACCCTGGTCTGAGGTTTAATTAAGCCCCTATACATTTTGTCTTGGGCAGAGACCTGTGCCGTGGGCTCCTGAATCCCTTCAGAAGCGTAAACCGCCCTCAGTAGTCCCTCCATGTCATCGGCTGAAAAGATATGCCTGCTAGACCTGGAGTCCTCCCCCTCATCCTCCTCCTGGCTGTCCAACACACCCTCGTCCGAGAATCCCTGCCCATGGGATTCGGACTCATCCTCCTCCTCTGAATCCTGAGACTAGAGATACCTTGGGTTGTCTGCCCGCCGTCTAGACCCCCTAGAGGAAGCGGAGCCCTCCTGGGAGGAGGCGTCCTTGCTGGTGTGAGCCTCTGAATCTCTAGACTTAAGGGAGGACTGAAAGGCTTTCAGAGTGGACAGCATCTCAGTTTGTACTGTGAGAAACTTCTCCATTATCTGAGAGGTTTCCTTCCCTGTCAGCTTCTGTATACATTTAAAGCAGAAGGGTTTAGGATGATCTGGGGGTAATCTAGCATTACAGTTTCCACAACGCTTAGAGCGGGTGGAAGATTTCACGGGACGGCTGGCAACCCCAAGGGCAGTGGCATCGTCCCCTGAAACAAAAACATACAGGCATTACAATACAGCACTGTACCACCCAGAGGAGAAGAGTTGGGGTACCCTCCCCCATCTAAATGTCCGGCAGCCGGTCAGACTCACCCCCTGTGGTCTCCTCCATGGCCATGGACCCTGCGGGTCTCTCCTCACGTTCCATGCTGCTGGCGCCAGTGAGCTTCTTCGGACAGCTGACACAGGCGAAGGCAGCCGGTCTTTGGGAGAAGTGGGCACCTGCTCCTCCTGGATTTATGTCCCCAATTTGGCAAATCAGCTGTGAGGCTGAGGCTGTGGTTACCTCCATGCTGATACTGCCACCATTTTGCTGTAGACAGGAAATAACCCGAACTCTGAGCTCACTTCCTGTTCTGTGGAGGAAGTGATGTCATTCCTCCACCAAGCTCCAGGAAGATGGTGCCAAACCTCCCCAGAAAGCTGAGCACCTCTGCTGCAAAGGGGAGATACTGCCTCCAGCTGCACCAAGGACCCTCTGGATTGCTGGACCTGGAGTCTTCAGAGAGATACCCTGAGCCAAAAGGGACACATGGCTCCTTTTCTGCACGGCCACCGCACAGGTAAGGAGAGGAGAGGAAAATTGGCCCCTGAAGTTCTGGGTACACCACTGTAACCAGGGTCCTTCAGCACTCAGGGGGGCTCTTCCAGTTTCTGCTGCCCCCCCTGAGGAAAATATAGGGGAACCCCCCAGGAAGGATGAGAACATCCTGCCAGACCCAGAGGCTTCCCAGGCATTTGGTCTGGCTCCCAGGGGGAGACCACCAGCCCCAGGCTTCGGGTCTAGGAAAAAATAACAAACGGTTTCGCTGTGGGGAAACACAATCAAAAACTGAGGAGCACGGGGAGGGGCGGGGGCTTTTAACCTCTGATTGATTGTGTTTCCTTTTAGGTGGACCAGTCATCTCTCAGGGTGCCGTCCTGGAAGATGACTTGAGAAAAATTATTCTGTTACATCAGCTTCAGGTGCTTGGTAGCTGTGGGTGATCCAAGACTGATTCATCTTGATGAAGGTCAGTCGATCAACTGATTCGGTGGACAGGCGCACCCTGTGATCGGTAACAAAGCCACCAGCAGCACTGAAGGTGCGTTCCGAAAGAACGCTGGATGCAGGACAGGCCAGTAGCTCAATTGCATAATGTGCAAGCTCTGGCCAGTGATCCATCCTCAAGACCCAGTAAGCCAGAGGATTTTTGGTGGCAAAGGTGTTCAAGTCTGACCTTGCCCCTAGGTATTCCTGCACCATGTAAATCAGACGCTGGCGATGGGTGCTGGAACCGATCATACCTTGGGGCTGCGGACTAAAAAAATTGTCTGAAAGCATCAGTCGGACGGCCACCTTCTCCACCGCTCCTTCTGACCGATACCTCAGCAACACGTTGTCCAGGACCAGGAGTTTGTAACCTCCCAGTCTCTGGGAACGCGTTGCACAGACCTTTCTGCAAGGCCTCCTGGAGATGTCTCATCCTCTGCGATGGCAAGATAAGGTCAGCAACCTTACCCTTGTACCGTGGATCAAGAATACGAGAATCCTTCCGCAGGCTTTGCAGGATCAGGGAGGCCATGCAGCGTAGGTTAGCTGAGGCATTCAGTCCGGAGTCCTCTGGGTCACTAAGGGAAACATGATCTGCAGCTACCTCCTCCCAGCCCCGTACAAGTCTGCGTGTTTCTTGGGACTGTAAATCATCCCTACAAGACTGCTGATGCTGAATGCCAGCCTCTACCTCCATGCTGACACAATCATCCTCCTCCTCATCCTCTTCCTGTGTGATGGGTGGCACAGCAGGAACACTGTCTGGATAAAGGGGGCCTTGAGAGGCAAGGAAGTCCTCTTCCTGCCTCTGTTCTGCCTCAAGTGCCCTGTCCATTATTCCACGCAGCGTATGCTCCAAGAGGTGGACAAGAGGTACAGTGTCACTGATGCATGCACTGTTACTGCTCACCATCCTTGCGGCCTCCTCAAGCGGTGACAGGACAGTGCATGCATCCCTGATCATGCCCCACTGGCGTGGTGAGAAAAATCCAAGCTCCCCTGACCCTGTCCTGGTGCCATAGTCGCACAGGTACTCATTGACGGCCCTCTGCTGTGTGTGCAGCCGCTGCAGCATGGCCAACGTTGAGTTCCACCTGGTGGGCATGTCACATAAGGCGGTTCAACTCCTTTTGTAGCAGAGCCAGCCGAGCACAGGCATTAAATGATCGGCGGAAATGCACAGACTTTCCTGGCCTGCTTCAGGACATCCTGTAAGCCGGGGTACCTGCCCAAGAACCGCTGCACCACCATGTTAAGGACGTGAGCTACACAGGGCACATGGGTCAGTTGTCCCTGTCGGAGGGTGGAGAGGAGGTTGGTGCCATTGTCGCAAACCACCATTCCTGGCTTAAGCTGGTGTGGCGTCAACCACCTCTTGGCCTGCCCCTGCAGAGCTGACAATACATCCGCCCCAGTGTGGCTCCTGTCCCCCAAACAAACCAGCGCAAGCACGGCATGGCATCGTTTTGCCTGCGTACTTGCGTAGCCCCTGGAACGCCTACGGAGCACTGCTGGTTCTGAGGACAGAGCAATGGAAGAGGCCATGGAGTTAGAAGAAGAGGGGGTGGAGGAGAGAGGTGTGTCACAACCAATAGTAGCATTTTGGAGGCGTGGTGGCGGAACAACCTCCAACACTACTGCACCTTGTCCTGCATCCTTCCCAGCTGCCAGAAGAGTGACCCAATGGGCCGTGAAAGACGGGTAACGTCCCTGTCCATGCCTGCTGGACCATGAGTCAGCGGTTATATGCACCTTACCGCTGACCGCCCTGTCCAGCGAGGCAAGGGCATTGCCTTCCACATGCCGGAATCGCCTTCCGTGAGAAAAAGTGGTGTTTGGGGACCTGCCACTGAGGAACCGCACATTGTACAAACTCACTGAAGGGGGCCGAGTCTACCAACTGAAAAGGCAGCAGTTGAAGTGCTAGCAATTTAGCCAAGCTAGCATTCAACCGCTGGGCATGTGGATGGCTGGGAGTGAACTTCTTTCGCCGGTCCAGCAGCTGGGGCAGGGACATTTGCCTGCTATAAATCGGACGTGGGTGTACTGCTAGCAGAGTGCCCGGAAGCACTTGGCTGTGACACCTAATTCTACACCTTCATTCCTCTCAGAGCAGGTTTCAGAGAGGACTGAAGGTCTAGTGGGGTTGGAGATGCCAGCTGATGAGGAGCAAAGAGAGGGCCGCTTTGTTCTTTGGTGTGGGTCTTTGAGGTACGTTTGCCAACGAGCTGCATGGCAGGTCAACATATGTCTGGTCAAGCATGTGGTGCCCAAGCGGCTGATGTTTTGGGCATGCAAGATACGCTTGAGACATATGTTGCAAATAGCAGCGGTGCGATCTGATGCACTCGTCTCAAAAAAGGTCCACACCAAAGAACTTTTAGCATAACGTGCAGAGGCAGCGCCCTGCACAGGCGGAGCTCTGCGGTGTGATTCAGTCGGTGTGCTGCCCCTAACCTGGCCCCCAGAGGGCATCCTGCCTCGTTGGACATGTGCCTCCTCCTCTCTGCTACCAGGCACCCACATGGAGTCAGTGCCCTCATCATCCCCTCCCTCTTCATCGCTGTAGCAAACCTGGCAGTATGCTGCAGCTTGTGGAACATGACTGCCAGATTGCTGTCCTTCTTGAGCATCCCCTCTCTGCATTCACACTACTGCCTTTCTCTAGCTGAGTGTCATCAGAGGCTACAAAACACTGGGCATCCTCCTGGAGCATGTACCCAACACTGTGCTCAAAGAGTTCAGGAGACTCCTCAGGAGGACGTGGTGGGTCTAGGGAAGGAGTCACTGATGATGACGACATTGAGAGGAGGGAAGTACCCTGAGACTGGGTGAGAGAGGATGAAGAGGATGAAGAGGATGAAGAGGATGAAGAGGATGAAGAGGGCTTGGTCATCCACTCTACCAAGTCGTTGGCATGCTGCGGCTCAACATGTCCAGCTGCCGAAAAGGACAAGCGTGTCCCATGGCCACGTGCTGACGACAATGCACCGCGTCAACGACCAGCACTGTTGTCTCTAGACACAGAGCCTGCTTGCCCTCTTATCGGCTCGCGCCTGTCTGCCTCTCCTTGCTGGCCTTCCAGACATGGTAATGGCCTAAAGGGAGTTGGGTAAAAAAGCAGTTGGGTAGTGTATATTGTGCTAGAGGCACACAACACCCACTAACTCCTGCAGATGCCTTTATTATAGAACACCAGAGATAAAGGGGTATATACAGATGTATACTGTGCTGGAGGCACACAAAACTTCCAATAACTCCTGCAGATGGCAAGTGGGCTCAAATAGAGAAGAGCTATGTAGGTGGATATAGTGGTATGTACTGGGTACAGAGCACGCAGACAGCACGCACTAGCTCCTAACACTACTGACTGCAAGCTCTATTATAAAAGATAGATCACTAGCTATATAGGTGAGGTGAATATAGCGGTGTATACTGCGGTCAGGGCACGCAGACACCAACCACTACACAACAGCAAGATCGAAAAATCGGCCGAAAAACGATCGGTGTGTACTGTGTTGAAGGTACACAGAACACCAACTGCTTCAGACGCCAACACACTACACAAGGCCGCCGCGCTGGCGGCCTTATATAGTGTGGGGCATGCACTACACAGCCTGAGCTATGATTGGCCACAGGCATCCTGCCTGTGGCCAATCATGGCTCTCCTCGCTGCTGGCGCTGCGATTGGCCAAGCATGCGGGGTCACAGTGCATGCTTGGCCAATCATGAGCCAGCAATGCACTGCGCCATCGGACACAAATTTGGCACGAACGGACCCAAACGTTCGGACTTCGAACGGGCGAACAGCCGATGTTAGAGTTGAACGTATGTTCGACTTGAACACGAAGCTCATCCCTACCTACCACCCCTGCGGAAGGGCCTGCCTCTTCCTCTGCCTGTCATTTTTTAAATGACCCTGTGACAAAGCTCTCAGTCCCTATACCAATGAAGGACTGCTGCAGTATAGGGCAGCGGTCAGCAGTAGTGCACCTCAACCCTATGTATTGTGGACCGATAACAGTCCTTATAGAATAGCAGACTGTACCTCACTCAACCCTATGTACTGTAGCACCCTAGACAGACCAAGTTACCAGTCCTGATAAAGAGCTTTGTGGAACAAGTAGGTTGTGAATGATTAGCAGACTGCAGCAGTCAAGTATAATATTCTTTCTATATTTGGAAGAAAGAATATTATACGTGTACAAGCCTATTACCATACCACTGATACCAGTCCTGAAAAGAACCTTTGTGGAACTAATAGTAACAGCTACTGTTTAAACTGACCCTCACTGCCTGACACACTGCTTCTTGCCTGTCCCTATATAAACTGGCAAAACAGAGGCTGCTGGAACAATAACTGGTTACTGGAATAGCACTTGTGGACCTGATAGTAACAGCTAATGATGATGTCTAATCTGGATGTCGCTACAGCAGCACACAGAGTTCTGTCCCTTTCTCTAAACTGACAAGACACTCAGGCTGCTGCAACAATCAGTAGCACAGCAAACCTATATACACCTAACACCTATACCAGTCCTGAAAAGAACTTGTGTACCAAATAGCTAGCGATTTATCTCTCCCTACTCCACACAGCAACCTTTCCCTATAGTGACAGAAGAAAGAATGTAAAATGGCCGCCGGATCGGGTGTATTTATAGGTTAGGGGGAATGTCCAAGTGTCCATGTGCTGTAATGTCTCAATTGCCTGTCCTGTACCCCATGATGGATGTTTCATCAGGTCAAAGTTCTTTTACACAGTAAAAACACAGAAGTCCGCCAGGCAAACGGCGGCAATAGTCCGCCGAACTTGCGGACCGCGAACAGCCGAAATTCGCTGCGAAACGACCGCCGGGCGAACTGTTCGGCCATCACTATTGATCGTATTGGCAAGTCAGCAGAAGCCCCGGAGGGCGGCGGGATGGGTGTCTATGGCTGGGTATTGCAGGGTATCACTGACTATGGCTGGGTATCTCAGAGTATGGCGTTGCAGAGTATTGTGTTGCAGAGCATTGCAGGATATTGGAGGGTGTTGCAGAGCATTGCAGAGTGTTGAGGGGTTAATTTTTGGTGAGCAGCGATGTGGGCACTGCAGATGCAGCCCACATCGCTGCTGACACCGATCTCTTCCCCCTCCGCTGTTCCAATCGGTACAGAGAGGGGGAGGGAGGAACCGGCGTCATAACATGACGCCGGATTGTTTACAAGTGATCACTCCATCATTTGACGGAGCGATCACGTGGTAAACGGCCACTATGAGCGGCTGTTTACCGTGATGCGCCGGGTCCTGCCCAGGGGGCGCACGAGAGCGAAATTCTGGGAGGACGTCATATGACGGCCTCCAAGAGTTAAGAAACCGCCCTGTAGCCGTCATTCGGCTATAGGGCGGTTGTTAAGTGGTTAAAGTATTATATCATTAAGCTGGAAATAGGTGCTTATTGGAAGCACAGCAGTAGATGGGGCTGTGTGCATAGCATACAGCAAAATTTCTACGACAGCATGTGGTCAGCTAGACACGCGTTAGGCATGTGGTCAGCTAGACGCTGACTAAGTAAAATAAAACCTCTGTTTTAATACATACATTGTTTACTAAGTATTTGTCCTTTCCCTCTAAAGTCCTGCTGAGGCACCCCTCTCAAACATACCAACTGGGCTGTGGGTCAGGCCATTTCCAGACCATTTGAAGCACTTACCCCCCCTTTCTGGAGTCCATGGCGCAGAGATATACGCTCACCCTTGCAAACAAACACAGCTCACGGAAACAAATAAAATAAGCTACCTGGGCTGTGAATCTGTGCACGGGGGCTTGACAGGAATTTGCCAAAGGATTGTGTAGGTAGAGCCTGTAGTCAGGGATTCCAGAAGTCAGGATAACGACAAACAAAGCCAGGGTCTGAAGCTGGGGTCCGTTTTGGAACGCTGGAACGCTGGAACGCTGGAACGCTGGAACGCTGGAACGCTGGAACACTGGAACACTGGAACACTGGAACACTGGAACACTGGAACACTGGAACACTGGAACACTGGAACACTGGAACACTGGAACACTGGAACGCAAGACCACTTGGCAAACATGACAAAATAAACTGCCAAAGCCCTCAGTGTGAGACAGAGTTTTATACCCAGCTAATTAGATAACCTGCCTCAGCTGATCCAGGAGTGACAGGTACAAACAGAGAATTGCCCACAGTACTTTATACTAAGTTAGGCATGGCTGGAAAGCAGGCTGATTAGAACTGAGGTGTGGCTCAGAGGTAAAGAAACAGGAGTAACAACTGACAGTCATGAGTTCAACACCACCCAGAGCCACTTGGGGCACAACCACGCCTGGCCGTCTAAAAGACACGGTAGGGACTGTGACAAGAAATAGATATAGAGATATGTATAGATAGATAGGGGTGCTGAGGAGGTCCGTGCCCAACATATATCCTCCTCCATGTCTAATTAATTCCTGCTGCGCTCTGTTCTCCACCTGGGTGATGTGGCTGGACACTCTCCTCTCCAGCTGCCACCGGGTGCTTTTATGCACCCTAATGGGGGTGTGGCTTTTCCTGGGGGTCTGTACTAATGTAGGTGGGGTGTCTTTTCCTAGGGGGAGTTGTACTAATGGAGGGGGTGTGGCTTATCCTACGGGCTGTACTAATGGGGTGTGTGGCTTTGCCTGGTGGGTTTGTACTAATGGAGGGGGTGTGGCTTCTCTACATGGGTCTGTACTAATGGCGGGGGTGTGCCTTTTCCAGGGAGGTCTGTACTAATAGAGGGGGTGTGGTTTGTCCTGGGGGGGTCTGTACTAATGGAGGGGGTTGGTTTGTCCTGAGGGGGGTCTGTACTAATGGAGGTTTTTTTTCTTGGTTTGTCCTGGGGGGGGGGGGGGTCTGTGCTAATGGAGGGGAGGCGCTTGTCTGGAGGGGGGAATGTTTGTCCTGGGGGGGGTCTGTACTAGATGAGGGGTAGTTTGTCCTGGGGGGGTCTGTACTGTAAAGGGAATTAGTAAGATCTGTAAGATTCTATTTCTTTTCTTACATCAGGGGACACAGCGTCATAGTAATAACTATGTGGGTTATATCGGAACATCAGGTGCTGGACATTGGCACACCCCTTAAGGCGTGTACTTCCCCCATATAACCCCTCCCATTACTGGGAGTCCTCAGTTTTTTCTCAGTAGCGTCTAAGGTGTTGGGCACGTGTAAGGATGTGTGTACTGAGCTCCACCGGCAGTAATCCTTTGATGCTAGACAGCCATCCTGACCGGATCCGGTCTGATGTCTCCGTAATGGACTAAATGTACGGTAGATGAAGGATGAACAAACTCTGGACAGCCGCACTCCGGATCAGATGAAAAGTAAAAAGTGCCTTTTATTTCTTCAAACTAAAATAACCTCACATCACACAAATAACAGCATCAGCAATTTTGTTTTTCTTTTTCTCCCTTTGTTGCTGTTATTTGTGTGATATGAGGTTATCTTAGTTTGAAGAAATAAAAGGCACTTTTTACTTTTCATCTGATCCGGAGTGCGGCTGTCTAGAGTTTGTTCATCCTTCATCTATTTGGTTTGTGCAATCAGCCTGCACCTGGGACCCTTACCTGCTTGGAGAGTGAGCAGTCTTTTGGTGAACTGACCTGGAGAGGTGGTCTTTTATTTAAATGTACGGTACCTGGGCCTCGTCATCCAAAGACACGAGGTTTTTCTTGCGAATGCTTTAAAGCTGGGTGCTGGAATCCAGTACTTTTTGGTAGTATCGGGTAATAAAAGTTTACTGTCAGGGTCTTCTCGCAGGTCCAGGATTGCGGGATTACCTGAGTGTACCCCTGTTCCTGAAGGCTTCCTTTCTCGGAGCCTACCGTGAAGGGTGAAGATTGGGCTTTTTATCTCTGATAAAGCCCTGCGGCGGAAAGGTAAGGGAGATTTTCTGCAAAGGATCTCTCCTTCCATCTATTTATGTTGTCATGTCATGTCTATGTGTCACCACTGGAGGCTGTATTGAGCACTCACCATTCTGACCCTGGAAACAGCAGAAGCTTTCACTCTCCTCTCCGTTCAAGCCAGCTCAGGCCCTCAGGTATGTAGGGGGGTTCTGATCACCTCCTGGGCCCCCAGAGTGGTGGTTTCTGTTCCTTTGGATGCCAGCCCACTGCCTCTTTTTTCTTAAAAGAAGAAAAAAAATGGGTAAAGAAATTTTTTTTGTTTTGGGGCAATTCGTGGCCGTTTTACCTCCCCGCCGCCAGCCACCATGTTGCCAGCACTCATACACTTCCCTAGTTGAAAGTGGAAGGGGGGTCGTTTTCGCACGGGGGGCGTGGCTAAATGGCATCAGACGCCGGCCACATGTGGAGGAAGTATTTTAAGCTATACAGGAAAAGCTGCAGTCTGGCAGTGGAAGGACAGAGCAGAGTGGTTGCTGGTCAGGTTTGGTGACACAGGCATCTCCCTTTTGTTGACAACATTGAACTGTATAGCTAGGACTAATAGCAGTAATTGTACTGTACTACAGTATATCCTAGCAAGTGTAACATTCTTTTGCTGGTACTGCCTCTGCTTTGTACTGTAAGCTATGAGTGACAAAGGGACCAGGAACTCCTCTAAGGGTTCTAATGGGATAATGGTATGCAAAAAACTTAAAACCCTTCCAAAAGAACGTCTTCCTCTCCTGAGAGGTAAAAATAAAAATACGGCCAGTCAGATGAAGCCGTCAAGGGTAGAACACTTCTGTCCCTGTATTTCATACAAACAGGTTTTTCTTCTACCATTTAAAAGATTATTGCTATGATGTCTCTCCATAGTAGGACTAAACATATCAGATTCCCATCTAGTCCTCTGGGCCCTTTTGTTGAGGTGCAGGAGGCTGGGGATCAGGTATATCTTCCCAAATATTGGAAGATACTTATTTTTCCTCTTCAGAGGATCCTAACAGGGAGGGAGTAGCCGCACAAGTCAAGTGTTTGTCTACTCCCTTACTTACCCTTTTGTTGCCTGCCACAGGTTCTTGAGGTATCTACCTCTAATAGGGTTCATTTGAACCTCCCTCACCTGGGAGTCCATTTATCATGGCGTCCTATGGAACAAGTTCTGTAGTGTAAATCTGCAAGATGCAAAAAGCACTAAAAATGCATAGCTATGTATTCTGAATGGGAAAATTTTTATGAAAGGAATGGGGGGGGGGGGGGGGGTCCAGCTATTAATGCTGCAATTACCTCAGTGAGCAGAGTCTCACATGTCCAGTGGATAAAGCACTGATGTTAAAAGATCCAGCAAGTTAAGGTTGGATTTTCCTTTTAAAGACAAGATGCCGCTTGCCGTTCTGGCTGCAATTGGAGTAGCTCAGTCCATTAACCCCTTAACATCTGCTCCACTATTGTGGTGGAGCACATTTTGAGTCACGCCAATGCATTGGAATGTGGACTCCAAGGGGTTAAGAAACAGGTGTGAGATACCTGAAAGTTCTGCCTGATCAGCAGGCCGGGCAAGGGGCTGGTGTATTTGATGCACTGTGTCTCATAGTTGCTATGAAGGACTCGATCATTTAAGCTCTAATGGCTTATACTTGGACTAGTGCATTTTTGCAGAGGTCCGTGGCTGAGATATTGGTCAGCCAAAGCACCAGCTGAAAACCCTTAGCCATTCTGTGTCCCTTCCGGGGGTATGACTATTTAGAGTGGATAAGTACATCCAAAAGGGGTAAAGCTCCCTTTATCAGTAAAAGGAGGTTCAAACAGTTCTCCTTTAATCACGCAGCCTCTCCTATGCCTGGGATATTTGCCTTTAGGCAGTCTTGATGGTCTCAATCGTCAGGTTCAGGAGAAAGTTCCCAGGGGCAGCACCAGGATCTTAGGGGCAGAAAGCCCATGAAGCAGAATGCTAAGGCCTTCCCATGAAGGAGCACCCCCACTTGTTTGAGTGAGGGGAAAGGTCCTGCGATTCTCAAAGTCTGGCAGGAACAATGTTAAGAGCAAAGATTTCTACGATTTTTTTTTTTCTCTAGGTTACATCAAGAGTTTCAAGAGCGCGGATGGCCCAGTCGGCTTTCGATCCAAGGGTCTGGGGTTCGGGTCCTGTTTGGGTGCTGCCTGTGGGGTCCTTGGGGCTGCTGATGCGGCAGTCTTATGCAAGAGTGCCTGCAGGGCCGGACTGGGAATAAAATCCAGCCCTGGAAAAAATTTCATACCAGCCCCACAGCACAACGTCATTATTTTATGTTCATAAAAGGGAAAACCACACATTTTAAAGCACTTGAAGAGTGTATTATATATAGATAAGACAGATATGAAATCACATAGGGATTTATATGTATGTATGTGTGTATATGTATATATATATATATAATATATATATATATATATATATATATTATATATAAAGCAAATTCCAGTTAAAAGTGGTCAATCATCAAGGGGGACCCCAGGAACTCAGAACATGGGGGGGGGGGGGGAGACCACCTTCTGCAGAAAGAATACACTAAGGTAAGGGGGGGTGGGTTACTGATATAAGGGGGAAACCCTTTATATAAGTGCCATTATCGTATTCACTCCCCCCTTACATCAGTGACCCCCCTTCAGACTGGCCTGGTGGTGCTGTCACTGATGACCTCTCAGGTGCACCATGCAGGGCTCAGTCAGTCAGCACCAGCTTGGTTGGCTCTGGTTTTATCCTATAGTCTCCTCTTCACAGTCCACACAAGTCTGACTTCTCCCATGACCCCCATCCTGACTCCTCTCAAGACTCCCTCAGAGACTACAGACATGATACAGGAGATGGTCAGAGACTGCAGACGTGATACAAGAGCTCAATGTAGCCTCACCAGTGCCCATCAATGCTGCCTCACTGTGCTTTTCAAATGCAGCCTCACTGTGCCCATCAAATGCAGCCTCACTGTGCCCATCAAATGCAGACTCACTGTGCCCATCAAATGCAGACTCACTGTGCCCATCAAATGCAGCCTCACTGTGCCCATCAAATGCAGCCTCACTGTGCCCAAATGCAGCCTCTCTGTGCCCACCATTGCAGCCTCACGGTGCCCACCATTGCAGCCTCACTGTGCCCACCATTGCAGCCTCACTGTGCCCATAATTGCAGCCTCCCTGTTCCCATCATTGCAGCCTCACTGTGCCGTGAATGCAGTCTCGCTGTGCCCATCATGTCAGCCTCTCCTGTGCCGCATGTCCCAGTCTGCAGTCCCTGTCTGTGGGAAGGTGTGCTGTTGATGCTCGATACAGTACCTTTCATGTCAGAAGGATATCCATGATGGCCAGCAGCAGGCAGAGCCTGTTCTCGTTTTGGATGGGGATGGTGCTCCTTCCAGAGGATCTGTTTGCTGTGAGATGGAGTGTTCCTTGGCCACCTGCACCTTCACGTCCTTATTTTTCGGCCCCAGTCAGCCTGTCCCCTGGTCCTGGGGAAGTGGAGAGCACTGGGTGGGAGCTGAAGAGAAGGGGGAGCAGAGAGTACTGATGGGGTTGGAGAGCACATGGGTGGGGGCAAAGAGCAGGGGCGAGTGGAGATCACAGGGGTGGGGAGTGCTGGATGGGGACTTGAGAGCAATGGTGGGGGCCAAAAAGAACAGGGGTGGAGAGCATGGAAGGCAGAGAGTACTGGGGGGGCTAAGAGTGTGGGATAACGAAGAGCACTGGGGGGGAGCTTGAGAGTACTGGGGGGCTGAAAAACAGGGCTAGAGAGCACTGGGGGGTACAAAGAGCAGGGTGGAGTGGAGAGCATTTGGGGGAGCTTGAGAGCACCAGTTGGGGGCAGAAAGAACAGGCGTGGAAAGCACGGGGGACTGGTGAGCACTATGGAGGACGGAGACCACTGGCGGGGTTGGATAGCAGATGGGTGGGGGCAAAATGCAGAAGGAGTAGAGAGTACAGGGGTGGGGAGCGGAGAGTGCTGGGGGGGAACTTGAGAGAGCACTGGAGGGGGAGCCAAAAAGAACAGGGTTGGAGAGCACGGGGGCAGAGAGTGCTGGGTGCAGAAAGAACAGGGGTGGGGAGCATGAGGGGCTGGAGAGCACTGTGGGAACTGGAGACCACAGTGGGGGGGGTGGAGAGCACTGCGGGGTGGGGTGGAGAGCACTGTGGGGGCTGTAGACCACTGTGGAGGGCTGGAGAGCACTGTGGGGGGTGAGGTGGAGAGCACTGTGGGGGGTGGGCTGGAGAGCACTGTGGGGGGTGGGCTGGAGAGCACTGTGGGGGGTGGGCTGGAGAGCACTGTGGGGGGCTGGAGAGCACTGTGGGGGGCTGGAGAGCACTGTGGGGGGCTGGAGAGTACTGTGGGGGCTGGAGAGCACTGCGGGGGGCTGGAGAGTACTGCGGGGGGGGGGGCTGGAGAGTACTGTGGGGGCTGGACAGCACTGTGGGGGGTGGACAGCACTGTGGGGGGTGGACAGCACTGTGGGGGGTGGACAGCACTGTGAGGGGCTGGAGAGCACTGCGGGGGGCTGGAGAGTACTGTGGGGGCTGGAGAGCACTGCGGGGGCTGGAGAACACTGCGGGGGACTGGAGAGCACTGCGGGGGACTGGAGAGCACTGCGGGGGACTGGAGAGCACTGCGGGGGGCTGGAGAGCACTGCGGGGGCTGGAGAGCACTGCGGGGGGCTGGACAGCACTGTGGGGGGGGGCTGGAGAGTGTGGTGAGGGAGGAGAGCAGGGGGGGGCAGGGAGCACAAGGATAACTGGAGGGAGCTGTAAAAGAAGTTGGATTGGATAGGAGGAGAAGCAGCGGCTGCATAGAGGAATATAGAGAGCTCATCTCCTCTATATGTCCTGCTCCTCCTCCTATCCAGGCACACAGGGCGGCATCTCTTACTGTGTATCACAGAGCTGGCTGGCTGTGTTCGGCGGCTGTGCTATAACACGGCCCCGCCCCCGCTATAACATGGCCCCACACCCCCCTAGACCTGCTTGTGTGATAGTAGATAGAGTCAATATTCCGCCTATCACACAAGCAGGTCTAGGGGGCGGGCCGTGTTATAGCGGGGGCGGGGCCGTGTTATAGCACAGCCGCCGAACACAGCCAGCCAGCTCTGTGATACACAGGAGAAGGAGAGAGGAGCAGTGCAGCCGAAAACGGCCCCAGGGCAGGCGGCCTATCGGGAAATCTCCCGGTATCCCGGTAGGCCAGTCCGGCCCTGGACGTGTCTTTTGCCTACATACACTTTGTTATTACTAGAAAGTCCAACTCTTAAATTGTTGGGACAGCCTGAGTAACAGACCATGCAGATAAAATGTACCCAAATGGTGAATGATAATAGTGAATCTTGACACAGCATTGTTCTGCTCCTATTAGGGTCACCATACACATGGAAATCTGACCATACAATCTTTTTACAATCAACCTTAGATTTACCAAAACTCAGGGGCGTAACTAGAAATCACAGGGCCCCATAGCAAAATGTTGTATGCCCCCCCCCCCCCCCCCGCCCCCACAAAAAAATAATTAACTAATGCCATTGAACAACAGACTACCACATCCATGTGGCACAGTACCCAGGCAACGGCTTATATTAATTTTTAACAACAAAGTATGCAGTATACTGTATGCAGCCCCTGAAGGGAATACATTTCTGACCTCCATGCCTTCTAACCAATTTCTGTTCTGTTATATAAAACAAAATAGTTCAACTCACCATAATGCAAAATCAGTGGGATCCCTGAGCGTGTCACTTGCCATCATCGCCTGCCACCAGATGCCGATTTGAACTTGTCACACGTTGCAGAATGTCACCTGCCACATGTTGCGGATTGTCCTCTTGCCACATCCCAGATTGTCACTTGCCACGTCACTTGCCACGCATTATGGATTGTCACTTACCACGTCCTGGATTGTCACTTGCCACACATTAAGGATTGTCCCTTGTCACATCACCTGCCACACGTTGCGGATTGTCGACTTGCCACGTCCTAGATTGCCACTTGCCACACATTGCAGATTGTCACTTGCCACGTCCTAGATTGCCACTCGCCACACATTATGGATTGTCACTTGCCACGTCCTAGATTGTCACTTGCCACACATTATGGATTGTCACTTGCCACGTCCTAGTTTGTCACTTGCCACACATTATGGATTGTCACTTGCCACATCCCAGGTTGTCACTTGCCACGTCACCTGCCACACATTACGGATTGTCACTTGCCACGTCACCTGCCACACATTACAGATTGTCACTTGCCACGTCACCTGCCACACATTACGGATTGTTACTTGCCATGTCAGGGATTTTCACTAGCCACGTCACCTGCCGCATATTACGGATTGTCACTTGCCACGTCACCTGCCACACATTACGGATTGTCACTTGCCACTTCACGGATTTTCACTTGCCACGTCACCTGCCACACGTTACGGATTGTCACTTGCCACGTCACAGATTTTCACTTGCCACGTTACCTGCCACACATTACAGATTGTCACTTGCCATGTCCTAGTTGTCACTTGCCACGTCGTCTGCCACACATTATGGATTGTCACTTGCTCTGTCACTTTCCTGCTGTGTCACAGAGTCAGGCAGCAGATAGGCAGCAGAGAGATAATGTCATCTCTCTGCTTCCTGGCTGCCTGCACAGTGAGGGAGAAACTGCACTGCAGGGATGCAGGGCGGGCGCCGGGCAGTGAGAGATGATGTCATCTCTATGGTCCCTCGCCCGTCAGCTCCCTGATTGGCCAGCCTGCTCACGCCCACTCTCTCACTCGTGGAGCCGCCCGCTCTCGCCCGTGGAGCCGCAGACCACCCGCGAAGCCGCCCGCTCTCGCCCGCGGACCACCCGCGGAGCCGCGGGCCACCCGCTATCACCCACGGAGCCGCCCTTTCTCGCCCGCGGACCACCCGCGGAGCCGCGGGCCGCCTGCTATCACCCACGGAGCCGCGCCGCCTGTCCTCACCGGGCCCCACTTGACTGCGGGCCCCATAGCGCCCGCATGTGTTGCTATGGCGGTAGTTCCGCCACTGCCAAAACTATATGGGATGTGGACATTTATCCAGTCAATTTGTATCCAATCAGATAGGCCCTTGCACTATATAGTTGTTGGTAGATCAAAAAAGGAGATTGTACAATCAGATTGTAACATATCCGGTGAGCTTAAATTGGAGCACCAGGCTACTGCAAAAAAATAAAAATTTAAGTCAGCAGCTTCAAATACTGTAGCTGCTGATATTTAATATTAGGACACTTACCTGTTCAGGAATCCAGCGGTGTCATCAGCCAAGTTTTCAATCGGCTCTGGGGTTCTGCCACCACCATTTCCACTAAGAGAAACCAGCAGTGAAGCCTTGCGGTTTCACAGCCAGTTCCCTACTGCGCATGCTCAAAGTGCACTCTCATTGGGTGGGCTGCAGAGTAAGGAGAGCAGGCAATGTTCTGGCTGAGCTCCCTGTGGCGAACTCAGCAGGAAGTAGAAGCGGGTACCTGTTAAAACCAGGTACCTACTCCTCCCCCTAAAGGTACCAAATGTGGCACCAGAGGGGAGGAGGAGGCAGACAAGAGGAGTTTCCCCTTTTGGGTGGAGCTCCGCTTTTAGGACCACGTCATAATAGTCATCCAGGACAGCTGCATAGGGCAAACAAGCACCCGTTTCTACAGTGTCTGTCTTTTTCCTAGAGGGAAGAGTGATGTGTCCCACTCTCCAGCTGAAATGCAGCAGAATCTCCCTCAATAGTGAAGGAGCGGTGCCTTACTGGTTTTTAAATTAAGAAATAATGAGATAGAAATGTGGGAGTGGTTTTTAGAGGTTTCTGTTGCACAATTTACCAATGAGGTCCTAGGACTTTAAAAAGTTTGTATCATTCACTAACACATGAGCCCACTGGAAGTGCTGTATTAGTTGTAAGTAGTGTCAGCGAAATACAACATGGTGCTCTGGCAGTTGGATGACTGATTGATATGACCAGAGAGGACGGTAACCCACAGAGTTGGTCTCCGGAGTCCATTAAGGCCTTTGAGAGTCTCAAGGCTGCCTTTGTTTCTGCTCGTGTGTCGGCACATCCTGATTCTAAGTTACATTTTATCCTTGAGGTTGATGCTTCTGAGACTGGAGTTGGTGCCCTTCTGTCTCAACGTCCTACCTCTAAGAGCGCTATGCATCCTTGTGGCTACTTTTCCAAGAATTTTCACCTGCGGAGTGCAATTACGAGATTGCAGACAGAGAGCTTTTAGCAATCATTTTAGCCCTGAAAGAATGGAGACATCTCCTCAAAGGTACCACTGTGCCGGTTCTCATTCTTACTGACCATAAGAATCTCACATTCTTGTCTGAAGCTAAAGCGCCTCTTTCCCAGAAGGGCGCGATGGGCTCTTTTTATGTCGACTTTTAATTATATTGTCTCATTCTTAAGAATGTAAGGGCTGACGCTTTGTCACGACAATTTTCCTCCACTTCCAAGTTGGAGTTAGTTCTGGTTCCTTAGATTCCTCCTGATCGTATTCTGGCTACAGTTCGCTCCAGCCTCACTTCTCCTTTGGGGTACAAAATTCTTGCCACTCAGGTCCATGCTCCTACTGAGAAACTTTGTGACTGCTGTTTTGTCCCAGAGAGTCTCCATACTGCCGTGTTCCAGACATACTATTCTCCTAAGGCTGCTGGCCACCCTGGAAGGAATCAACACTTTTGGGCCATTTCCCAACAATTCTGGTGCACTAGTCTACGTGCTGATATAACTGCCTGTTCTGTGTGGGCTCAGAGTAAGACTCCACGGCACCTTCCACAGGGCTTCCTACAACCCATACCAAATGGAGAGAGGTCCTGGACCATTGTGGAGTCACCCAACTCCCAGGGCAACACAGTTATACTTATGGTGGTTGACCGGTTCTTGAAAATGTCTCATTGTATTCCACTTAAGAAGTTGCCCACATCTAAGGAACTAGCTTCCATTTTTACTTGGGAAATCTTTCGCTTACATGGACTACCCAAGGTGATCATCTCGGACAGGGGTAGTCAGTTTGTGTCCTGGTTCTGGCAAGCCTTTTGTGCACAGTTGGGAATTCAGCTTGCTTTCTCCTCTGCGGATCACCCGCAGTCTAATAAGGCCACAGAACGAGCCAATCAGTCCTTGGAGCAGTTCCTACATTGCTATATTTCTGACCATCATAACAACTGGTCAGACCTCTTACCGTGGGTGGAGTTTGCTCACAATAGTGCCTTGAATTCTGCTTCTCAATTGTCCCCGTTTATGGCGAATCATGATTTCCAACCTTCCATGTTGCCTGACTCATTTGTATTTCTACATTAGAGGATCATCTCTGTGGTCTTCGTTCTACTTGGGCACAAGTACAAGAGACTTTGCGACATGCTAATGATAGGTACAGACTCCACGCTGACCGCAGACACCTGCCTGCATCTTCCTACCAAGCTGCGGACAGGGTTTGGCTGTCATCTTGCAACCTCCAACTTCGTGTTCCCCGAATTTTCCACCTCAGTTTATTGGGCCTTTCTGTATGCGCCGCAGGATTAACCCAGTGGCTTATGCATTAGACTTTCTTTCTAATGTGTGTATCTTAAATGTATTTCATGTCTCCTTATTAAAACCTTTGGTCTGCAAACGCTTTACCCCCTCTCTGCCATGTCATCACCCTGTACAGGTTGAGAACCATGGAGAGTATGAAGTATAGCCCATTGTTGACTCCCTTAGGTTCCGTGGGCGCATACAGTACCTGGTGCATTGGAAAGGGTAAGGTCCGGTCCGGAGGAACGCTCTTGAGTCTCATCCTTAAACGCACATGCCACAGTCCTCTTTGATTTCCATAGACATTTTCCCCTCAAGCCTGGTGATCCTCCAAGGGGGAGGGGTCATTGAGGAGGGGGTACTGTCAGGGCTGGGCTCAGCCCTTCCTTCTCTTAGCTGGCTGCTTAGCTGTCAGCTAATTGCCAGCTCCTAGTTCTCTATAGTGACTCATCTGTTGATGATATCCTATTCGTCAGTCCTGCTTACTTAAGCCATCCAGCCCAGATGATCTCTGCCTTCCCTTTAGTTTCTGTGATGTTGACTAACTCCTGCGTTCCTGTTAAAGACTTGCTTAGCTGACATTCCTTCTGGCTCCAGATCCTGCTTGCTGCTCCATTACGCTGATCCCTGGCATCCTGACTTTCTGTCTTGTCTGACTAACCATTCCAGTTACCGAACTTTGGCTATGTTTTGACTATGTTAGTTCTATTTACTTTTATTATTAAACAAGTGTGATTTAACTGTACTTCTGACTAGGTCTGATTCATGGTTTCTGAAAGTTTAGTAGTGATGAGGAATTTTATAGGATTAGAGTCAGGTATATGATTAGCCAATTATAACAAGCAGGTGCTCAGGATCATCAATTTCATGTGTAAGTTGGAATACAGGCATTAACTGAAACAGAAACAGCTCTGTAGAAGGCTTAAACCTTCTAAGATCATGGAGAAAGCTGTAGTACATCAGCTACAACTTCACCTGGATACTCACAAACTCCTGGACCCGCTGCAATCAGGCTTCCGCCCGGGTCATGGAACAGAAACAGCTCTCCTCAAGATTTGGGATGACGCCCTCGAAGCAGCAGATGACGGAGAGCCGTGTCTCCTCGTACTGCTAGACCTAAGTGCAGCGTTTGATACAGTAGATCGCAATACTCTACTCGTCCGACTCACAGAAGTAGCCGGAGTCCAAGACATAGATCTCCAATGGTTCGCGTCCTTCCTAGGAAATCGGTCACAGACAGTGAAACTAGGAAAATTCCTTTCCAAAACTCGGGCAGTCACCTGCGGAATCCCTCAAGGCTCTCCTTTATCACTCGTTCTCTTCAACATTTACATTCGCCCACTTCTCCAAATCATCAGATGCTCAGATCTCTGCTTCCACTCTTACGCTGACGACACGCAACTTTATTTCCGGATCAATGGAAAAAAAGATCACCAACAACAACTTGAAAACTGCCTCAAATCAATAGAGGACTGGATGACCACTAACTCCCTCCAGCTGAATGAATCAAAGACAGAGCCTCTTATCTTATAGAACTGGTTCCCCCACAAACAGGGTTTTTAGGCAGCAAGAGACAGTAATAGAAGCCAATAGAAGTAGTATAAAAGGTATTTTAATAATAATTGGTAAAAACAAACATGAGCTTCACCTGAACACTTGGATAACAGACAAAATCATGTATATAAAGTACATATAATGTCACATGGAAGTAAAATAACAGACACAACTATGTTACACTGTATGAGTAGATAACAGTGAGAGCATAAAGCTAACGCGTTTTGACCCCAAAGGGGGTCTTCTTCAGAGATGGTGGTCTGTTAAAAGAAAAACACGATTACACTGAATAAATAAATCCGGTGTTATACATATTAGGGATACCCAATATTAATTTAAAAATGGTTTACCCAATAATGTACTTCCAGGTAGGTAAGATGGATTATAGTGCTTCAGAAGAGAGGTTCTCCCATAAGGCAATGTCTCAATTTCCTTTACGCATCTTGAGTGGTACCTGGTCCGTATGTATTGCCAAGATGCCAGATGGAAGAGGAGGCAGCGTCACAAACCCACTGGCGTGACTCGCGGGAGGTCACACTATTGCCTTGCCCCCCAGAAGAGGAAACTCCGGGGGGGTAGGTGCGAGTAAGGGTACACCGAAGATATGGCGGGTCACACCTGCAGCGAGATCCCAACAATGGCAAAAAATTAATTAATTAAATAATTGAAAGCGAGGATTATTTAATATTGGAAACATGGAGTGCATACATGATATGGGGATAATGATATCATATCCCCATTATGTATGCCAAGGGTTGTACACATGTATATATATATATATACACACTTGCACCCCCAATTGTCCAAATGTCCATATAGCATGCTTTCTAAAACCCGGACAAAGAAAGAAAGAAATGGGGGAAAGGGGACCATGCCTGGGAGTCCAAGGAGCCTAAGAAAGAGGGGAACGAAGGAAGAAATGGCCTGGAATGAGTAGGTGTGTAAATGTGTGTTGGTGTGTGAGCCATGACACGCAGAAGAAGGGGGACGGGAAAAAAGAAAAAAGGCTTCTTATCTTACACCCAAATCATAAGCCCGCAACCAAAACCTCCTGGTCTCCACCAACCGTCTTTGGGCAGACTATCTCCCCAAAGACCACAGCGAAGAGTCTCGGGGTTATTTTAGACACACAAATGTCAATGGATGCGCAAATAGGATCTGTAGTCAGTGGATCTCACCATCTGCTGCACATGCTTCGCAGACTCATCCCTTTTATCCCAAAGAATGACAAAGCAGTGGTAGTTGGAACAATCATTAATTCACGACTGGACTACACAAACTCGCTTTATATAGGATTACCACAATATAAACTTGCGCGATTACAACTGATCCAAAACACGGCGGCAAGGCTGATAACAGGAAAACAACCCTGGGAATCCATCTCTCCTTCGCTGAGGAGCTTACATTGGCTAACCGTAAAAAATCGGATCACGTTCAAGACCCTGTGCCTCACCCACAAATGCGTGCATAGAGAAGCTCCGCAATACCTAATGGAGAAAATAAATCATTACACACCAACCCGCAGTCTTCGATCAGCCAACAAAAACCTCCTCCTCGTGCCCAAAGCCCGGTATAAATCCAAGGGGGATCGGAGATTCGCTGTCCAAGGGCCTCGGCTATGGAATGCTCTACCAATCAACATCCGCCTGGAAGAAAATCACCTGGCTTTTAGGAAAAAAACTCAAGACCTTCCTCTTTTAGCAGATGATCAAAGCTCGCCACAGCGCCTAGAGGCGATTCAGTTCGCATTGTGTGCTATACAAGTATTTCATTCATTAAACCGAGTGAGGAACAACCAAACTCTGCTGATAAGGGGAGGTTGTAGAAGACCGTTTCATATCACTGGTCATATGCCATGACAAGACTGAGCATAGGAACAAGATAAGGTAGTTATACTGCATCAGCAAGGTCTTTTCCACGCAAAGATTTCAAAGCAGACTGGGGGTTGAAGATGTGCTGTTTAAGCTCCTTTAAAAAAGCACAAAGAAATGGCAAACATTGAGGATCATAGACGAAGTGGTCAGCCAAGGAAACTTAATAAAGCAGATCATGCTTACATCTCTTAGCCCACATACACACGGTCGGACATTCTGCCAACCAAATCTGTCGGATTTTGTCCGTCGGATTGTGTCCGAAACTGTTGCATACACACGGTCGAGCCAAGTTGTCTGATTTAGCGGTTGCCAAAAACGCGGTGACGTAAGCCGTGTACGGCGGGACTAGAAAAGGGAAGTTCAGCTCCACGTCCGGCACCCTTTGGGTTCCTTCTGCTGATCTCGTGTCTATTGCGTGTTTTAGTAGAAGTTTGGTGAGAGACAATTCGCGCTTTTCAGATTAGTGATTCAGATCGCTACCGCTCTTCAGTTTGTGCTTGTCTTTGCGTATCTGATAATCAGTGCGTGCAGTCATTAAGTATTTGCTTCTCATTGTGGACTATATCTTGGTATAGTACGCTTTGAAAGGCATTTTTTATTGTCTGCTTGCTTCTGCTATTCAGGTCGTTCTTTCAGGCCTTGCAGTTTATCGGTGCTTTCTGGTGTCTGTTCTGACCAGCCGACCGTTTTCAAAACATGTTTCGTCTACGTACTCGTCGTACAGTTTGTGCTGTGCAGGGGCTTCGTGTTGGGGTTCTTACTTTGACACAAGCCCGGTCCATGAACAGGGAGGGGAGGCGTTTGTGGACCAAGAATTGGTTGCGCCAGCGTCACCATTTCTCGCACATGCCTTTGCTCCGTGAGATCCGCGAGAATAATCCTGATCATTTCTGGATTTTTCTCAGGATGACGGACCCCGTTTTTCACCGTCTGCTGGCTTTGCTGACCCCTTATATCACCAGGCAGGATACCTGCATGTGGCAAGCCATCACTCAGGAGCAGAGGCTCATTGCCACGTTGCGCTACTTGGCGACAGGGAGAAGCCTTCAGTACCTCAAGTTCTCTACAGGCATCTCCCCCCAGGCTCTGGGGATCATTATTGCAGAGACCTGTTCTGCCATCATTCAGCTCCTGCAGAAGGACTATATTATGCTAAGTTTTATCCTTAAACATCACATTCTATGTATTTCATGATTGCTAATGTCTTGCATTTCTTTCCTCCTTCCCTAATTACCATCATTGCAATATGCTCTAATTCATATACTCTGCCCCTTTGTCCTCATGCATATTTGCCTCACTAACTTCCCCACCATGCTCTTCTTGGCCCATAAAACTATAGTCTAGTCACTTAACAATGTCTTTTGGCAGCTCCATAGTATTGCTTTCCCCTAAACACCCCCTAAAATGTCTACAAATGTGATGTGTGTGCTTCAATTCATGCAAAGTGACCTTTTATTTATTTTTGGAGTTGTGCCAAACTCATTAGTAACCCCCCTCTCCCCAACTGCTACTTCAGCTGATAGCAATCTTCTATCTGGTGACTTGACCCAACCCAATACACACTATACCTACCTTTTTCATGATCACATTTATGGACGAATTCACCAAAGCATGTAGTGTAAGGGCCTGCCTCAATACTTTCAAATGCTATTTTAATTTTTTTAACACATTAATTTTCTTGATATGTACTAGCAGAATGTCAAAATGTGCTTCCATTTAGTTATTATGACACTTCTTACCTGTCCAGTGGGCTGCCAATAGTGTAAGTAAGGAGGGGCTTCCCAAAGTATCACACATTATTTACGCATTCAGCTCTCAATCAAGTGGAGAGCGTTACCTGTCCTAAACATCCCCCCTCATTTTTTAGCAAGGGCCCATCAGATGGGGGGGGGGGATGGGGGTGATGACTCTCATAAGGGGACCTTATACTTTAGGCTTTAAATACTCAGTTCTCAAAATGTGATATAAGAATTTTGACCAAAAATGTGGGTGTCTAATCTGCTTGCAATGTTGATTTGTCAAATTACTAGTTTTTGTTCTTGTTTTTTTTTTTTTCAAGTTGTGCCTTTTCCAACAACAGTGCAAACCGAAGTTCAGAGTGAGATAAGGGGACAGTCTCTTCTTCAGATAATCTTATTATGTTTTGGGTCTGCTACACACACACCTTCTTTTTGTTAACAAATGTATGTAGTGCATTACTGACCCAAATCGTGCTCATTTTCAGCACCATGGCAGGAAAATCGCATGATTGTCCAAATTTACACCTCACTCTGGGTGTTTTTTTTACTAAAGGCACATCCACTATGCACTACAAGTGCACTGCAAAAGTACACCTGAAACTGCACTTGGAGTGCAAAGTGGAGTTGCCTTTAGTAAATCACACTCCTTCTCAGCACAAACTCAAATTTGACTACAAATACATTTTATGCCCAATGAAAAAGGAAGCCACACATTGTTGAGAATTCAACTTTTTTTTTTTTTTCAAATTTTTTATTTAACACAAGAAGACCAGTATACAGGGATCAGAACAAACAACAGTATAGACAACAATACAACTGTAGTTAAACAAACGGCAATATATCTATACCAACTCAGACAGGATGCTCGTCACGAAGACTTCACCATGAGGTGGGCCAAGAGCGTAAGGCTATCTGAACATGAATTACTTCCATGGCCGACACTGTCTCCTCCGGGGAGGGGAATGGCATGTCCAGGAGAGGAGAGCGGCGGCGTGGCTGACCCTGTAAGTGTGATCTTGCCTTTTTTTTTCTCTCTAGGGTTTTTCCTAAGGTTATTAGAGGATCGGGGTGGGTCCGCGGGGGAGGGATGTAACAGGGCAATACGGGTTGGGTCATAAGAAGGGGGGAAAAAAAAAAAAGGGGGGGGGGGGGTTGGGAGGGGGGGGGGGGGGTACTGTGTCAATATCCTGAAAGGGTTGTCAGTTAACTCTCCTGAGAGCACGGCCTTCATTAAAGTATCTGAAGGCATTCCATGCCTGCCAGGTTTTAGAATATGTTTCCTGCCGGTGCTGGCTGGTGAGGATCAAGTCCTCCAGTCGGCTAATATCATCTACTTTATGTAGCCATTGGGCGGTAGACGGTGGGTTCGGGGATTTCCAGTTAAGAGGTATGCATGTCCTAGCTGCATCCAGAAGGTGCCGTATCACAGATCTGCCATATTTCCGGGAAGGTATATCCGTCACGTGGAAAAGAAAATAGGCCAGCGAAAACGGCACCACTCGGTCAGTGAATGTCTGGGTGATACGCCACACCTCTCTCCAAAAATTATACAAACGGGGGCAGGACCAGAATATATGCAGGAGAGTGCCCTCATCTGAGTGGCACCTGTCCGAGGTCGTCGGAAAGATCTTATGTAAAAGAGCAGGGGTTTTGTACCAGCGTGAGAGAATTTTAAAGTTTGTTTCCTGTTGCCTGGTGCATAGTGAGGATTTGTGAGTGAAGTGAAGTATTTGTTGTTTCTGATTGTCTGTGAAGGTAATAGCTAGGTCTCCTTCCCACTTAGCAAGATATGGGGGCTGGAAATCTTTCGGGGGTTCAATCAGCATCGCGTATGTTATGGACAATGCATGGGTGAGGGTCCCGCTCTCCGTGCAGAGTTTTTCTAGGTTTGTAAGGGGTCTCCGTGAATCATTGGGAGGTGGCGGTATGTTCTTAAGAAAGTGGGTAAGCTGGGAAGCTCGCAGAAAGTCTAGGTTGTATGGGTCCCTGGGGTCCGTCAGTTCCGTGTATGTCCTCCACCTACCCATTACACTAAAATGGGACGCTTGGAAAAGGCCTTGCCTACTAAGGTCACGGAATCGTTTGTCCGTGAGTCCTGGGGCGAAATTCGGATATCCAATTACAGGTCGCAGCGGCGAGTCATGTGTTGACAGTTCTGGTTTAGTCATGAGGTGTGAGCAAATTTTCGCAGTATTGCCTATCAGGGGGTGACGTTTAAGCTCAGTGGGTAAGTCTTCATAGCACCAAGGACTACCCGGCAAGGGTACTTCAAATTGGTCCTGCTCCAACTGCGTCCATAGTTTGGTGTCTCTATGGCGACACCAGTCTAGGAGTCTACTGAGGTGGGTGGCGTGATAGTACTTCCCGATCTCTGCGAGTGCTAAGCCCCCTCGATGTTTGGGGTTGGAAAGCATTTTCCTGTTTAGGCGTGGATGGTTACCTGCCCATAAGAAATGGGTGAAAAGTGAGTGAACCTGCCCAAAAATGGCTCTGGAGATATGGATCGGGAGGGCCTGGAATAGATAGAGGAATTTTGGCAGTATCGACATTTTAAGAATATTACACCGGCCTAGCCAGGAGTGCATACCGCCCTCCCAACTATCCAGAAGCTTTTGTACCGATTTCATTAGAGGGGGGAAATTAAGTTTATAAAGATGAGATATGGAAGGGGGGATATAAGTGCCCAGATATTTCAGGGCAGTATCCGACCACTTCAGTTTAAAAGAGTTCTTTAGATGTTGTAGTCGTGTCTGTGGTAGCCCCATCCCCATTGCTTCCGACTTGGAAAAGTTAATCCGCAGGTTAGATAGTTGGCCATACACATGAAACTCCTGCATAAGGGTCTTAAGAGAAGTTTCAGGGTTTGCTAAAGAGAACATAAGGTCATCTGCATAAGCAGATACCTTATGCCGAGTCTCTTTGGTCCCTATTCCCATAATGTCTGCGTTATTACGAACATGGCATAAAAAGGGTTCTAAGGTCAAAGCGAACAGCAAGGGGGACAGGGGGCAGCCCTGTTGAGTGCCGTTCATAATGGGGAACACATCAGAAAGTATCCCGTTCACTCGTACCCTGGCCGATGGCTTTGTATAGACTGCTGTAATCCAGCGTAGCATTTTGTCCCCGAGGCCTGCATATTCTAATGTATTAAACATAAATGACCACTCGACCCGATCGAATGCCTTCTCGGCATCCGTGCCCAGAAACACACTCAGGGTCTTGGTTCTGGAGGCTATGTGGAGCAGGTTAAGGACTTTCGTAGTGTTGTCCCTTGCCTCTCTAGATGGAACAAAACCGACTTGGTCCATGTGGATCAGCTGGGGGAGATGTTGCTGCAGCCTCATGGCCAGAATTTTGGTGAAAAGTTTCAGGTCCAAGTTTAGGAGGGAAATCGAGCGGTAACTCCCACATTGGGACAGGTCCTTACCCTCTTTGGGAATGACCGATATATGCGCTCGCAGAGTGGTGTCCTGTAATCTGGTCGCCGTCCCCAGCCTATTGAAGAGATCCACTGGGGGGCTACCCAAAGACGGGAGCAGGGTCTTATAGTAGGCGAGTGTCAAGCCGTCTGGGCCTGGCGCTTTGCCCGGTTTTGCGCTCTTCAAGGCTGATTGTACTTCCGTTAACGTAATGGGTCCCTCCAGGGAGTCTCGTATTTCTGGCGATAGGGATGGCATTTTGGAGTCTACAAGATATTGTGAGATAGCGGCGGGGGATGGCGGTGGCCCGGACAAGATGTACAGGGAGCTGTAATAGTTCTTGAACTCTTGGGAGATCTGTAGGGGTAACGACTGTTTCTGTCCCGATGGTGTCATGACATGTGAGACATAGGACGCTATACGCTGCGTTTTCAAGGCCTGAGCAAGATGTCATCTGCATTTGTTGCCCGATTCGTACACTGTCCGCCTACATTTCTGTAGAGCTGCTTTAGCTCTATACTGGAGGAGGTCATTTATTTGTGAGCGAATAACGTCTAGTTCTACGCCAAGGGCTTCAGACGGGGCTGTTTTATGCGTCTGTTCCGTGGAATGGAGCTTAGCAAGGAGGGAGTCAAATTTTTCAGTCCTCTGTCTTTTCAGTCTGGCCCCGTGTTTTATGAGGACCCCCCGGAATACCACCTTATGGGCCTCCCACACTACCCCCATGTCGCTGTCCGGGGTGTTGTTTGTGTCAAAGTAATGGCCTATTTCCTTGATCACGTCTGCCAGGACAGCGGGGTCTTGGAGCAAACTCTCATTAAGGCGCCACTGCGTTTGAGGGTGCGTATGTTTGTCTGACAAATTATACTGCATGCTGATCAGGGCGTGATCAGACCACGTAATCGACCCGATGGAAGTGTGCGCCACTGCGTGCAGTTGTCTGTGTGGTATCAGAAAATAGTCCAGACGTGAGTAAGTCTGGTGTGGCTTTGAGAATTATGTGTAGTCGCGTTCCCCCGAATGGAGGAGGCGCCAGACGTCTATGAGTTGTGCCGAATGTAAGGAGAGGCCTATACGTTTGCGCATGTCTCTCGTGGTAGTAGATGTACCTGAGGAAGTGTCTTCTATAGGGTTGAGGGGGATGTTCAGGTCGCCTCCCACTATTAACTGTCCGTCAGCAAAACGTAGAAGGTGTTCCAGTCTTTTTTGAAGGAATACGTCCTGACGGTCGTTTGGGGCATAAAGGTTTGCTAACGTGACCTTCCTCCCCCCAATCATACCCTTCAAATACAGGAAGCATCCCTCCTTATCTGTCAGGGATTCTATCAGTGTCCACGGTACCCTTGTCGAGATAAGGATCATTACCCCCCTAGATTTGGCTGCAGTATATTTGGAGTGGTATGCTAATGGGTAATGTCGATTTTTAAGTAATGGCAGACTACTGTCCTTGAAGTGAGTTTCCTGTATATACACCACGTCCGCTTTGGCACGTCGCATATCGTGGATAAGGATCCTACGTTTTTCAGGTATATTAAGACCCTTTGCGTTGATGGAGACTATGTGGAGAGAGTCCATCGCTATAAGCGATAGTATAACAAGTCAGGGGAGGGGAAGGGGAGAGGGAAGGAGGAAGGGGGAAGAAGGAAAAGAAAAAAAAAAAGGGGGGGGGAGGGGAGAGGGTTATAATAAATGGGAAGCGGAAGGAAAGGGGAGGGACGTAAGTAAAATATGTGTGGGGTATGGGGCCGTCACCAAACTGTGCGGCCAAAAGGGAATACTAAGTTAGCCTAGTCGGCTGCAACGCTCTCCAGAGCTACCTCTGGTTACTGAGCGTAGACCTAAGTGGGAGCTGGGGTGAACCGAGTTGTAGAGGTGAGCTCCCGGCCCTTCCCGGCACCCCACCCCCGGCAACC
>NW_027507903.1:44799752-44827252 GCF_037356315.1 Lithobates pipiens
ACTACCCCCCACACACACACTACCCCCACACACACACTACCCCTCCCACACACACACTACCCCTCCCACACACACACACACACACACACACACACACACACACACACACTACCCCTCCCACACACACAAACACTACCCCCCTCATACACACACACACACACACACACACACACTACCCCTCCCACACACACACACAAACACTACCCCCCCCCACACACACACACACACACACACACTACACACACTACTGCCCCATACACACACACACACTACCCCCCCCCCCCCCCCCTATACACCCACCCCCACCCCCACACTACCACACAAAACACCAACCCCACTCAACCACCAACCCACATAAAAAATCAATTGAACATCAATACGATTAAATTTCAATATACACATTCCTAATGCAGGCTTAAAATTAAACTAAAATAAAACGATAACTATCTTACCGTCGCGTGTAGCACTCGCTGCTTCCGTTCGGACAAGCGTACGGCCTCGCGGTAACGCTTTATATACAGCGCATGCGTTCAGGCTCCGCCTGCGTCGCCCGCCCCTGACGTTCCTTGTGACCGTATTTCCCCGCCCCTTTTACCCTCGTTCCGCTGTGGGTGAATGATAGGAGAAAATGGCGGACGCAAATTCAATTAGCAGCGTGAGCAGCGCGGAGGAAAGCCATGGACCCCATGCTTCCGGAGCAAGGAGGAGATATAATGCCGCCAATATGGCCTTTGAAGAGATGGTGGAGATGGTGGCTATATTAAGAAGGGAGGACTATGATGGGGAACATGGCCCGTACCCCAAACCTAATGTCCGGAAAAGCGGCATCTTGGATAAGGTCGTGACAACGTTGCAGAACAAATTTGGGGTACAAAGAGGCAAGGACCAGCTCCGGAAACGATGGTCCGACATCAAGTCCAGGGAGCCGGACCAATATCACTGCATCAAAAAGGCCCTGAAAAAAAGTGAGTAAACTCCGCGTTTATCGTGACTGTCGGACATAATCGTTCGTATAGGTATTATATGTAAATCTGGCGGATTTGTTCGTAATCGTTCGTGTAGGTATTGTATGTAAATCTGGCGGATTTGTTCGTAATCGTTCGTGTAGGTATTGTATATAAATCTGGCGGATTTGTTCGTAATCGTTCGTGTAGGTATTGTATGTAAATCTAGCGGATTTGATGGTTCGTGTAGTTAATAGTTCATGTAATGAGCGCATATGGTTGTTCGTATATGTGGGCGTAAATAGCATGAATTTGTATATGGTGTAAATTTATCTGGTGTTGGATTAGATTTTAATTAGTTATTAATTTTTTTGTATTGTTCATGATAAACTGAATTGTCACACTCAGTTTATAGGATATAAATTTTTAATAAAGTTTCATAAATTTATTCAGTGCAATGTAGACTCAATAAAAAAAATGAGATAGATAGATAGATAGATAAAATGCTGGTTCAACATCTGGACTGGGAAACATTTAGTGTAGTTTGGGACATCATAGAAAATTTTTTGACATAATCACACACAGGTACTCCAGGGGATGATTCGAGTGTGTCCGTCTGTGAAACTTGGACAAAAGATATAAAGTATCACAGTTTGGTTAAAGGCTAGGTTCACATTGCTGCAATGTACGAGATCAAATGTGATTTGCACTGCACTGCAGTGCAAATCACATGTGATCTCTGTGTGATGCGATTTCAGCCATACATGCCCTTTTTTAGTCCACAGCCGAATCGGATCACATGGGTGTTCACACCATGTGGTCCGATTCCTGTCCGAGTTTAAAGATTGCACTGTGAAATGAGAACTAATTTGGAGGTGTCAATAAAACTTTACACTGATACTCCCAGCAGGTCACATAGGGCAGTGCGAACTGCGCATGCGATGCGTGAAAACACAGTAGATTTGCAGCGTTCACACATCGCAGCAGTCTGAACACAGCCTAACTAAAAAAAAGTCATTTTAATGATGTATTAAACTATGAGCTTGTAATAACCAGCTAATAATTGTACACCACTTCAAACCAATGTTTCATATTCAAATTTCTGAACTCAAATATCACTATGCTTAAAAGTATCCTTTTTTTTTTTTTTCATTCTCATAGGGGAACAAAGACTCAGACAAGAGGCGGAGCAGCCCAGGACCCCCCGACCTCGCCAGCCTGATTGGGCACTTAGCCCCAGCCCCGCGTCGGTATTGGAGCTGCCCAGCCCAGTGTCCGAGAGGGAACAGCCAAGCTCCGTATCCTCCGCTGGACCAAGCTCCGAGAGGGAACAGCCAAGCTCCGTATCCTCCGCTGGACCAAGCTCCGAGAGGGAACAGCCAAGCTCCGTATCCTCCGCTGGACCAAGCTCCGTAGCTCCACTGGATCAGCCGAGCCCAGGGCTAGATGTGGAGGAGGAAGAGCAGGTGGAGATACACACCCCACAAAGTGAGTGTCTGACAACCCAGCTTAAGGTAAACAATTAATGGCTGTATATTTTAACCAATTTTTTATCTACACATGTTTTTAGGTGATGATCTGGTTGTGGTAGGAGAAGCCGCAGAGTCATTTTCCACGGACAGTGCCCAGAGGCTGATTGGTGACATCATGGCCTGGAATGGGCAGATTGACCATATGGAGAACCAAATTCTCAACATACAAAGAGAACTGATCACTATGAGGCAGGGAATGAAGAACATGATCGATGTTTTAGGGAGAATCTAAGCCCCTTTTCCGTAAAACCCAATCGATCATGTTCTTCATTCCCTTGGAAAAACGTTTTTAATGTTTTTACAACGTAGTTTTTAGAGGCCAAATTTTGAAGATGCACACGGTGTGTCAACATGTGCTATGTGCCATTAGAGGATCGCAATGGACGCATTTGTTGTTTGCAAACCCTTCCTCATTCTAGTATGTGAGAGGAAGGGATTGCACACACCAAACACGTCCATTGATCACTCATGATGGTACATAGCACATGTTGACATTACCAATTTTTGGTGTGCATCTTCAAAATTTGGCTTTACCCCTTGTTTTATGTAAATAGTTAAAAATATGCTTTTATTTTTAATTTTTGTGATAATTGTATTTTAGATATAGATATATCTATATATTTCTATGTTTACAAAAAAAGAAAAAAAAAAGAAAAAAAAAAAAACACAAAAAGAAAAATATCTAAAAAAGAGGCACTGGTTGGAATGTGCACTATTAAAAAATCAAAAAAAAGATGTGTGTGTGTGTCTACTTCTTTCAAAACTCAATACCAGTTTGGGAAGTCATTTTGTGTTTTCTGTCACAAAGGGCCTTATTTCCTATTGTCAAAAACCACTTTGCTATACAAATGCACTAGGACAGGAATATGCAATTAGTGGAAATCCAGCTGTTGCAGAACTACAAGTCCCATGAAGCATAGCAAGACTGACAGCCACAAGCATGAGACCCAGAGGCATGATTGACTTGTAGTTTTGCACCAGCTGGAGGTTGGCCAATTGCATATCCCTGAATTAGGAGAATGTAGGAGACAAGCAATGTGAAAAGCAAACAAGAACCAAACTTAAAAATTTGAACAGACAATACATATTTCAAGAAAAATACATTTTTATTGCTCAGCTGGCATTGGAATAGCCCCCCTACCATTAAAATAGCTGACATAGCGGTCACGCACCTCATGTGCTGTTTGGGGGGCTAAGCCAGGAAGGGCATGATCCAGCCCTGTCAGTTCTGGAAATATTAGTCCGGCCTCAGGCCCAATAGGCTGCAGGTACTGGTTACCTGAAAATTTACGTAGAAAATTGTGCAGAATGCAGCAGCACAGAATCACATAGTTCAGTTTATATTCTGCAAGGTTGATCGCTGTCAGTAACAGACGGAACCGGCTGGCCATAATGCCAAAGGCACTCTCCACAACCCTTCTTGCTCTGGCCAGCTGGTAATTAAAAACCCTCCTCTCCGGGGTGAGGGTCCTTTGGGGGAAGGGTTTCATAAGATGTTCACTCAGACCGAACGCTTCATCAGCCAGAAACACAAACGGTAGACCCTCCACATTCTCGGCATCTGGTGGCAAGTCCAGGCCACCAGTGATAAGACGGTGGCAGAACTCGGTCTGCCTAAAGACTCCTCCGTCAGACATCCGGCCGTTCTTCCCCACATCCACATAAAGAAAGTCACATTGTGCCGACACCACCGCCATTAGCAACACACTATGGAACCCCTTATAATTCCAATAGTAGGACCCCGAATGGGGTGGGGGCACAATCCTCACATGTTTCCCGTTGATCGCCCCTCCGCAGTTGGGAAAGTCCCAACAGGCAGCGAATTGGGAAGCCACAGTCTGCCATTCCTGTGGCGTGGAAGGACACTGGGGAGTCAAACACAGGAAAAAAAAATTAGTCATTAAATAAAAACAGTTCATAACAAATAAAACTCAAAAACATTTTGGAACAACAGTTAAACAGAAATATTGCAAATTTGTTTTCTGCAAAAAAATATATATATATATAGGCGGACCAATTCACAGATTAATCAGCCCTCTGATGGACCAGGGGACATAAATTAGGTGGGTAAGTGGGGTGGGGGGGACTAATTAATGAGTATCCAACACCTGCAAGCAATTTGATTGGGGTGGGGGGACTAATTAATGAGTATCCAACACCTGCAAGCAATTTGATTGGGGTGGGGGGACTAATTAATGAGCTGACAATCCATATATATCAATCCATATATATCTCTATCTCTATCTCTATCTCTATATCTATCTCTATATCTATCTAGATCTATATCTCTATCTATATATCTATCTCTCTATCTCTATCTCTATCTCTCCCCACACACACACACACACAGGGTGTATACAAAGAGTATACAAAGGGGGGGGGGGGCAAGTAAAATAGTACAATGGAGCTGACAATATGAATTATAGAGAAAAACAGTCTCGGCTGTGGGTGTATATGGGGCCCAGGATTGAATGCTGAGGACGTTAATGAAAGCAAATATGCACGTGGGACACAAAAAGGTAAAAAGCTCAAAAAAAAATGACACAGAAAAAAAAAAAAAAAAAAATGCATGCATTCATATAAAGGGGACATTCACATCATATTCCTGTCATGGATATTAAAAGTCATGATGAAATGAATACAAACATACAATGCATATAATGCATATAATGCAATATTAAAAGAACAAACTTACCTTCATATATTCCTTCTGCAGGACCCGAATAATGGCAGAACAGGTCTCTGGAATAATGATCCCCAGAGCCTGGGGGGAGATGCCTGTCGAGAACTTGAGGTCCTGAAGGCTTCTCCCTGTCGCCAAGTAGCGCAACGTGGCGACGAGCCTCTGCTCCGGAGTGATGGCTTGCCGCATGCAGGTATCCTGCCTGCTGATATAAGGGGTCAGCAAAGCCAGCAGACGGTGAAAAACGGGGTCCGTCATCCTGAGATAATTCCTGAAATCATCAGGATTATTCTCACGGATCTCACGGAGTAAAGGCATATGCGAGAATTGGTCACGCTGGCGCAACCAATTCTTTGTCCATGAACTCCTCCTCACCCTGTTCACAGACTGGGCTCGGGTCAAAGTATTAACCCCAACACCAAGCCCCAATATAGCACGAACTCGTTCCCGAGTACGTCCACTCTCCATGGCTTTGAAACGGTCGGCTGGACAGACAAGCTCAACTGAACGCACTGAAAAAAAGCCAGACCTATGAAGAACGACCTGAAACCCAGAAACGAGCGGACCAGAAGCGCCTAATAACAGGTACAACTGATCCACGCGTACCGAAAGACAGATACAAACCTCACAGGTAGACTGCGCCGCAGTGAACGGACAAATTAAGCTGAAGTCTGAAAAGCGCGAATCGTCTCTAACCAAACTTCTACTAACGCAAAGTCAGCAGAAGGAGCCCAAAGGGTGCTTTGCTGTGTCTTGGACTTCCTATTTCTAGTCCCGTCGTACGTGACGTACGTCATCGCGCACGCTTTCAGCGGACTGTTCGTTCATCGTGTGTGGTCAAGTCCGTTCATGCAAATTTTGAGCGGACTGTTTGTCGGATTGTTTGACGAACTAAGTTGGGCGAACAGTCCGCCCGTGTGTACGCGGCCTAAGGTGCCTCGTGGAGACGCCACAGTCGCGCCCGGCGGAGATCCTTTGTTGCGCCCGAAATAGCGGCGGAACGAACCGGCAGACTTGCTGTGAGGGGTCCCTCGTGTCGCTTCCCGTGTCCGGTGTTTCTTAGATGAGCTCATACCGGTGGGAATGCCTGCGATCGCCGGGGCATGAGGCCGTGGTCCGGGAGCTCCAGAGAAAAGCTGCCTCACTCAGCCATTCCTTAGCCACGCCCCCGAGAATTCAACTTTTTAATACAAGCACATTCACATGTGCGTTTAGTAAAGGTTTTTACAACAAACCAAGAGATTTTGTGTATCCAAAACAGAGTTTAATCAGATTTTTTTTTCCTTGTTGTTTTTGTGTAAACAGGCATGTATCAAACCATAAAATACAGAACACAGGAACTTACAAAGTTCAACTTGGAAAAGTGAAGACAATATCAGACCTGAGTATGTACAAACTGGGCTGATATTGCCTTCATCACATGGTGTGTCACCCCTGATAAAAACTAATTTGGAAGATGCACACAGTGTGTCAACATGTGCTATCTCCCATCATGGGGGATCAATGTACATGCTTTGGGGCTGCAACCCCTTCATCTCAGACACTTTCCACAAAACATGTACATTGATCCCCCATGATGGGAGATAGCGCATGTTTACACACTCTGTGCATCTTCAAAATTTTTAATTTTGCAAAATACAACATTTTTTTTTTTTTAAAAAGCAAAAATAAAACCCTATCTAGTTCTTTTTGGTTTCACACTTTCCCCAAAACATCAATGATGTTCTTCATTTTATTTTTAACATCATTGATGTTTTGTTGGACAATTTCCAAATCCCGATTGCACCCCATTATCTCCCCGATCAAGATCTGGACACTTTCACTGGTAAAACGGGAATCTTCTTCCACATCACCTACAAAACAAAGCAAACAAACACACCATGTAATCCAAATATGGTGATATACATTGATGAGCTTACCGGAAGCTGTGTTCTCCGACATTCACCTGTTGTGGTGACAATTTGTCCAACTTCCACAATCTCTCCTTCCTCCTCCTCCTCCTGCTCCTCTGTTTCTGCTTTTGGAAGTTGCCCTTCTTTGTGAGGGGTGTGGTCCCTGGTGTCCTTATACTTGCCGAGTCTTCTCTCTCCTATGAGAATGTAAACAAAGATTAATTAGCACACAGAGGGCAGAAATAGTAATATGAAACATTGCTTGGAAGTGTTGTACAATTGTGTTTTTGGGCCGAGTTACAAGGTGAGAACATTATTGGGGACACTTTGTTAAGCTGGAATACTTCCCTGCAGAACAATGTTTCATACGAACGAACAAAACCATGACCTTGAAAGTGGCCATTTTAAAATGCACAACATGAAATCAAAGCACATGGAGCATGTATGAATGAATGAATGAATGAAATACTTATATAGCGCACAATGCGAACTGAATCGCCTCTAGGCGCTGTGGCGAGCTTTGATCATCTGCTAAAAGAGGAAGGTCTTGAGTTTTTTCCTAAAAGCCAGGTGATTTTCTTCCAGGCGGATGTTGATTGGTAGAGCATTCCATAGCCGAGGCCCTTGGACAGCGAATCTCCGATCACCCTTGGATTTATACCGGGCTTTGGGCACGAGGAGGAGGTTTTTGTTGGCTGATCGAAGACTGCGGTTTGGTGTGTAATGATTTATTTTCTCCATTAGATATTGCGGAGCTTCTCTATGCACGCATTTGTGGGTGAGGCAAAGGGTCTTGAACCTGATCCGATTTTTTACGGTTAGCCAATGTAAGCTCCTCAGTGAAGGAGAAATGGATTCCCAGGGTTTTTTTCCTGTTATCAGCCTTGCCGCCGTGTTTTGGATCAGTTGTAATCGCGCAAGTTGATATTGTGGTAATCCTATGTAAAGCGAGTTTGCGTAGTCCAGTCGTGAATTAATGATTGTTCCAACTACCACTGCTTTGTCATTCTTTGGGATAAAAGGGATGAGTCTGCGAAGCATGCGCAGCAGATGGTGAGATCGACTGACTACAGATCCTATTTGCGCATCCATTGACATTTGTGCGTCTAAAATAACCCCGAGACTCTTCGCTTTGGTCTTTGGGGAGATAGTCTGCCCAAAGACTGTTGGTGGAGACCAGGAGGTTTTGGTTGCGGGCTTATGATTTGGGTGTAAGATAAGAAGCTCTGTCTTTGATTGGTTCAGCTGGAGGGAGTTGGTGGTCATCCAGTCCTCTATTGATTTGAGGCAGTTTTCAAGTTGTTGTTGGTGATCTTTTTTTCCATTGATCCGGAAATAAAGTTGCGTGTCGTCAGCGTAAGAGTGGAAGCAGAGATCTGAGCATCTGATGATTTGAAGGAGTGGGCGAATGTAAATGTTGAAGAGAACGGGTGACAACGGAGAGCCTTGAGGGACTCCGCAGGTGACTGCCCGAGTTTCGGAGAGGAATTTTCCTAGTTTCACTGTCTGTGACCGATTTCCTAGGAAGGACGCGAACCATTGGAGATCTATGTCTTGGACTCCGGCTACTTCTGTGAGGCGGACGAGTAGAGTATTGTGATCTACTGTATCAAACGCTGCACTTAGGTCTAGCAGTACGAGGAGACACGGCTCTCCGTCATCTGCTGCTCCGAGGGCGTCATCCCAAATCTTGAGGAGAGCTGTTTCTGTTCCATGACCCGGGCGGAAGCCTGATTGCAGCGGGTCCAGGAGTTTGTGAGTATCCAGGTGACCTTGTAGCTGATGTACTACAGCTTTCTCCATGATCTTAGAAATGGTGTTGAGGCTTGTAATCGGCCTACGGTTGTTTGGATCCTGAGGGTCCAGGTTTGGTTTCTTGAGTAGAGGTTTGACGATGCCTTGTTTGAGGATGCTGGGAACAATCCCTTCGTGGAATGATCGGTTTATGAGGTGGGTTATGGTTGGAGCCACGATGTCGGAGCATTCTTTCAGTAGTTTTGTGGGGATGATGTCAATAGGTGAGGTACTGTCACGCAGTTTATTAATGATGTTTTTTGCGGTGTCTATGGTAATTGGGGATAGTGAAAATTTTGGCGGTTGCGGTATGTTGGTGCGGACATCCTCTTTATGTATTTGCTGGCTGAGGTTGGATGTTTTCTTCTGACAAATTGTTTCCCTGATGGTTTTGACTTTATCGATGAAAAAATCCGACAGTTTGTCACAGTAATCCTGGGATTCGTTTTCTGGGGGTTCTAGGCACACCGGATTCATTGATTGATTAACCAGTTTAAACAGTTCCCGTGGTTGGTTTGCGGCCGTTGAGATTGTATATGAGAAGTGGTCCTTTTTGGCTTTGAAGATTGCTTACCGATAATTCTCTGTCAGACCTTTGTAGTTAAATAGGTTTTCCTCGGTGGGATTTCTTCTCCATGTTCTTTCCGCTCTTCTGCGTTCTTGCTTTAGTACGGAGAGGGAGCTATTAAACCATCCAGCATTTTTCTTCCTGATGAGAGCCCTGCGTTTTGGTGCTACCGAGTCTGCTGATTGCAGTAATGCCTTGTTCAGGGAGTTGAGTGTTTCCTCCGTAGAGTGGTTTGAAGTTATTGTAGATATTTTTTTGGACAGAGTGGTTTTGAAGGCTTCGGAGTACAGTTTTTTATGCGATCTGGTCCAGTGCGTTGTTACAGGTTTCCGTTTTGCGTTGGTGATGTTGGTAGTGATTTTGAATTTGATAGCGTGGTGATCCGTCCATGGCAGAGTTATGTTGTCGAGTATGTTGACGTCGATGTTCTGTTTGAAAATGAGGTCCAGGGTGTGTCCTGACCCATGCGTGGGAGTCTTTATCAGTTGCTGTAGACCCAGTTCTTCTAGTTGATTGATGCAGGCAGTCGCGATGGGGTCTTTAGGCTCGTTTGCCCAAAGGTTGAAATCTCCGAGTGCCAGGAAATTTTTGAATTTTAGGGTGTGCATTGCAAAGGATTCCGTGAGGGGTGAAAGAAGATTGGCCTTTGGTCCCGGTGGTCTGTAGCACAGTAGAATATGAGTGGTGTCATGGGGTGTTGGTTGAAAATGTAGCGTCAGGGTTTCCATAAAAGACACTGGGTTCTGAGATGATGGTTTAGTGAGATCCAGGTGACCTTTAAAGATCACTGCTAGGCCTCCTCCTTTTTTCCCTATCCGGTGTTCGGTTAGGATCCTGTAGTTTTCCGGCACCAATTCGGTGAGGATGGTGTTGCAGTCAGAGGTTAACCAGCTTTCGGTGATGAAGAGGCAGTCTACATTGTTCTCGATGATGAAGTCGTGTACTTCCAGTCTATGTTTGACTGCAGACCTGGCGTTAATCAAGGCGCAATCTAATTGTAGTGGTCGAGTAGATGTCTTCCTGTGGTTGGGAGCTGGTTGTCGTCCGGTTTTTAATAGTTGTTCTCTTTGAAGTATTTTTTGTATGGAAGATGGCAATGTGGTGTTGATGTTCCTTAGTCTGTGCAGAACTTCAGCTGAGTATTTGAAGTAGCACCTGGTTTGTGGATGCTGTTGATGGTACTATGGGCCTAAGATGATGATCCTGATCAGGGTATTGATCCTGAGGTGGGGCTAGGTATCAGACTTGCCGCCGTGCTTGAGGCTATTAGCGCGCAAGTTGATCAGGGGATGCCTATATGGATGCGGAAGGAGTTGTTGTATTCGGTTGCTGGCTGTTCCAGCTGCCTTTACTTAGGGTGGAGGTCTCCGCTTAGAAAAGAAGTCTGGCTGTGATCTGGAATAGTCGTCCTAGGATAGCGTAAAAAATGGAAAGGAGGCCGGAGGTAGGGGTATGCTAACCTATGGTTGTTCCAGAGGAAGGCGAAAAACCCCCTGACAGTAGCAGCCAAATGCACCAGTGGGGCAAAAATTCCTTCCTGACCCCCGTAGGCGGTCGGACGGAGTCCCTGGAACAATCACTGGGGGGGGGGGGGGGAGTGGAGGTGCAAGCTTACCTGGCTGCGGTTGTCCCCTTTAAACACTCTGGTTCCAGTGAATCTGGCTTGCTGTCAGCCTGACATTTCTGGAAAGCTGTCTGGTTGCCCCTTGCAGTGGGATCTTTAAAATGGAGGGGAGGATGGAGGTAGGATAGAGGTTAGAGACTCCTGTCTTAACTCCTGTTTTCAACTCCTGGTTGTAACTCTCCACTTTAGTTCAAAAAATCCACTTGTGTTCAGAAAATCCACATGCAAGCCACAATCAGGGAGCAAGCTCAAGGGGGAGTTTGTAGAACTACCTTTATACACCTGTGAACAATTAACCCCTCCCCTAATTTGGCAGGAAGAAAGAGGGAAAAAAAAAAAAAAAAAATGCTGTTTAAAAGTGTCAGAAAAAAGGTCTTTTAAAAACTGCTAGCAAATGTATCAAATAAAGGAGGGGAGAAAATAAAACACCCCCAAAAACAACACTTGCAAGCAGAAGCAGTCAAGCAGAAGCAGTCAAAGCACAACTCCTGGTTGTAACTCTCCACTTTAGTTCAAAAAATCCACTTGTGTTCAGAAAATCCACATGCAAGCCACAATCAGGGAGCAAGCTCAAGGGGGAGTTTGTAGAACTACCTTTATACACCTGTGAACAATTAACCCCTCCCCTAATTTGGCAGGAAGAAAGAGGGAAAAAAAAAAAAAAAAAATGCTGTTTAAAAGTGTCAGAAAAAAGGTCTTTTAAAAACTGCTAGCAAATGTATCAAATAAAGGAGGGGAGAAAATAAAACACCCCCAAAAACAACACTTGCAAGCAGAAGCAGTCAAGCAGAAGCAGTCAAAGCACAACTCCTGGTTGTAACTCTCCACTTTAGTTCAAAAAATCCACTTGTGTTCAGAAAATCCACATGCAAGCCACAATCAGGGAGCAAGCTCAAGGGGGAGTTTGTAGAACTACCTTTATACACCTGTGAACAATTAACCCCTCCCCTAATTTGGCAGGAAGAAAGAGGGAAAAAAAAAAAAAAAAAATGCTGTTTAAAAGTGTCAGAAAAAAGGTCTTTTAAAAACTGCTAGCAAATGTATCAAATAAAGGAGGGGAGAAAATAAAACACCCCCAAAAACAACACTTGCAAGCAGAAGCAGTCAAGCAGAAGCAGTCAAAGCACAACTCCTGGTTGTAACTCTCCACTTTAGTTCAAAAAATCCACTTGTGTTCAGAAAATCCACATGCAAGCCACAATCAGGGAGCAAGCTCAAGGGGGAGTTTGTAGAACTACCTTTATACACCTGTGAACAATTAACCCCTCCCCTAATTTGGCAGGAAGAAAGAGGGAAAAAAAAAAAAAAATGCTGTTTAAAAGTGTCAGAAAAAAGGTCTTTTAAAAACTGCTAGCAAATGTATCAAATAAAGGAGGGGAGAAAATAAAACACCCCCAAAAACAACACTTGCAAGCAGAAGCAGTCAAGCAGAAGCAGTCAAAGCACAACTCCTGGTTGTAACTCTCCACTTTAGTTCAAAAAATCCACTTGTGTTCAGAAAATCCACATGCAAGCCACAATCAGGGAGCAAGCTGTATGCAAGCAAGAATAATCATATGAACACACGACAACTACTTACTTTTTTTAAGAGCACGCTTGATCCTTAGGTACTGCTCGTGCTCCCTCAGTTTCAGGTCTGACCAGCGTTTTCTCAGTTGATCCTTGGATCAGTGTACCCCAAAAGTCTTCAGAAGACTCTTCACAACTTTATTCATGATCTTGGCCTTTCTGATATTTGGGTTTGGGTAAGGTCCATACTTCCCATCATAGTCGGTCCTGTTCAATATGTCGACCATCTCCAACATCTCTCCAAAAGACATAATTGTGGCCTTAAATCTTGTCTTCCTGGATCGGGGCGTTTCAGGCTCCGGGCTTTCCTCACCCTCCTCCTCGTTAGTGGAACTATTAGTGCGCACCTGCGTTCTCTCTGCAATGTGCTCTCCCCACTGCGCGGGAAGCGAAGGGGCGGGGAATAGTCTGGAAAGAACGTCAGGGGTGGGCGGAGTTTCACGCATGCGCACTGTATATAAAACGTAACACGCGTGTATCGTCCGTACAATCTGGGAGGAGAGTGTGAGGCGCGGACGCGACAAACGTGGAAACGAAGGTAACATTTTTTACTTGGTGCTTCACTAGACTAGACTGCTTCTATCTAGGCCGATGTTGGGACAAGATTAGGAGGGTTTTTAATTGCATTATTAGTATTTGAGGGTTTGTCTTGTGTTGTGTCTTGCAGACAATATGGATCCTTTCACAAATGTAAACTTTATGGGGCTATTCATAGAACTGTACATGGAGATGCCCTGCCTGTGGCAGTTCCACAACAAGTTTTATACTGACAGAACAAAGAGGAACACAGCACTGGAGAAACTGCTCGCTTTGTAGTGGATCATGGTCCCCACGGCAGACATGGCCTATCTGAATGGGAAAATTGGGGACATGAAGCTAACATATCTCAGGGAGAGAAAGAAGCACCTGGAGTCCTTGAGAGCAGAAGATCCAGATGCTGTTTATTACCCCAGGATGGTTCACTTTGACAGGCTGCATTTTCTGGTAGACCAAGGGGTACCCAGGCCACCACTCTCCAGGCTTCCTTCAAGGCATCCTTCACCCCCAGCTGAGGCTTCCAACGTCCAACCTGGGCCTTCCAGGCAGCAACATGTGGTGGGGCCCAGCTTGAGACAGGTATTGCATTGTTGAACATATTTCTTGTGTTACATTTAATGATGTTAAATAGATGTTCTTATTGATCAGTAAGTTGTGATTTCTCAAAGTGGTTTACATCTCAATAGACAGTAGTGACCAAAAATTATTGGGACGGGAAAGAAAAATGCTGGTGTCAGAATGATAGTCTGTTCTATTTGGTAACATTCAATTTGCAAAAGCCAGGAGCACAAAATGGTGTGATTGATGATCAAAAAACTAAAACTATGTCCCCTTTTCATACACAGGAAGACCTCAGTCGGGGGGAGGCTGTGGCAAGTGGCAGCCAGGAGGTTGACCAACGCCCTCCTCCTCCTGCCCCAGCTACAGGAGACCAGCCACAGCCTGGAAGGATGCCTGGTGGGAAGTCACAAAGGAAGACCAGAGAGTGATGGCCTGGGTTGAGTCTGGTGTGCCAGAAGATGCAGCCTCTTGAAGATCCACATCCTGGGGACAGAAATGGCATTTGAATTTCCTGCTCTCTAGGACTTCAGGACCAGACTTCTCTCCCTGAGATATCTACTCCTCAGCCCACCAATTTTTTATATTAGAATTTATTCATGTCTGCCCTGGGGGCCAAAGGCTGCACCAAAGTTAAGAAGTTTCTCCAGTGCTGCGTTCCTATTTTTAGTTTCTAGCGACCAAAATAAAGTTTTTTTTTGTTTGATGAAATACTTATGTAATGTGTTTTCCTTCCAAAAGTACAGTTTACTTGTGAGCAGGCAGGTACATTTCAAAAATACAAAGTGAAATGAATAGCAAGGGGTACCAACACTAAACAACCTCCTGTTGATTAAAAAAGAAAAACAAAATATCAAAAATAGAATAATGTTGTTGTAAGTTTACACACAAAAAACACAAAAAAGGAAAAATGAGCAAAGTGTCTTTAAAGGAGATTTTTAGTGAATCCCCCAAAAAAAACATCCAAAAAAGAGAAAAAGAAATCAAAAATTGTGTAGATGTGACACAAACTAAAATTGTATTGCTGAAATGGTTAAAAAAAGAGTAATGAAATCCGTTCAGGAGAAGTGTGTGTGACTATGAGCATCAAAAGAAGTTCGTTCTTGCAGCATTGTAAAGAACAAGAGAATGCGCTTGATGAAAGAATTTTTAACATTGTAGCGCGACGAATGTGCTATATCGCTTACGGGCAGTAGTTTTACCTGAACGAGCGCTTCCGTGTCGGAATTTGAATGTGAGCATGAATTTGGTCTGACGGATATTCTGACGGAATCAGTCCGATGCATACCACACGCAGTCGGATTATCCGACAAAACGGTCCGATAGGACACATTCTGACGGATTCTCCGACCGTGTGTACAAGGGCTAAGACATCAGAAGATGTCCAGAAGTTCCATTAGGACAACACTGGCTAAAACCAGTGGGACCCAGGTACACCCATCTACTGTCCAGAGAAATCTGGCCAGAGGTGGTCTTCCTGGAAGATTTCTGGTCAATAAGCCATACCTCCGATGTGGAAACAAGGCTAAGTGACTCAACTATGCATGAAACATAGGAACTGGGCTGTAGAAAAATGGCAGCAGGTGCTCTGGACTGATGAGTCGAAGACTGATGAGGGGTACAATAATGAGTGTCTGCAGGCAACTGTGAAGCATGGTGGAGGTTCCTTGCAAGTTTGGGGCTGCATTTCTACAAAATGGAGTTGGAGATTTGGTCAAGATCAGTGATGTCCTCAATGCTGAGAAATACAGATAGATGCTTATCCATTATGCCATACCATCAGGGAGGCCAGTGATTGGCCCCAAATATACAGCCAATGTCATCAAGGCCTATCTTTAGTGTAAAGCAAAACAAGGAGTACTGAAAATGATGGTGTGGCACCCAAAGAGCCCTGATCTCATTATCATGGAGTCTGTTTGGGATTACATGAAGAGACAGAAGGATCCGAGGCAGCAGACAACCACAGAAAATCTAAAAATAAAAATAAAATAATAAAAAAACTACTGATGCCAGTGGTGGAACTACAGAGCTCACAAAGGTCATACCTGTGACCACGCCCTGGAGTTCCACCGCCGGACTCGGAGGGAAGGGCCCTGGCTGGGGTTCAGGGGGGCCCTTCATGGTTTCTTGCATCGGGGCCCTGAAGGTTCTAGTTACGCCACTGACAGCACTGTATATAGTACAGCCCAGTCCCTCGCTGTGTGAATATACTACAGCTTATTCATGTGAGAGGGTGTATGTATCTTGCATAGCCCAGTCATATCACTCTGTGTATGTATATAGTGCAGCCCAGTGCTGTCAGTGTATGGATGTATATAGTAATGTTTTAGGCCAATCATAAGAGGCAGAGACACTTCTCCATATACTTTCCCATTGTATAGGTGTGGCTGTGGGGAGGGGAAATGCCTTAGAGGGTTTGGATTGGCCCAGCACAGGTGACACCTTCCTGGTGGGGTCACTCAGGTGGGTTTGAAGAAGCACGTGAACTTTCCTGAGCTCATTCCTGGTGTTTAATCTCAGAGTCGGAGGACGGTAATAAGATGTGAAAGTGGCTTGAGGTGATTTGAAGTCATTTCTATCATTGCACTGCAGTGACGTGCCACCATTCCCACTCCAATATACACCAGTAGTCTCCAAACTGTGGCCTGGGGGCCAAATGTGGCCCATTGCTTGCCTTCATCTAGGCCTGGGTACACTAGTTCTCCCACTTATATGAGGAACGATTCCTCCCACTGACACCAATGATGAGGAACTCTTCCTCCTGCTGACACCAATGATGAGGAACTATTCCTCCCACTGACATCAATGATGAGGTACTATTCCTCCCACTGACACCAATGATGAGAGAAATTATTCCATACACTGACACCAATGATGAGGAACTATTCTTCCTGCTGACACCAAGGATGAGGAACTATTCCTCCCACTGACACCAATGATGAGGAACTATTCCTCCTGCTGACACCAAGGATGAGGAACTTTTCCTCCCACTGACACCAATGATGATGGGGAACTATTCCTCCCACTGACACTAATGATTAGAAACTATTCCTCCTGCTGACTCCAACGATGAGAAACTATTCCTCCACTGACACCAATGATGAGGAACTATTCCTCCCGCTGACACTAATGATGGGGCATTATTCTATATTCCATATTTTACTCCCACGGGTCACATTCCGGCCCCCCTAAGGTGTAAAGCATGGGTCTTCAAACTATGGCCCTCCAGTTGTTCAGGAACTACAATTCCCATCATGCCTAGTCATGTCTGTGAATGTCAGAGTTGCACAATGCCTCATGGGATGTGTAGTTTTGCAACAGCTGGAGGGCCGTAGTTTGAGGATCCCTGGTGTAAAGTGCAGTAAACTGGCCCTTTGTGTAGAATGTTTCGGGCCCCCTGATATACATGGTGCTGTGCGTTCATATTGAATGTCCCCCAATTCATGAAAGCCGCTCCCTTGAGCGAGGTGACAATAGAAGGTCATGTCATTAGGGTGTGGTTGGGGTGTTGATGACAAGCAGCGGCCTTCATATAATGCACGTTTCATACACCATAATCATGGAAAAGACGACGAACATTTCCATAGGCTATTCCCAGAGTGTCATTCAGAAAATGCCGACTGCCTGGCTGACTCTCTGCCTTCATCACTTTCACTGAGAATTGCTGTCAGCTGGGCTCTCCAGGCTTGTCCCAACTCGCTGTCAGCTGGGCTTTCCAGGCTTGTCCCAACTCAGAGGATCTGCAATCACATAACACACAGCTAAGGATCGGCCCTATTATAGCGCTATGGAGGGGTGTGAGGTGAACACAGGTCGGTGTCTCCAGCCTGAGAAGACATAGTATAGCGCTGCCATAGGCCGATGGGAGGAAAGAGGGCAGAGCGTACACCTGATCATCGTCCGACATTTTCCGACAACCGCTGACAGGTGTTTCGTCAGATACGGCGACCCGTCAGAATGTGTAACGGAAGTGACGTTTCGTCACCGCCATCTTGCTACACCCCGCACTCCCCCACAGTAAGGATAAAACATCGGCGGAGGAAGTGGTCTGGCTGAAGGAACAAAGATTTCCCCGGAAGTAATATCAGCCGCATAGGGGAGAGGATTGTGTCCTGCACCGGAAGTTGATGACACGGTAACGGAAGTGGTTTGTGTGCCTGATAGAAGTGAAGGTTGCAACTAGTTCCCACCCTCCAGATTCACCTAGTCAATTCTGAGAATGGGAACTAGCTTGCTCAATGTGAACTGGCTAGTTCCCATCCCACAGAATAACCTTTTTGCCCCCTAGTGGTCAGCTCATGTATAAGGGTGGGGACTAGAACATTCATTATGAAGTAGTTCCCATCCCGCTAAATGACCTTTCTTCATTATTGCCATACAGGTCATATAGAGGGATGGGAACTAGACGGTTCACTGTAAGGGAGCTACTTCCCATCCCACTAAATTACCTTTCTTCATTATTACCATACAGGTCATATAGAGGGATGGGAATTAGACAGTTCAGTATGAGGGAGCTAGTTCCCATCCCGCTAAATAACCTTTCTTCATTATTACCATACAGGTCATGTAGAGGGATGGGAACTAGATGAAACATGTTCCATTTCTAAAGTCTGATGGATTTTTGCAAATCAAAAGCCCGCTGCAGCCCACACACGATCGAATGATCTGCCGGAATCGTTCCGTCGGACCTTTGATGTCAAAAAGTCCGGTCGTGTGTACGCGGCATAAGAAGGAGCTAGTTCCCATCCCGCTAAATGACCTTTCTTCATTATTACCATACAGGTCATATAGAGGAATGGGAACTAGACAGTTCACTATGAGGGATCTAGTTCCCATCACGCTAAATTACCTTTCTTCTTTATTACTATACAGGTCATATAAAGGGATGGGAGCTGGTTGTGACTAGTTCCCATCCTGCAGATGGCCCTTGTCCTTTCCAAGGATGGAATCTAGCTTGCTCAGTGTGAGCCGGCTAGTTCCCATCCCTCAGATGCTTTTTTTGCCCCCTAGTGCTCAGGCCCTTTATAGGGATGGGAACTAGACAGTTCACAATGAAACAGCTAGATCCCATCCTGCTAAAGGACCTTTCTGCATTAAAGCAGAGTTCCAGGCAAAAATTGACTTCTGTTTGAAACAAAAGCACACTCCACCCCCCTCATTTTTGGATATTTATCTTTTTTCATAAATTTTTTTGGTATGTTTTCTTCAGGACTTTTGTCCCATGGCCCCACAGTGAGGTTTTTTTGGTGCCCTCCTCCGGGACCTGTGTGTGTCCCAGAATATGAGGGGTCCATTCAGAAAGCGGTGCACGACTCATGCATGCACAGCAGGAAACAGGCTATGAAGACACATAGCTTCACTTCCCGTTTTCCTTAGTAAGGATGTCGGCGCCTGCACCCGGAGCTGATGGACAGGTTGGCTTCGGGTGCTGACATCGTGGGCTCCCTGGACAGGTAAGTGTCCTTATATTAAAATTCAGCAGCTACAGTATTTGTAGCTGCTGACTTTCCCCCCCCAGGCTGTAACTCTGTCAATATAGGTCCTTTATGAGGATGGAAACAAGTCCGTTCACAATGAAACAGCTAGATCCCATCCTGCTAAAGGGCCTTTCTGTGGGTTCCTCAAGAACACTGTGCACGGTGTTGAGGTGAGTACGTGTTTTGGATGTGCGCTAGATTCACGCAAAGAAAACATTCCTGGCAGTGGGTTTACTAAATATTATGTGCAATAATGGATGGCCTTGCCCGTACAATTTGAAATGTAAAAAGTGAAGGGTGTAACTGTGACAAAAGGTAGAGACAGCTTGATTTTATGCAAATAACTTTTATTTGAGAACATACATAGGATCATTTCATTGCACTGTAGTGATTTATAAAGTTTTCCACTTTTCACTGATCTCATTCTTGTTTCTTTTTGTCTTTAACTTCTTAACCTGGGAAATTTATATTTGAAAAAGGAACTTCCCTGTGCCTTTGGGGGACCCACAATAAGAAGTTGTTTCCTTAACAATAGGTTCAATCATGCACATTTCACACAGAGGTATGTTTGATGTTACTTATTCACTCTATAAGGCCTCGTGCACACAGGGCACTAGAAAAAGCGAGCTGCAAAGCAACTACCATCGCCAGGAAAAGGTGGCTGTAAAGATGTGCTTTTAGTAGCTTTTTGCATTGGCATTAATGCCCATTTACCCACACTAGCTTTAAGCAGCGTTTCACTGCCTCTATTTAAAATCAGTGGTTCCCTATGAGTGCTCATTGATTTGAATAGAAGTCTTGTGCACTAAGGATCTTGAAGGGGAACCCTCACCAAAAAAAAAAACTGGCGTGGGGTCCTGCCCAGAATCCATACCTTATGCAAGCATATGGCCCAGCAGGTCAGGAAAGGAAGGGGAGGGAGGATGGACGAGTGACCATACCAAAAAAAAGCATGGGGAAAATAGGGGCAGGCGGGGCAGTGGGACTTTATATGAAACATAACGCTAAGGTAGAATGAGTCATTCATTGTAAGTATAATTAATATTTATTCGATATCCAATTGGGGCACAATGTAGTAGATGATACAACTATTATAACAATAAATAAGGTATAGAATAAATAAAACATGATTGGTCTATCACATCACAGAAAAATTAGTAGCATTGCATCATAGAGAAATTAGTAGCATAGTAGAAACATATGGGAAATGATTAATAATAGTAGCATCCGCAGTACACCCAGCATGGATATAGCCAAAATTGTATTAAATAAAAGTGATGACTCAGACAATCAAAATCCATGGTATGCACATGAAGGGAGTTTTACCCACCCCCTGGTGCCTCCCTTCACCAAGATCATTAGTACTTACGTTTTACTATAACTCTACTCATTTATTCATAGGTAAGAGTGGTTGGACCAGAGTTTTTGCTCCCTCTCTTCCTATTGTAATTAATTACCATTAATTACCATATTATTATTCCTTATAGGTATTCCCTGTTTAGCAGCTCCTGATGAGTGGACAAACTTCCACGAAACGCGTCGAGCATTTATACTTGATGACATGTCACAGCTATCATGTGCATACCATGGATTTTGATTGTCTGAGTCATCACTTTTATTTAATACAATTTTGGCTATATCCATGCTGGGTGTACTGCAGATGCTACTATTATTAATCATGTGCTAATGTTTCTACTATGCTACTAATTTCTCTATGATGCGATGCTATAGACCAATCATGTTTTATTTATTCTATACCTTATTTATTGTTATAATAGTTGTATCATCTACTACATTGTGCCCCAATTGGATATCGAATAAATATTAATTATACTTACAATGAATGACTCATTCTACCTTAGCGTTATGTTTCATATAAAGTCCCACTGCTCCGCCTGCCCCTATTATCCCCATGCTTTTTTATCGATTAGGGATGGAGACCTATGTACCGGATGGTCATGGCCTCATATAAAGTCCCAACCATTCTCCTTCTTCTTTTCGAGTGACCATACCAGGCCACACGCTCTCAACATGGGGGATGGCTGCTTTGGGGCAGGGGAGCTCTGTACCCCCCCCCCCAGCACCTTGTCCTCATGTTGATGGGGAAAAGGGCCTCTTCCTGACAACCCTGGGTGGTGGTTTTTGGGGGTCTATGGGTGGGGGGGCTTACCCCAACATCTGGAAGATTTTGGGCCTCTCACCCTAAGTGAATGAGCATGGTGTACCCATTCACCCAAAAAAAAAAGTGTTAAAAATGAAAACAGTACAGAAGTTTTTGAAAAAGTAATTTATTAACCACTTCAGCCCCCGGAAGGATTTACCCCTTCCTGACCAGAGCGTTTTTTTTGCGATTCTCCACTGCGTTGCTTTAACTGACAATTGCGCGGTCGTGCGACGTGGCTCCCAAACAAAATTGACGTCCTTTTTTTTCCCACAAATAGCGATTTCTTTTGGTGGTATTTGATCACTTCTGTGGTTTTTATTTTTTTTGCGCTATAAAAAAAAAAAAAAGCGACAATTTTGAAAAAAAAATGCATCATTTTTTACTATAATAAATACCCCCCCCCCCCCAAATATATAAAAAAAAATCCCTCAGTTTAGGCTGATACGTATTCTTCTACATATTTTTGGGGGGGGAAAAAAATCGCAATAAGCACTTATTGATTGGTTTGCGCAAAAGTTATAGCGTTTACAAAATAGGGGATAGTTTTATGGCATTTTTAGTAATTATTTTTTTTACAAAGTAATGGCAGTGATCAGCGGTTTTTATCGCGACTGGGACATTTTGGTGGACACATCGGACAATTTTTACACATTTTTGGGACCATTGACATTAACAAAGCAATCAGTGCTATAAAATTGCATTGATTACTGTAAAAATGTCACTGGCAGTGAAGGGGTTAACCATTAGGTGGCAGTGTAGGGGTTAAGTGTTCCTAGGGGCATGTTTCTAACTGTATGGGGGCGTGGCTGTGTATGACACCACACTGATCGCTGCTCCCAATGACAGGGAGCAGACGATCAGCTTGCTGTCATTAGGCAGAACGGGGAGATGCTGTTTACATCGGCATCTCCCTGTTCTTGAGCTCCGTGACACGATCGGCGGTATCCCCACGGTGATCGAGTCCGTGGGACCCGCGACCATGGAGCTCTCGGCAGACGCGCGCCGGGAAATTCAAAGTAACATAGGGGTACGTTACTTTGCCCAGCCGTGCCATTCTGCCGACGTATATGTGCAGGAGCCGGTCGGGCACCGGTTAAAGCAGCTCCGCTTCTCCTCTCCCTCTTCTTCGCCATCCTCTTCCTCCTCTCTCCACTGTCCTACTCCGATCTGCTCCCGCTGTAATGCTAGGGCCACCGTGTCACATTACTCATATAGCCATGCATCATGGCCACCTAGTGACGTCACCCAGAGGCCATGTCCCCTAGTGACGTCAGAGAAAGAAGACAGCGGGAAGAAGCCGCACCGCAAATCAGATCATCATGATCCGATGTGTGGTGCGGCTTCTATTCAAATCAATGGGCTCTCATAGGGAACCATTGATTTTGACATGTCAAAAAAAAAAAGAAAAAAAAGCTGTATCCAGTGTTAAGCCACATCAGACGTTTTTACAGCTGTAATGCCAGTCTTCAGAACAAGCTGGCCCCGTTTTAATTTTTTTTGTAGTTTAAAAACACCTATGCCACTTACAGCTCCTAAAAGCCTGTATGTGTATGAGGCCATAGAATAACATGGAGAGGTGTTTTTAAGTTGCAAAAAAAAAGTCTGACGCTGGTAAAAGCAGCTGTAATAATACGCCCTGTGTGCATGAGGCCTAAATGGCTAGTGTGTACAGTGTACATTCACCATGAGTAAGATCCCATTTAAGAATCAAAATGTTGATCTGGGCATGTAAATTGCAAATAAAAAATGTTGAAATTCTTAAAATAAAAAATTCATCCTCCTGAAATACAGACACATAGTAAATGCGGTTAGTTTCAGGTCAAGAAATCACATCTATATCCTTCCTGCACAATAATTGCCTTGGTGACTATATTTTTACTCTGTTCCTCAGAAAGAAGAAAAACACACACAGTGTGTGGATAATAGTGTAAATATTAGTGTAAATGAGACATATTCAGTGAGTATGAGTGAGAAAAAGTGACAGTATAATGATACATACTGTGTGTAAGAAGGAGAGAGAAACACACACTGGGGGTTATTCACTAACCAATCAGCATCCAGGTTTTATTGCCAAAGCTTAATTAACCACTTTCAGACCGGACCATTTTGCTGGTCAATGACCAGAGGTCTTTTTACAATTTGGCACTGCGCTGCTTTAACTGGTAATTGCGCGGTCATGCAATGTTGTACCCAAACAAAATTTGCGTCCTTTTTTTCCCACAAATAGAGCTTTCTTTTAAAGGTATTTGACTGACTCTGCGATTTTTATTTTTTGCGATATAAACGTAAAAAGACCGCAAATTTTGAAAAAAAATGATATTTTCTACTTTTTGTTATTAGAAAATCCAATAAATCCAATAGATCCAATAAACTCAATTTTAGTCATACATTTAGGCCAAAATGTATTCAGCCACATGTCTTTGGTAAAAAAAAAGTCAATAACTGTATATTTATTGGTTTGCGCAAAAGTTGTCACATCTACAAACTAAGGTACGTTTTCTGGAATTTACGCAGCTTTTAGTTTACGACTGCCTATCTCATTTCTTGAGGTGCTAAAATTGCAGTACAAAACCCCCCCAAATGACCCCATTTTGGAAAGTAGACCCCCTAAGGAAATTGATAAGAGGCATGTTGAGCCCATTGAATATTTTATTTTTTTGCCTCAAGCGATTGAATAATCACAAAAAAATAAATTTATATATTGCTCACACATGCTATGGGCATATGTGAAATGACACCCCAAAATAAATTCTGCTGCTTCTCCTGAGTACGGGGATACCACATATGTGGGACTTTTTGGGAGCCTAGCCGCGTACGGGGCCCGAAAACCAAGCACCGCCTTCAGGCTTTCTAAGGGCGTTACAGTTTTGAAGGCCATAAAATGCCAAGATGGCACAAACCCCCCCAAATGACCCCATTTTGGAAAGTAGACACCCCTATATTTAGGGGTACACTAGTGAGACTAGGTAATAAATGGCGGGTGCCCTGAAACTATAAAAAAAATAACTAACCAACCAGCGTCACCTGTAAGTTATATGGTGATCACTGGTGAAAGGGTTAACTAGGGGGCAATCAGGGGGCTTTATGCGGTAGTATATGGGGGTCCCTGGCGCTATAAAAAGCTGCGGCGAACCTAAATACCTACCTGCCTAACTAGCGTCACCTGTGACACTAATACAGCGATCAGAAAAACGATCGCTTATTAGGCTGGGTTCACACTGGAGCGATGCGGGAACGCCACGAATCCGCTGCGGGTTCCCGCATCGCATGCCTCCCGGCGGCAGTTCACACTGCCCTATGCGAACTGCTGGGAGTGTCAGTGAAATGTTAATGACACCCCCAAATCAGTTCGCATATCGCAGTGCGATCTGCAAACTTGGATCGCATGGTGTGAACACCCATGCGATCCGATTCTGCTGCGGACCAAAAAAAGGGTCCCGTGCGAATTTGCGGCGGGTGCGGCGCGAATTCAGCCATACTATCTGTATGGCTGAACTCGAATCGCACAGAGATCGGATGTGATTTGCACTGCGGTGCGAATCACATCCGTTCTCATAAACCGCTGCAATGTGAACCCAGCCTTAGTGACACTGGCGACGGGGGGTGATCACGGGGTTAAACCTTTATTGGGGGGGTTAGGGGGTACATTAGAACTAAAGGGGGCTAACCCTAACTGCCCTAACAGTTATTACAGTCACAAATGACACCAATGCAAAAAAATAAATGCAATTGGTGTCACTGTGACTGGGGGGGCAGGGTGAATTGGGGGGGTGATCGGGGGGGTGTGAGTGTGCCTGGCATGTTCTACTGTGTAGTGTCGTGTTGGTGCAACTCACCGATCCTCTCTCCTCGGTGCCGGTGTTCTGCCTAATAGAGTCCGGCCATCAAATGGTGTCTGCTCCGTACTGCGCATGGGCAGTACGGAGCAGACGAAGCTTCGGAAAAACTCTGAAGTTGAACGACGCCTGCGCCGTGAGTGGAGGTGGTAGCCCCACCATCCAAGCGGACATAGGGTTGTGAATTTTAGAGGGCCCCTCGCGGGCGAGCTTTGCTCGCCACGCTTCGGGCTCGGCCTCGCTGCGCTCGGCTCTTTTTTATTCTAACTCTATGTCCACTTGGATAGTGGGGATAGAACCTGGACTCACGGCGCAGGCGCCGTTCATCCTCGGCAATTTTCGGAATCTGTGTTCCTGTGTACTGCGCATGCGCAGTACGCAGGGGACACTATCTGATGGAGGACACTATTTTACAAGACACCGGAACGAAAAATACCGACACGGAGGAGAGATTACATCACTTCCTCTGCCTGTGTTTACATTACAGGAGAGGAAGTGATGTCACGGAGCATTTCCATTCGTCGGGAGCGATCGCGAGGTGGTGGCCATGAATGAATGGCTGCCTCCTCATCCCGGATCGCTCCCGAACGAATACCGACCGCCGCAGGCACCGGGGGGGGGGGGGGCACACCCATATGCCTGCCCGTGCCATTCTGTATATCGTATATCGTCGTGCGGCGGGCGGCAAGTGGTTAAACAAGCTGAAATTAGAAGCTGATTGGCTGCCATACACAGCTGCACCAGATTGTATGTGCACCCCAGTTTTTAGTAAATCTCCCCCACTGTGTGTTATGCCGCGTACACACGACCGGACTTTTCGAGGGACTAGGTCCGACAGACTTTCGACGGAGTTCTGACGGACTTTCCGAATGAACGGACTTGGCCACACACAATCATACCAAAGTCCGATGGATTCGTACGTGATGACGTACGGCTGGACTAGAATAGGGAAGTTCATAGCCAGTAGCCAATAGCTGCCCTCGCGTCGGTTTTTGCCTGGACTAGCACACGCACGAGCGGATTTCTCGGTAGGAACTGGGTCCGACGGAGTTCTGGCGGAAAAATTTGAAACATGTTCTATTTCTAAAGTCTGTCAGACTTTTGCAAATCAAAAGTCCGCTGCAGCCCACACACGATTGAATGGTCTGCCGGAATCATTCCGTCGGACTTTTGATGTTGAAAAGGCTGGTCGTGTGTACGAGGCATTAGAGCTGCACGATTCTGGCTAAAATGAGAATCACAATTTTTTTGCTTAGAAGATAGATCACGATTCTCGTGGTGTATCATCTTTCACATTAAAACAAAAAAAAAAAAATTGTGCTAACTTTACTGTTTAGTTTTTTTAAATTATTGAAGTGTATTTTTTCCCCAAAAATTGCATTTGAAAGACTTCTGGGCAAATACAGTGCGACATAAAATATTGCAGCAATTGCCATTTTATTCCCTAGGGTCTCTGATTATAATATATATATATATATATATAATGTTTGGGGGTTCCAAGTAATTTTCTAGCACAAAATATTGATTTTAACTTAAGAAAGAAGTGTCAGAAAAAGATTGACTTTAAAGTGGGGTGCCCCTAAAAAAAAAAAAAAAAAAGTCAGCAGCTACAAATACCAGGGTCCAGTGATGCGGGGGGACTAAGCCCCCCCTCGTTCCCTGCTCTGTTTGCGGCACTGTACTGTGGGCACCCGGCTGTGGCTTTACAGCCAGGTACCCACTGCGTACCCGTGATACGCCGCACAGTCATCTGGGACACGACAGGTCCCAGATGACTGTGCGGCGCGAGGGGAAGTGATGTCACCAGCCCGGGCAAGGAAGAAGGAAGAAGGCAGACTATGAGGTACCACCTAGCAACAGGTATTTAGAGGTGAGTAAAAAAATTTTTTTTCCAATTATTATTTTTTTTAAAGATTTTTACATTTTTTATTTTTTGGTGGCAACACCGCTTTAAGTGGTTAAACTTCCTGCATTTACAGATAGTTGAAAGCTTGGCAGACTGCCCAGATTATTTGTTTGCACAAGAAGTTCTTTCCCTTTGATCTAACAAGTAAGTTAGTTACAATGTTTCAGGTTCTACACTTGGCAGATTGCCCGGGATGCTTTCTTTTGACAGATCGTAAGAGCCGGTTCACACTGCGGGAGATGCGAGGCGACACGACTTGCCTCGCCTCGATCTGACAAGTCGCCCCCGTTCTGTACAATGGAACCGTTCTGAGAGGAGCGACTCGAGTCGCTCCGACTCAGAAAAAAGGTTCCTGTACTACTTTCGGGCGACCTCGGGGCGACTTGCATTGACTTCTATACAGAAGTCATCTGCAA